>NC_088884.1:109596236-109899266 GCF_037157495.1 Lathamus discolor
ATTGCCTCTTCTTTCGCAGCATATCATCACCACAAGGCGCAGACTCACAGATCCAGCAAAAAATCAAGAATACCTCTAAAAGAGATGCACCACAAAGCCTGTACATTGGGGTGCATCCCCTTCTCTCTGAGATAATCTTGGTGGCTAAGTATACATACAAATAACAGTCTTAAGGGCTAGAGCATGAAAAATTAATTTGCAGGTGTTTACACACATAAAGCTGTGCACACACAAAGAAAAGAACACTGTGATGAGACCCCTTTGCAGATCAGATCTTTATGCAATGTAAGTTCAGAAGTAGGAAGGCGCAGGTTTATTTTCTCTGAACTAGTGAAGATGGGGAGTGGGGGGTGGGGGGTGTTTACAGACACTTAGTGCTGGCTTCCACAGATTGAATTAAAGTTAAATTGATATAATTTCCAAAATTCCATAATGCGTCTCTAACAACATGGACCCTGGGAAGTGCCAAAACACAGCTGTTCCGCTATCTTCTCTTTCCCTGACAAATCAAAAAGTTGCTTTTCTGCTTTGTAATTCAGCCAGCGCTGGCTTGTGTTTACCCAAAAAAACTGAAGAATTGCTTTCTTCCAACTTAACTGATTTTAACTTCTCCTCCCCCCACTCTGTTTATTTAAAGGTTGTTAAAAATCAGAATGAAAATATTATTTCCAAATGTACTTTCTGTTTTAAGTTCCATTTGGCCTGTTCTGCCTTTGCCCGCAAACATCCAATATTCTAAATACACGGTGAATTTACTCACACACAACCCGTCTATTTTTAAAAGATATTGTAAAATCAGAAAGTGCAAAGGCAAAGCTATTTTCCTTTATCTAAATTAAAAACCAAGATGTTTACTCAAATTTGTTGGCACCTGACAAATCCAAAGTCATCCAACAGAAACACTGCCACATAGTATATCATTAGACCAAGGAATTATATGTTGCAGAAAATAAGAACTGAGCAATAGCAAGAATAGGGTAAAGGGATATATACAGGTGAATATACAGTTAGCATTGACAACTAATTTTAGAAAGTTATTAAATCACATCCTATATATTTTAAGACAAATTCCAGCTTAAGAAGAGAACTTAATGAAACAGATTATTACACAATCGGTCTCAAAGTTCTTACCAAAACCAGAAGTCAACTATTCTAAACTGGAACAAAAAAAAAAAAAAAATCAAATAATGATCAATAGCTGAGAAGTTAAAAAAAAAAAATAAAAATCGGAGTACAAGAAAAAAAATTTGCCATTAATGCTAAATTAAAGTCATAATCCTATTGAGATTTTGCTTATCTTTTATATCCTACTAATGACATCTTTTCCCATTACATCTCATCACATGAAATAACCTCCACTATGGAGTGACACATTAAAGAGCGTCAGGGACTATGAAAGAGCTGAAGAAAAAACAAGCTAAAATCCTTTCTAAGAAATACTTCCCGCTTATCTGCAATGGGGTGAACAACACAGCTGGTGAAGCTGAAGGTTTTGGAAGCATAGATCTTCACATCTTAGCCCTGTTGAAAAGATTATATGAATAGAAAATCCCATTTCTCATGGATCATCTCTGTTGGAAACTAGCTGAAGAACATTAAGGTTGCAAGGCACACATGCAGAGAAAGTGCAGTAGGGATCAGTGAAGAAAGAAAAGGATGGAGGAAGCATTAAGCAAAGCACAGTCCTATCACAGGGCTTCAAAACAGCCAGCTCCCTGCAACTGAGAAAACTGTAAGATAGCCTAATGGAAAGATTTAGACAGAAACTGCAACCAAAAATTGAAATTCCCAGAGACACAATTAGTAAGCGTTTAATTGGTAAGGACAACAACTACTTTGCCAATTCAGAAAGGGTTGATGGATTTAAAGGAAGAAAGGGAAAAATATAGTTTTTTCTGGTTGAAACCAACTGATAAAAATACTGCATAAAGATCTGAAATACAGATTATTTTTAAAATAGGTTGGAAATTCAGGAGAGTGCAGAAAAGACCCACAGAAACATTTCAGGGACTGAAGAAAATGCTCAGACATTAAAGGCTAGATCTGTTTAATTTATTCAAGCAGAATACACTGGTATCTTCACGTGAAAAGCTCTAAATGCTAAAGGACTACTTTGAACCCATGCTGAAAGTTATAAGTAATATCTTGCAAGTAAAGCCAACCAAACACAGATAAGATAGCAATGGCTTAGTTTTTGAACACTGAAGTTGATTAACCATGGTAGCAACTACAAAAAGAACTGGAAAATTTTTCATCATTTTAGATCAAGACTGTTTTAGGAACATGTGTTTCAACTGAAAACAAGCAATGGGGATCAATGCCTGGCTATTGTTCCTGTCAAGTCTTGCTGAACACAGGCAGTTACACCAGATCACATCATAATCTCTCGTGGCCCTTAATTCCCTGCAGTTGTTGTACCTGCAGTTCTGGTTGCATGCACTATGAGACCCCAAAACATATCTTCCATGTAGTCATACTTATGCCTAAGACTAATCTACATTTTACTAGACTTTCTTCTCTCTTTCTTGTAACTGGCAGATGAAATATTACCATTTTCCACTGTCCATTCAAACATTGCTTTGCTCTTTGTATGCACCTCTTTATTGTGTAAATAGTAGCACCATGTGTTTTACATCTTCTCCCTCTGGAAACAAAGATGATGTTAGCACAGAGTTACACCAGCCTGCACCCGTCTTCTGCTTGTAGGTAGTTCAAATGGAAATTTGAAACACCATTAGGGACCTAACATGAATCTAGCTTTTGAAGCTACAGCACAAGATCACCCGGATGCATTAAATCATCTCTGCAAACACTCAACACTGAGGCAAGATTAATTATCCCTAAATTGTTCTGTTTAAACCATTGTTAAGACCTGCCAACAGAAGAGACCCCACAACCTGCTAGGTAACCTAGTAAAGAACAGAATTAAATGAGGGTTAGATCACTAACTGGTGTAAACGAACACTAATCAATGGGCCAAAGAAGTCGCCTAACTACATGGAAAGGTCTGACACATGGATGATTAAGATACCTGCCATCCCAATATCTTCAGAACAAAATAGCGGTGTAAGCTACTGCTGTAATTCTTGGTAACAACTCTGTTACAAATGATTTCCCCACCCAGGCAAAAAATGAGGGTGAGGAGCAAAATGAACACTGACATCTGAGCAGCAAGTCCACTAGCATCTTTAAGGGCTGATATTTGCATAAGCTAGGAGTGAATTCCAAGCCCTGTGCATTAAAATATGCTGTTCACCAAGTGACCTCAGCATTTCCAGTTTTGTATATTAATTTTCTAACGCAGTCAGGTTCTAATAATATATTTCATAAGGTACATTTTTTCAGTAACCCTGACTGATGCTCAGTAGCACCTGGGAAAAGGCCAGCTATTCTCATGGTAGTTCATCCATTAGACTTTAGTGGAAAGGTCATGGCTTTCAAAGGAAAGCTGTGGCACAAGAGTTGTCTTTTCATTTAAAAGGGTTTCATCAAGATCCATACTACCATGTTATGCACTGCTCATTTTCCTCACACTTACTTGCCCTGTCAGCTAATACATTGCTCTCACACAACGTCTTCAGTTGCTTTAATTTGTGCCCCCACAATGAATCAGAAATGCAAATCTGAATGCTCTTGTTCCTAATTATCCTGTCAGCACTGGCAGCCAAAGAATTACGGATTTAGGTGCTCAGATTTATGCCACAGTTGAAAGAAGCAAAATTGAGTGAATTGAATGAAACACCTTAGAAAACAAGTACCAAGCTACGGAGAGTACAACCACAACCACTAATCTACACAAATGCAGCAGAACAGCAAAGTCTATAACGTGTCAATAAGGATACACAAGTGTTCTTCACAGGATTTACAACATATATATTAAGAAGCTAGAAGAATTTAGCAAAACTGCTGTACTGACAACCTTAAAGCTAACTGCATATGTTTTGACATCATATATGGTATGGCAGGATACCACCACAAAGAGGTGCATTCCAGACAACTGGTGCCAAAGTTTTGAATAAGATATGATTTATATTTACTTTTGTTTTGTATTTTTACTGGGGGATAAATAACAAAATAAAACATGTCACATTTTGTTTATTTTTGGTTTTTTGGCTTTCCCAGCCAGGCATGCTCTTAATCTGCAAACATTTAACATTTTCAGCATCAGTGCTTTACCACAGAAGACATCTGAAGGTTATCCTCTTCCCTTTAATAAATTATATAACTCAAAGGTTGATCAAAGCACTCTCTCAACTTGAGCATAGTAATGAAAGAAAAGTTTAAATTAGAATCATTTAAATTTCCTTGGTATTGAAAATGTGGCTATGCATGGAAGAGAGAGTAGGGGGCTGGGTTTTTCTTGCTGATTTTTTTATATATTTTTTTTTAACAGACATAATCAAATCTTCTTTTAAAGTCACAATTAATTCCTAGCTGGGAGAGGACACAACCCATATGGAATTAAATTTCTCTTTGGAAATCATGTGTTTGCATTCCTCCTATATGATGATTTTTACCACACCAGAAACTTCCTAATTAATTGCAACCTACTTCACTGTACTGAAACAGATGTAAACGAGAACTTCCTATAGTTACTACAATCATCCTTACTACACATGTATGTAAGGGAGAGCACTAAAGGCTTTGTGCACCTACAGACTAAGTTGCATTTCACCATCTTCTGTGGAATATCAGCAGTTTTTTCCACTTGAAGGAAGAACAGAAGCAACAAAAAGTTTAATTCGTTACTACCCTCAATCTGCTCTAAGGAAGTCAATGCTTAGAGCTCTCTGAGCATCCCAATTGAAACTATTGGCCTGCAATAGAAAATGGCTCTAACAGATGAAATGCAAAACATTACTTGAAAAAACTCACCTTCACTGTGCTGTGCTTCAGTGTCAGGGGGACGTTATCAGAACCTGAGCATTTAGGAAAATTTGCCAAGCAACTGAGCTTGGTTTTAAGTAGAAAAAGGATGGCAGGATCACAGGGAAGACCGAATTATTGGAGAACTTAAAAGTAAGAAAATGCTAAAGCAGTAAAACTCAATGAAAACAAAATACTGGAGGGTAAAACATGCCTAAGAGAGGCAAACATGGCCTAATGCCAATCACCATCAGCTTGGAAGATGGTACTTATTAAGGAGAGAGTTCATACTCAAGAGACTGCTTTGGAGTAAGCCATGGAATCAAGAAAAAGGTAGCTCAGATAATCTATAGTGCCAGTAGAAAACCCACAATAGGCTTGTTAACACAGACCCCTTAAAATATTAAGGGACTAAATAGGAACTTTCAATATTTTCCCAGTCTGGCTCTATCATAGCTTCTATTTTCCTATCTAGAAGTTATCAGTTGTAAACCAATCCACTGCCCCAACAGGACATTCTTTGCGGTTGGAGGCCTAAGGCCTCCGTAATAAAGACTGGTCTTTTGAAGCCAAATTATCTCTACTTTCACTGCTTAATCACTAAGGTAGCACCCTTAGTTTATGCAAGACCATAGAAAGTGAACCATGACTTGTAACATCATAGACTAACACAATGCAAACCCAAAAAGAAACCTCTTGTTACACAGCCTACGGCACTTCTGAAAGGAACATTATTAGGTTAGGAAAATTCAGTCAGTGTGATTGGTATGAATATCTGATTTTTAGATCTCTTAAGGCGCTGGATCAGAATTTGGGAAACCTGCATTTAATTTCTGTCTCTGACAGACTTCCTATGTGACCTTGGGAGCATCACTCCACTTTTGGGGGCCTCTCTTTTTATAGGCAAAATGCAGACAATAATACTTCCCCACTCTGCCATAGCTATACCAGTTGTAAATTCATACTACAGCCATATCAATCACAGCCACAGCACTTTGCACCAGGTTGGCTCAGGCTCTGTGGAATACAAATGTGACCACTAAAAGTCATTTTAACATCCACCGATTAAAAATAATGTTTTTATTTTTATATATATATTATATAAATTTATATTTATTTTATATATAATTTACATAAAACCAAACAAAAAACACCTCCCCCCAAAAAAAAATAAAACACAAAAAAAACACCTAGCCTTTCAAAATTTCTTAACTTCTTCATTTCTTCAAGAAAGGGACGACTGTCCTACAATGCTTCAATAGCTTGCAGGCAAATGTGTGTCCATGGATTTTGTTTGGTTTGAAGTGGCAGGCCTGCAGAACAAGGAAAGACAGACCTGCTTTCCTAACACCACTTCATCGCACAACCTTTTCCTACTTCCCTTCTCAAAACTACTTTTGTTTCATCATATGCAGGGTCTGTCTGAGAGCAAGACGACTTAAAGCAAAACTCTTTTTTACAATAAACCCATAAAACAGTGAAAAAGCTTTTTCAGTTGAGTACCTTGCTTTGGCTTTTACTCAGTTCCTTCTTTCACCAAGTATATTCAGGAATCTTCAGGACTACTCCAGTACCTTGGGGTTCATCCTCAAGATGTCTCTTTCTCTCAACGCAATAGACTCACATTCAACCGTCAATACATATCCCATTCCTCATCATCTATGTCAGTGGCTACATGAGCCTAACAGCAGTGTTTTCAAAAAAAGAAAACAAAAAAAAAAAATCAAAAAGAAAAAAACCCCAAAACCAAACAAAAAGCCGCACACCATGTTTGAAACATCCAACTGTTCCACATGTGCACCATACTCAGCCAGACTGAAAATGTGTTCCGAGTAAGTGATGGAAACAGGTCAGTATAAATACTTGGCAACGGACATGGCAGCATCCCGCTTTTTTTATTTCAAAAGCTAGCACATAACCTCTGTAACTGGGTGGGGGGGGAGGCACGAGGCGGGGGAAATAAATAAATAAATAAAAATCTGAGTAGAAGGTGATTTGCTCCAGCTAGACACTCAGCATGCCTGTTTTGATGTTCAGCCCTAGAAACCTTTTATTATGTAAACACTTCTCCCTAGAGATAGGATTTATATTTCCTCATTTATTTGATGATCGTAAAGGTCAAATATACTTAATTTCTTCAAGTGACATTAGAACTGATGTCCTATCATCAGTGGCAGCAGCTCAAAACGCTAAAGTCAAGCACTTTAACAGCTCAATTATTCTTCTCTTCTCCATCCTTTTTCTTTTGGGATGCTCCCCAAAAAATTACATCAAGCAAAGTTATCAGTGTGATCATTTTTTTACTTGTACTTGGAAGGCACCTAGCTTATTTTTCACACATAAAACCTACTCAGCTTGTTTAAGCACTCAGGACAAAGAGAAAAAACAGATAGAGACATTGTGCTTTTGGAAGCAGCCCTTAACAATGTATAACTTCATGGTAGTAGGGAGATATGGTTTCAATTCTACCCTGGATCAGACTCTAAATATTCTGACATGGATCAAGCAGAACTGCCAAAACATATTCTTCCCTTTCAAAACATTCCATTGGCTATGGCTTCATTAGGCAGTTTAAACACTATTGCATTAAAAAAAAAATAAAATAAAAATACAATGTTAAAAGGTTACTTTGAAATAGTGAAAAGATGTGGAACAGTATCACAATGGCGCTTTAATTATTCTACTTTTGCACTCTTTGGGGTACCATAGTGCTAGCTATCAGATTAAAATCAGATATTGCCCAAATGAATAACTGCTACATGTACTAGGTTCATTTCTACCAGCTATTCTGGAATTACTAAAATTAAAACCATTGTTTTCACTTATGTGGCAGGTTAAGGCAGCTTGTTATAAACACTATTATGAGAAATGCTTGAAGAACCACAATTGGCCCCACTTCAGAGTAGAATTGGACTAGATGACTTTCAGAGATCCCTTTCAACCTAAATTACTCTACAATATTCTAAAATGTCTTTTTCCACTTCTTTGTAAAATTAATTTCCCAAACATTTTCTTGCTTGCATTGACAAATACATTAGATTTTATCACACAGTTTCTACTGGCCACACAAGTTGCTCGATCCACCCTATGGCTGCATTCAGCATCACCATGGTTATTCCACTGTCACAAATTTCCTGTGCATTCAGTTACTAAAGAATGTAATCTAAGTACTATTCAAAAGAGTAAAGCAGCATGTTTATACTTCCTTTAAACAACAAAGGTGTTACCAGAATGTTCTGAGATAATACAACTTACATAAGTATCAACTTACCTACACTTTCATACACTTCCCTATAACAACTTACCAATTTCTCATTCGCCTTTTTGCACAGCAAAAAAGGAAAAAGGACCTTAATAAGGTCAATACCACCATTAAGCCACCATATTTCTAATCTCCTGCTTTCCTCTCCTGTGTAAAGGGACATTCAGCCCAATCTTGGCCTGACTATCTCAGTACTCCACAGCTTTTGGGATGAAATCTTAAATTCATCTGCATTTGCCATTTACCTAAATAAGAATAGCAGTGCCGCACTGCTATTCTAAATCACTGCCACAGTGATTTAGACCAAAGGCTGTTGGTAAAAAGGCACATGTAAATGGAAACTAAGAGAGCTTACCAGTGGCAGATCCTCCTACTCACACACCTACAGGTAGATTGGTCATGTAACTATAACAGCTCATGCCCTTCATTGATAATATCTTTCGCAGAATGCTCTGAAGAAGCCACATTATTAGGATCATAGAAGCAACTAGGCTGGAAAAGACCTTTAAGATCATCAACTCCAACCATTACCCCAGGACTGCCAAGACCACCAACTAAACCATGTCACTAAGGGCCTCATCTACATGGGTTTGATAACGCTTCCAGGGACGGCGATTCCCTCACTGCCTTGGGCAACCTGTTCCAATGCCTGATCACTCTCTCAGTGTAGAAATTTTTCCTAATACCCAGTCTAAACCTCCCCTGGCTCAGCTTGAGGCCGTTACCTCTTGTCCTATCACTTGTTACCTGGGAGAAGAGACTGATCCTCTCCTCAATACAACCTCCTTTCAGGCAGTTGTAGAGAGTGGTAGGGTCCCCCCTGAGCCTTCTCTTCTCCAGACTAAACACCCCCAGTCCCTCATCAGACTTGTGTTCCAGACCCTTCACCAGCTTTGTTGCCTTTCTCTGGGCCCACTCCAGCACCTCAATGTCTTTCTTGTAGTGAGGGATCCAGAACTGAACACAGGATTCTAGGAGAAAGTCAACTTATAGACTGTAATTTCATGTCTGTTTTTTTTTATCAGGGGAAAGGGAAGTAGATAACCAACCAGCTGGCACTGTGGAATCCTTCAAGATACTGTATAAAATATTATGCACATTACATAAGTAAATAGTCCAGAAAACAGTAAACAACAAAATGACAACATTACTTCAAAACAAGCTTTACATTCATTATTATGATTCAGAAAGATCTTGGAGCACTTGTAGAACATTCCCTCAGACATCAGCTGAACAATGAAAGCATAAGCTGAACTTAAATTATTAGAAAGGTACCAGCAAACAAAGATGATGATATACTTGTTAAGAAAGCAGGCAGAGTACACCACAGGGAAAATAATTTCATGTTTACACTATTTCTTATAATTCTGCCTATCTGCAGCTCAGCAAACTCGGAGACATCACAAGGTCCCAAATTTATCTTTCATCTAGACCACAATGCCCATCCTTAGGCTTACCTAAATACCAAAGTGTTCAACCGCTAGAGAAGTAAGTTGTCTCTCCGTCTTATTTTAGCCAGAACTCTTCATGTTACGTTTTGCAAATTGTAACAATGTCCTTGACAAGCAGCAGAATTTATTATGCTTCCTTGAAGTGCTTGTAGCCCAACAACATCAAGCTAATCCAATCCTGTAGCTACACAATATTCAGTCACAACAAAAGTCACAGTCGCATGTTGAGAGAAAAGCACAGATAGTAAATCGCAGAATCACAAAATGGCTGAGGTTAGAAGGGACCACAGTTTGTAACTTGTGACAATAAAAGACATCATCCTTTTCATAACAACACTGGTTAAAAAAGAATAAATCTTAGCTTTATCGTACTATTATGCCAACTTGGAAAAAAAAATTCACTAGGCCAGCAGTACCAATTCATCTAGTTAAATGACACCAAGATATGTTGTTCATACCACTATCGAGGATTAGCATGCTGGTGGTATTCTAAAGATAGCATTGTTAAATAAGCCAAATATACCCCAGGAATCAAGCTCAATATATAACACCAATCTATGCTCATCAATTAGGATGACACATAGACTGCTAAAAATATGTAAATACATAATGACCATTGGTCCTCTGAACCCAGTCCAGCTCTCTAAACCTACAGGCTGAAGGAGATGGCCCATGAAGTTTAACAGTATTTGTAGTCAACAGTGCTCAGCAGTTAGCATAGTGAAAGATTTTATGCTCCAGGCAGACTATCTGTAGCTCTGTAAGGCACTTTGATCTACTGAATAGCTGTAGATAGCAAGTATATAATTAATAAAAAAGGTATTTGTAGAAGTCTGGCTGATTTAGTTCGCTAGCAATGTAGGCACCACTGGCAGAAAAGATGGGAAGTGAGCTATTAAAAATAGATAAATAAACAAATCTCCCCTGTGACTGCTTCCAGTGTTCTGTTTCCCTCCAAACAACAGTAGCATTTCACTCAATTTCAACACTTTAGGATCAGATAATATAGCATCTGTCAGTGAAAACAGCAGCATCACAGCCATCCGTCATAAACACACCCAGAATACAGTTGTGCCTTATCAAGCTTTAGAGTGATTTGCAGTTCTAAACACGTATGTTGGACAGCTATTAAATGTATCCGATTTTGCTTCACTTCTGAGCCTGTTTTTTGGTTGTTTGTTTTGGGGTTTCTTTTTTGGGCAAGGCCTTATTTTTAGGGTGACTGACATATCACTAGTTAAGCTTTAAGTTTGCCTGCTATCCCCAAATATACCATACATCTTCCAGTCTTTTGCCATAATGACAGTGGAAAAAAAAGCAAGAGCCCAGTCTTTCTGCCTTCAGGGATCTGTAAAGCCAGCACTAATCTTTCAGTCAAGTCAGCTATAAATATACAAAAATCAAACCTGAGAAGGTAAGAGTCCCAGTCAAATAGAGGCCTAGCAAGAGTAATAGTGAGGTGCAGGACCAGGTAAAAGTGTAATAGAAAAAGAAGCTGCAAAGGGTGACCTTTCCCCCACATATCTCAGTGCCTTCAGTATACATCTGAAGCCCCCACGTAGCACAGTGCCTTTTCAGAAGTACACAGCACATTTCATTCCAGCCACAACAGCTAAAAATTACCAGTGTCTCCACCCTTCGTTGATGTGTCAAGTCTCAAAGCAGACTTTTGCAAACTCCCATGACAAGGAACTCCACAACTAAGTCATGCACTGTCTTGCCAAAATGGTACCTTCTGTTTGGTTTTCAGCATGTGCCCAATAATTCCACATTTAACCACTGTGAAGCTTTCATGACCAAAACAAGAGGCTTACATGTTGAAGTACATTTTTGGCAGTCACTGCAAACACAAGGTATAGATTTTAATACAGTTGTATTCCAAATCAGTGAGACTTTATGTTTAAAAGTTATTTTCAAATCTACAGAGCATCAGTAAGTACACTTCTGGAAAATCCAGACAAATTCAAATGCTTTGTGAAGTAATAGTAAATGTAATACCTGAAACAGATCTGTATTTCCAATTGGTAAGACTCTGCTATAACAATACCTGCTCAACATATTAAGATTATGCTGCCAGGCATATTTCTTTGCCTACGCTGAAAAAAATGAAATCTTGACCATTAGTGTCAATACTCTGATACTCAGAAGGCAAGGAGCAGACAGCTCATGATGTGGGGAAGGTCACACACATTTTGACAGTTCTTAGAGAGAATGCTTTGCATCCACTTCGTCTTGCAGAAAATTGTTCTTCTTATTTGTTGTCTAGAAGTATTCAAAGATGTACAAATGCAACTCTGTAGCAGGGGTTATATGTTTAGAAATGGAAGTCTAAAAATAAGCTGAAGGGCTCAGTCTTCAAGTTCTGGAGACAAGGACATGATTAAATGACTTTTCCTTGACTGAAAGAGATCTTTCTTCCCACTGGGAAAGAATAGTAAGAGAACATGTATATTTTTGTTTCACTTACTCTCCTAGATTCTGCTCACTTTTTCTTATATAAAACATAAATGAAGTTACCCCACTTGTTAATTTCAGGTTTGTCACTAATGATCAGTGGAAAGAACTTCTACAGAAAGCACTTAATGTTTCCATGAATGAGGTACACGGACCCCATTGGAGCAGAGATTCTTTCATTTGGAAAGCCAGAATATCAATTGTCTCAAGCCAGCTGGAAAACACAGGAGGACAACAGCAGAATACTTTCAGCAGCAGAATTTTTATTTCTAAGAAAGGTTATTTTGAAATCAAGAATAAGTTACAGGGTTGGATTTTAAGTGCCTGGAAATTAACCGGGCTGCTTCAGAGAAAGACTTCAGGTTGGAAGAATTAAGTAATTTTCCTCAATGTGCAGAACTGAGAAGCTATACATGGCAGAACAACAGGTTTTAAGGACTGTGAGAGATGTGAGAACCCCCCAAAACCAAGGAAAACATTAGATTCATTGGGATGCAACCTAACACCTGGTAAAGAAGATGACAGCTCTTCAACACCGGTTGCAAAGCTAGGATGCCGGTTTGCATCTGTTGAGATAGAGCAGTCACACAGCTCTGCAGAACTTTAACGAGCCTAGAAAAAGTTGAGATTTGAGACCATACCATAAGGCTCATGAAACTGAACATTAGAGAAGATATGGTTAAAATACAGAAATAAAGTGCTTTCTGAACATTTGCTGCATATACGTATCAGATTTAAAACCAGCAATTCATTCCTGCTTCCTAGTGGCATATAGCATTGCTGTGGACTGCCGAGTAGCTGTCATGCTATGCAGCCTGGCTGCTTTCCAGTCCTGGGTGAAGCAATCCCCACAGCATTTGCATGGAAGAAATGATGGGTTACTTTGATGTGAATGATCTTGAGTGAATAAAAGGTGGGCTTGAGTTTTTCTGGCATTTATACGAATTCTTTGCAATGCCTCCTTCTCACAAGTAAAAAGTTATGCCAGGTGTCCCAGAAACTCAAAATGTGTAAGTATTCTCTCAGAAACCCCACACAGAAGATATCCAGTCTTCATACCTTATGTTATGCTAGCCTTTGCAAAAGCTGAAGGCAATCCCTTCTTCAATAGCTGTTTTTCTGTATACTCAAGAATCATCAGCTGTAAGTATGCTGTGAAAGAGATGGTTCCTTTGATACAAGTGTTTTTTATCGAAATGCATTTGTTGATTTAACTTTACAGCTTTAGACAGTTTCTGCAAATAATTTTTGGTAATTATTTAAATGTTATTTCATATGAAAGTCATTACTACTAAAATCTGCAGTACCCCACACCAGCAAGAAAAAAAAAGAAATGGGCAAAGTTGCAAGCACAGCTCTATTGTTCCTGATTCAAGTGGGGTTGCAAATGCTGGAAACTGTTGGCATTTTGAAACATCTTAAGACTCCTACGAGTTATGTAGAATTACAGGTTGTGGCTCTTGGTGCTCCACAGACACCACAGCTGATTTAATGGGAAAAAAATAAATAAAAAAAAAATAAAAGTCAAGATGCATATCTCAAAAATCTGTGTAGTATGCTCCTTGCCCAATTGAAACCAGGAAATCCATACACCCGTGGCTGCTTCATCAAGCACGCAGCGCCACATGGTCACAGTGGATTTAGAATAGGCATAAATTTTGCACCATAAGCAACATAACAGAGAGGGCATGATGCATGATGCGCTCCAAATGTTCATTTGCCTACTAAAGTCTATGTCTACTTTGATATTTACCCTGTCAGAACAAAGGTCCACTAGCATTAGAAGCTTACAAGCAGAGAGGAATAGTATGTCTGCCATTACAAGCAAGTCTACATTAAAAGCAGGATTTGAACCAATAATAAATCCTTAGCCTGACTGGGAAGCACTCCCAGCTTGTCAGTTTGTGTTCCCTTACAATTTACTCCTGGATGCAACACTGGCAAACCCATGCAGAAGTTTAAAAAGAAGGGGACCTTGCAGCGTTAGGTGTAGAAGTGGGTCCATAGAAAATTGGTGAGGTTTCTGAGTATCTGCACAAGGCGCTCAACCTTAACCAGTGAGGTACCAGGCAGGGACACCCTCACCTCTCATGCTGGCCAATTATTCCATTAGGCCTGTCCATATCCTGACACCAGTAGGACAGTTTGGGTATTTGAAGACTCAGTCAAAAACAAGCTGAGTGTGCTTTCAGCCTGGGGTTTTCTGCCCTCTCAGTTTTTTTGTCCCAATTCCATCTGCATCTGCGCTGTGTCAAGATGTGCACCACAACACCTGTCCAAGCGTAAGGGAGAACAGGAGTTCAAGTTTGTTGTGAGTTTGCTCTACTTCAGTGTCACAGTACGCCCCCTTTCAGAGACCAGATGGTAGCAGAACAATGTAACCCTTGAAGGAAGACCTGGAGTTTCATCTTTGTTTTCCAAAGGTAAATCAGGTTGAAAAATAAGCAGCCTAATTAGAAAGTAAGCCTGAATCCAAATAATTAGAAAAGTCTTTCTGGGAAAGGTGTTTCTCCCAGTTTTGAGGCATGTGATTTTTTATGAGCTGGGAAAAATACATTAGATCCTAAGACTTTCCCAGAAGTTTAGATCCAAAATCCAGAGAAATACATTTTCTAAGAATGAGCCACTGCTTCAGTAAAATGTGTCTTCTGGTAGATACAGTAATTTCTTCAAGTACAAAAATAAAACATTTGAAAGCGGATATTTCTTCTAATATTCCTTTCAGTGCCTGGAAGAATACAGGATGAAAAATAGATGAAACTGGGGGCACATTTTGAGAGCGATGTCTGTAATTGCAAAGGTTTCAAATACTAGGGCTCTATATAAGCATGTAGATTCCAATCAAAGATAACAAACCTTTCCTTAAGACAACCACCAAAACATAGGAAAATTTAGGCTCCCAGCTCTGTGTCCAAAGCAAATATCAATCAATCTCTTCAGCAGGATTGACAGAGAAAACAGCACAGGTTGCTCAGGCACCATAACAATTTTGGTTGTTGCCAAAATTAGTGCCAAAACACTATTCTGGGTTTCACAAGCTCATTTTAGCACAGGATAAGGCAATTAAGTTAAACCTAACTGCTGGAAAATTACAAATGGGGTATCCAAACAGGGTTTGCTTCAACTAATCTGTTTCTTAACCAGCTTTAAATGTAACTAGGACAGCTTTTTTGTTTAAACAAGACACACATACATTTCTGGGATAGCTTAAACATTCTCCAGTAAATAGCCTTTCTACTTTCAAATGCTGTAGTATGGAAAAGTCTTCTGAGAAACAATGGGCTTATTAAGTTCTTGTTGAGTACTTGCAGTATCTTTGCACTTCCTTATTTATATTAGAAAAGGAAAAAAACAAAAAGCATTGGGTAGGGAGTTTTGGGGTTGTTTATGGTTTTGGTTTGGATTTTTTTTTCCATTTTTAATATATAGTTACATAGCCTTACACTAGTACTCTGAATCAATTTTCTAGAATATCTTTCTTAATATTCAGCCACAAAAATTCCAGTACATAAAAGAATTATCATATAAAAATACATTTCTGAAGCAAGTGAATAGAAAAAGAGACACAAAAATAGTTGTCCAGACTTAAATTCATGCACAGTGTTTGCCTCACAAGCATTTCAACACCTGTGTCTTAAGGCATTTAACAAATTTCGCTTTGTGTTGATTTGTGGACAAGAAGACCACCACCACAGCACATCTTGAAAAAATAAGAGAAGAAACAGAGGTGAATAGCTGGCATTACCCTTCTGAGGTGTTAGTGGGGACATAGAAGTGTTCTAAACAAATGTTACCTTCAACTATCCGCAAAGCCCTGTGATTTGCTCCTCCAAATCACTATGTAAAGGGGTTAAAAAAAAATCAACTTTGAAGACACTGGAAGTGCAGATTTTACATCTGTGCTTACTGTTGTCACTCAAAGTTTTCCTTGCAATAACTGAGACCTGTTGCACCTGTTTTATACCCATGTCCATTTTACAAACTCTTGTGTAACAGAGTCTTAAGCTTCCTACACCACCATCATTCAGATGAATAATACATTTAACGAGTGACACTGAAACCAACAGGAAAGACTTTAGAAGCAAGAGAGAGAAAAGGAGGGTTAGGGGTAGAAATCAGTAAGGAAAAAAGGTTCCACAAATCTGTGCATGAAGACTTCCTTGTAAATGTCATTTCAGTGTTGAAGTCATCAGAAAGGTTTATCCTAAAAAGCATGGCTTTTTAATGGTACCAAGATATACCCTGGTCTTGAAATTAATAAAGTCAGTCTAGTTTAATACTTAATACAATGTATTCCATTTAATTGGTGGATAAAGAATATGCTTTTTAATTATGTACAGAGACAGCCTGGATTTAACAAAAAATAAAGTGAAATCCAGAAACTGGAAATGGTAGGTGACTAATAGCATTTACACTTTCAATAATCGTGGTCAAGTTTTCTTTGTGTAGAGCTCTAGGATAAACTCAAGAGATGATTAATGTAATTAAGGAATTTACAGATCTCTTTCTTCAGAGACAAGCTATTTGGCAGAGATTTGCAGTCTCTCGAATAAAAAACTCCCTCCAGTCCTCTGAAGTCACTATTTTCTGCTCATTGGGTTCCCAACCAGCATTCACATGCTGCTGACACTAGTGTCAGCCAAAGCCAAATGGTTCTTGCAAATAGATAGATGTTCCAGCATCTGACTTCTCCAGGCACATGGGGGGCACTTCCGGTCCCAGGGGAGGGGGCAGACTCCAGGAAAATCCAATGCACCAGATACTCAAGCATTACACAGCCATTCACTCCACTCACAGTCCCAACTACATCTAGGTTAATACAAAGTAATCTCTTTGAGAACAGAGGAGAGAAAAATCCAGTTTTACACATGTGTAACTGAAATCAATCTATTGTTTCTCTCCAAGGAGGTTCTACCGCCCCCAATCCAAGTCATCAGGGGTTTATATAACACAACAGGGTATACTACAGATACGCAAAAGCAGGTTTATCCCCATTAGGAAAAGCGGGTTAGAGACAGCACACAACCTGCATTGTGAAAGATGTTCCTTACTGACAGCTGCATCTCAGATTTCAGCTGGTAATGAGCATCTAATCACATGCCACAGACACTGAAGCAACTGGATACATCTTCAGATATGGCAAGCTTATCAATCAATGTCTTAGCTAAACAAGTAGTGAAAATACCTCTTTTAGCTCTAATATACTATCCAAGTCTAAAATAACTTGAGCTCCTGATTAAACCAATACATACTACAGAAGCTGACCAAATCAGTGGAGGTCTTCAAGTCAGTGATTTGGGTTGCACAGCTTGAAATACCTCAGTAGTATGATTTTGGGAAGACAGGTGTGGGGAAAGTGCTGAATCTCTCAGACTGTGCATACAGAAAATTACCACCAGTCATAGTTATTAGACTACTCTCAGTGACAAAACATGGAGACAGTAGCTGCTCTCTACATTAACTTTGAAGCCATCACATTTGAGAAGATGGGTTAGAGAAAAGGGAACATTCAATTACACTAGAAGAACTTACAGTGCATTTATCACAATTCATGCAGTAGGCTCCAAAATTCATTGACACAAAAAAAAAGAAGCCCCACACCCACAAACTGCTATTCAAAGGCAGATCAAGTCCAGACTCAGATAAGAGTATTTAGAGCAGTTAGTCAACAACCTAAGATGACTGCTGGAAAGGATAAAAGCTCCTGCTTCAGTTTTAGCTCAATTTCTCATTAGAAGGGATTAGAATGAAATTTTCATAGAAGCTTCTAATTCCTGTGGGGTCTACCATCCTCATCTCAAGCAGCTGGTATGGTCATCAGAGAAATGGCAGTACACTTAGACAGACCACAAGCACAGTCCAATATGGCAACTATTACATGTTTTTTTTCTGCTTGATAAAGAGTTAAACAGTCCCTCTGATGCTGCCATCAAAATGCAGCCTGGGAACAAAACACCAAATCAACATTTGTATATGAACAAAAGAAAGATTGAACATGCTCACTAACAGCAACAATTAATATTCAGTTTAGGAGAGTCAAGATTACATACTCAGATCACAGTCTACCCCACCAACACTTTTGGGTGTTCTTTTTTTGAGAAGTTACTATGTGAAATATTTCTTTACATTGCAGTGGGAAGAGGCATAGTCACTGGGCTATATAGTAATGTTAGGAAAAGGACAATTTGTTCAGTGTTTTACTTTTTAAGTCAATGTGGGCATTTCAGTAGGATTTTGCTGCTCAAGGAGAAAGGGCAAAGAAACAAGCAGATGATTTTTTCTAAATATCTTTCCTGTTCTTTACGGGGCAAGCAGTACAACAATTGTCTCAGAGCCAAATGAAAGGTGGAACAAGGAATATTTAAATCGTGTAGTTATTGGATATATATGTGAAACTCTCCTTTACCCAAACATAAAAAAGGGAATGGGGAGAAAAACACCACTATTGCTCACTGCTTTCTCCAAAACAATCGCTTTCTAGTAATACACTAAAAAAAAATAATAATAGATACAAGCCACATTACATCTAATTTCTCTTCCTGCCAGCACAAATGTACAGGGATTACATATTTTATTACCTGTTATTTCATTTTTATATAATTTAGCAAAAATACAATACAGGCCAAATACATTGCTCTTGAAACTGAGCTTTAAAATCATTTAAATTCGGGCCCTGAAGAAATATAGCCCAGCATCCTGGATTGACCCTAAGCAAGTCTTAAAAGTAGATGTACAAGTATCCCATCACAGCAGACCCCACAATGATAGCAATGGATCTGCTCCCAAGCACTTTCACAGCTGAAATGAATATCCCATGTTGACCAATGTTCTGGTACAACAGTAGTAATAAACCAATTTTACAAACCAAATTTAAAAAGCCTCTAAACATACCCATGGTATTTCATTCCTGCCACTGTACTTAGAGACTGAAGTGAAATCCCTTAAGCTGGAGAAAGAAAGAACGTGGTAAAGTCCTTTCAGTTGTCTCAGACATGAAAATATTAGTGAGCTTTCTAGCACCTTTTCCCCTAGAATGTGCTAAACCATGTAAGAAGTAACGGTAGGAGGAACAATGGGAAGACCCCTTTTCAAGCAGAGGAAATACATTACCTGCTTAAACTGTACAGCTCAAATATCTACAATGTGGAAGAAAGTCTCTCTTGCTTTTGATACATGTGGAGCAGGAAAAGTCATGCAAGAAAACACATTTGTAAAGATACTGGCTGAAATTTTAAAGTAAGAAGCAAACAAAGATAAAATAAAAAAGTGAAATACAGCCTTTCACAGCATCTTCAGTGTCCTCTAATCAGAACCCAGAGAATGGGTCTTTTCACTTTCATGCCTTCACTCCCCAGCCTAGGCAGGAAAGTATAGGATGCCCCTTACAAAGGGCTTTGCAATCAACATGTAACAGGTGACTTTGAAATGTTGTTATACAAAAACTGTCTTATTAGGTATAGTAATTACTGTAACATGTTGTTTTCTCTTATTTGATAAACAGCTATTTTCCCCATTTTCTCTCCACCTATTCAGTGACCAAAAGTATTTCTCAGTGTTCTGCCTATGTGCATTATTTTCTGTCAGCTGGCAGGAAGAAAGCCTTGTTCTCCTCGTTCTTATCTCTGGTCCCTTCCAAAGTGATATACAGAGTTCAGTGCTCACCTGCTTCAAAGGAGATCTCAGCTCTATGATGAGCTCACCATAAGCTAAAGCAGAAACACTTCCCCAAGCCTCAAGAGGCTCAGAAAGCAGTCTGTGATGCTAACTTCATTCATTTCAGCAGGTGACGATGTTAATGAAGGCACTTCAAAAAAAAACACCAATCACACTAACAGTTTCACTGCTAAGCAAAATAGGCAGATAAGCTTTAAGATAACCTAGGGTTAAGTAAAATTAATTCATTTTTATTTCAGCCACAGAAGCCTCTCACATAACGTATGCTAACTGCCTAAATGTTCTGTTGCTAGCCAGTAAGAGAAACTGAGGAAAGCCTAAAGCATGTTTAGCATAGTCTAAAACCAAAAACATGCTTAGAGACACTGGATATTTGCTTATTCTTCCCTACAAATGATTCATTTCTGCATCTGCCTGAAGCACTCTCGGGGGGGGGGGGGGGGGGGGGGGAGGGGGAGGGGAAATTAATAAAAAAAAAAAGTGCCTGGACAAGTTAGAAAGACATTCCTAAACTCCAGAAAGCATTCAGCTCTGGGAAGGAGAGAAGAGGAGCCAGGAGAAACTAAAGACAGATAGCCTTTTGGAAGATACAGTGGAGCTGGAAGGGATATGATTAGTTCCATTTCTTATAGAAAGGATTCAGCTTTCTAACATATGGGGAGAAGTGGCTTATGTGGGGGGAGGGAAAGGAGTAGAAATCTGAGCTTTTCTCAGTCAATAGGCTGATTCTTGCTCTAAGGCTACCTTTTCTGTGTGCATTCTGTGGTAATCACCTAAAACTTTAATGTAAGAGACTTTACAAACCTAAAATGCAATTTAGGTTTTTTATCTCGGATGATCCATAGGAATGAAATTGATGGCTAACACCATTATTTCTGATACCCATGAAATACTTCAACTGAAAGAAGTGAAAAGGAAGATTTTGTACCCACTAAGCCGATAGAGCTCTCACTGAGAAATGTGAAATTATGCAAATGTAGACTTTAAGAGCAATAGAGGAACTTTCTTCTACTACGCACACAGAATTATGAACAAAAGGTCACACAGTGGTTAGCATGCTTCACAGCTAACATGGCCTATTTAGGAACCACGAAATGGTATATAAAGATTTGACATAAGTTAGCAGCAGCTACAGCAATGATGTAACTTTTTGACTTCTGGAGTGACTGTTAATTCTTAGCTGATTTAAGCAGGAATAAGCTTTTGCTCTTCCTGGACTCAGATGAGATAGGAAATACCAGCACACCCTGGGTAAATAGTGTTCACTCTAAAAAGAGGACTAACTGTTTCTCAGGTTAAAACCAAGCATAAGTATGGCATACCTCAATTAAGGTATCCTTCTCCATATTTAGTCAGTTATGCCAATAAGGTTTAAGAAATTAGCTTCCTTTTTCTTATTTTTTTAATCACATCTTTGATGAGCAACACATGCAGCTTCAGGCCCATACATATTGAAATGGTTCTTGTTAACCATTTGCTCACAGGTTGAGCTAGAAGACAATGAAGAGCCACTAATTCTACTTAAAGAATCCGAGAAATTTGAACTAACAAGAAGAATTAAAAAGAAGTCCAGTTTGTAACACTTCAAGATCAGGACCAGTAGCTCAAAGCTCATAAAAAACAGGACTGACATTCTTCTTGTACTTTCAGATTTCTGAAGCATATAGTTTTGTATTTTATTAGTATTTATTAACAAGATTAGCCACAAAATGGTTCTCTGCTGACCCCAATTATAAAGCACTTAAAATCAGTAGTTATTAATTTCCAGGAGAATTCCCCAATAAATTTAAAGTTACTATTAACATGACATGCCAATTTTACATCTACGCTATATGCATTTGAGACCACAGAGGCTAGTTTTTGGTTTTTAAAGACGCTTCTTTCACACTGCATTTCACATCACATTCTTGGTTCAGAAGCTTTACTCCACACAGAGTAGATGTCTAGAATCACAGCATCTATGATTGTTTTTAAAAAGGTTTCACAGAATCCTTTATATTCTTATAATTGTGGATTTCATTTGCATCTAAAGATGCAAACATGATATCTCACTAAGTGTTCTGAGATCACTAGTTCTCATTACTTTCAAACAGTCTAGTGCTGGTAGCATATTGACCTTTACAAGTGCCTTGAAACCATAACGTTTTACTGTATTAAATTACTAGTAAGATGCATTTCATTTGCAAAAAATCACAGACTTCATGTTGAAGAGTAAAAACAACATGATCTGTAGTAGACAGACGTTGCACTTAAAACTGCACTATACCTCACTTACTGAAGCATATTGTGGGATTCATCCAAGTCACCAAGCACAAGTGTGAATGTTAGGGCCAAATGCACAAAATATAGAAAGCTGATCAAGTGTAATGGTTCGATTTTTCAAAATCTCCAAATTTTAGATCCATTAAGATAGCTAAACCCATCTCCACTAAACAGATGACACTAGCAACCCACCTGAAAACAAAAAAACAGTGGTTGCTTATGTTATTTTAACCAATTGGGTTTAAAATACTTTTTCAGCAAACAAATAAAGGATAGCTTTTCCAAATCACAACACAGTGAATTTCTACATTAGCACAAAAGATACTTTCCCTCCATCCCCACGCTTCACCATGATCTTTCTCTTTGCCACGGCAGTAACAATAAACCATACAGTATTAGCACATGAAGGAGGACAGAAGAACAAAATGGGTCTTAATTTACACCACTGGTCATACATCTTACACATCAGTTTACAACAGAAAATATGTACTAGTAACACTTTTACCCAATGATAGCTAAACTGATTGAGCTTTGAGAGAATTTAATTTAAGCCCCAGTTCACCAAGAAGATTAAGTATTTGAGAGACCTTACATTATCTTTCATTAAAATATACAACATATTAGAATATAATGACCAGATAATTTCTCAGCCCTTAACTCCACACATTTGGATAACTCCATTGCCAGTCACAAACATTTCCAAAAAGCTTCTCAGACTGAATTTAAACTCTAGAATAACAGATCTATTGCTGATAAAAGAGCACTGGCAAGTAGACAAAATGCAGTAGAAATTAAATCTGAAGTCTTTAAGCCTTACAGCTACCATTGTAGCCAGTCAATAAGTAGCGTGGCTTTCTTGCTTGCTTTCCTCTGAATAGTCTCTTGTCATGAGCATTTTGCAACATCACACAAGTCCAATGGGCTTTGCCCACTAACCTGAAGTAATCTGCAGTTTGACAGACTGGAGTCTTCAACCCCTTTAGAATGACTGGATTTTATTAATATCACACATCCTGATAAAAGGTGAAAGGATTTGATCTAGTTTCCAGCTAGGCATACATTATCTATAACATATAAAGTAATTTAGCACAGGAAATACCAACAAGCAGAGGCAGCTCTCCCACACTATCCACATGCACAACTGCTGAAATGACACTTCAGTGCACTGAACTGGTTATATTTGTTTTTATTTTGCTCAACTGCAATTAAATCTCCTGTCTTCAATTCAGTGAAGTTTTATCCACTGGATCCACATACATCTTTTGAGGTTACACCAACACCTAAGCTTTAATGAAAGCTTTTACTAAACATAAGACTATTTTTTAGGATGGCTGATGCACTCAAAAGTTACAAGATCAAATCCCTGTAAATACACCCCCAGCAGCCTGTTTGTCATTCCAAAGGCTGAAGAACTGACTCTTCCATGATCATACACAGACAGAACTCAGAAACTTTGTGTCCTTGGCACTTGTGTATTAATACACAAGTCCCAGCTATAATTCTATTGTTACACAAAATACAATGTTTTATCACAGAGAATGGACCACAGCTTTCTAAATATTGTCATAAGAGACTTCAAGAGGCACACACATGTCTGACAGGCTACAACCTCTTTGGCACTGCAGAGACCTGGTGGGATGCCTCATACAACCACAGTGTTGGAATGGAAGGATACAGGCTGTTCAGGAAAGATGGGCTGGGGACAAGAAAAGGGATTGTCACCCTCTACATCAACAACCTGCTGAAGTGCACAGAGTTCTACCTGGGGATGGATGAGGAGCAGACCCAGAGTTCAAGGATCAGGATTAAAAGAAGGGCAGAAACAGGGGACATTACAGTAGGGATCTGACTGCAAGCCACCGTACTAGGAAGACCAAGTGGATAAGGCCCTCTATAGACAGATAGGTATGGCTTCATGTTCACAAGACCTAGTCTTCATGAGGGACTTCAACCACACCAATAACTGTTGGAGGGACAACACGGCAGGGTACAAGCCATCCAGGGAATTCCTGGAATGTATTGATGATAACTTCCTTCTCCAAGCAACAGAGGACCCAACGAGGAAGGGGCCTATGCTGGACCTTGTCCTCACCAACAAGGAGGGGCTGATAGGGAATATGAAGCTGGCTGCAGTGACCATGAAATGTCTATGAAGACAGACTGAGAGAGCTGGGCTTGGAGAAGTCTCTACATAGACCTTACAAAAGCCTCACAGTACCTAAAAGGGGCCTGCAAGAAATCTGGAGAGCAACTTGTTACAAAGGCTTGTAGTGACAGAACAAGGGGGAATGGTTTTACACTGAAAGAGGATACATTTAGATTAGACATTAGGAAGAAATTCTTCCCTGTGAGGGTGGTGAAACACTGGAACAGGTTTCCCATAGTAGTTGTGGCTGCCCCATCACTGGCAGTGTTCAAAGCCAGGTTGGACAGAGCTTTGAATAACTTCTTCTAGTGGGCAGTGTCCCTGCCCATGGCAGGGGGGTTGGAACTAGATGATCTTTAAGTTCTCTTCCAACCCAAAGCATTCTATGATTCTATGATCTTCTGTACCTCACACCCAGCATAGTTTCAACCAAGCTTTGATTATTCTTAACAGGTATGTACTTAACTTTTCTCAGTGTTCTCCAAGAACAGATTATACAGTCTCCCAACAGGATATTTCAGTGTTTCATCTCTTCTAACAAAATAAGTCACTGAAACCTTACTTCTAATCCCTATCCCTGCAGTTCAAGCCCATTACTACTTATCCTACTCACTGCAGAGATAAAACTGTTATTCTGGTTTTAGAACAGACTTGCAGACTATTGTGTCATCCTTTCTAGTACTCCTTTCACCAGATTTAAGAACCAAATCCATTCAGTCTGTCCTCGCCTTCCTAACATCCAATAATTCCCAGTGCTTTCCTTCTGTTTCCCCACAACCAAGTCCAAGTCTATTGAAATATAACACTCAAAACTGGATACAACATTCCAGCTGAAGTCTTAAGGTGACGAAAAGGGAGGAAAAGAAATGGTGTCCTTCCTGTTAAAGTCCTGTTCAATTTTTTTATCAGCAGAGCTAAAACATTTCTCTGTGCTTCTCTTGTGACTTACTCAGCACCAGATCTTTCTCTGCAGAACCTCTGCTTACCCCATTGCTTCTCATCCATATTTATGAAGGCAATTACTACTACCAAATAATCAGTAAACCCCACTGAATTTCATCTTGTACTTTACAGATCATTTAATTTCCAATTTACCAAAATATTTTTAATTCTGCTCCCACCCTCAAACACAATTGCAGCTCACCCTATCTTCAGTTCACTGCAGCCTTTAATAAAATAGCCAAGTCTCAATGAACAGACCCCAGAGAAATTCTGCCTGGTAGAGTCTTTCATTTTGGCCACAAATCACTTTTAGCTCTTCTATAGTACAATTGCCCAACTGATTTTAAGCCTACCTTACAATAGTTTCACCTAGCTCACATGTCTTGAATTCATTATGAAAGTGTTGTGCAAGACTGTTTTAAAAGCTTTTCTGAAGCCAGGATAGAGGGGGATTTATTGCTTTGCCTCTATTCATAGATATGTTGCCCTGCCATAGAAAGGGGTTACATTAGTTAAACATGATTTGTTCTTCAGATATTTCTGGCTGCTCTTCGTCCTCTATTTCCTAGATATTTCCAAACTGTACATTAATTTGTTCCAGAATTTTACTAAAGATTAAAATCAGTCTGACTAGCCTACAAGGTCCCCTGCTCCCTTCCTTCCTCCAATCCCTTTATTTTGAAAGATAAACAAGCATGGTCCTTTTTCTCACCTTTTAGTACCTCATCCACCCTCTACAAATTTTAAAGAGATGTTATTAGTCAACTGAATAGATCACTATGGTCAAGAACAGATCCAGACGACATGTGATAAATACAAGGCTTACTTTCCTATGTAATGCGGAAACATCACCTCCTTTACAGAGGCATTAACTGCACTGGACAGCAGCGTGCAATTGCCCCATTCAGTAACAATGGATACAAAACAGTTAAAAACTTCGGCCTTCTCAGAAGCCATCCTCATAGGCACTGACCAGCTTTATGTATCACATCCCAAAATTTTTACTCTCCTGAATCAGAGGCAGAGCAAATCCTCTCAAGCAGTAAAACAGAGAAAGAAATCCTTCAAGCTTTCAGACCAGATTGATCACTCAAGAGACACAGCTAACTCGGGTAAATGTCCAAACTCAAGGTTGCTTTCTGAATTGATGCTCTTGAGGTTTAGCTCATACCAATCATTAGTCACTACCATTTATTAGCTTGCAGATAAACTGAAATAGATCCTGGGAAAGAGAGAAAAACATTCTCCCAGGACCTTGGTTATTGATTTTATTTATTAACCAAACTTAAGCTAAGGCAAAATTAATAACTTTCTACATGTGTAGCAGAAACTTGGAGGAGAGCAGGAAGCTTTGTAACACTGTGTGAAAGCAGGCCTCTCCCATTTGTATACCTCTGAAGAGGTCAGCTTCTGTCATAGGCCTCACAAATTCAGGACCCTAAAGATCAGTGAGCATTAAACACCAGGAGACAGGAGCAAAGCACGCACCAGGTTATTTGGGAGGCATACCAAAGGACTTCACCAGCATAGCTCTCAGAAGTGACCCCTGCCACACTGATTCTCAGACCCTAAACAAACAGGCATGCACGAAAAGACATTGAATTTCTCATGTCTTGACAGATGGAAAATTTGGAGCTGACTAAACACATGCCCAACCCTATATTCTTAGCCCAGATAGCACTTTATTGACCCCTGGCTGATGGAAATGCCAGAGGAGTATCATCTGAATGTGACCCCTTAATGTAGTCCATGTGTGAAAACCTTAAGAAACAGTTCTCTTTCCAATGGAGGCCAGGAAATGAATCAAAAACATCCGTTGAAGTCAAGGGATTTACATTGGCATAAATCTGACACACAGAAAAACTAGAGATCCAAACTCTGTCCTGCAAACTGAGGCCAAAGGGATCCCAAGCAAAGATTATCTACAGCAGTGATAATTCATAACCCCATTATTCAGTTCAGAATCATAGAAGAGCCAGTGCCTTATTCTGCAACACTAATGAATATAAAATAGTCCTGAAATAAGAAAAGATTCCTTTGAAAAGCATTTTTATATATAAATATATATACACAATATACATATATGCAGGCCTAAAGGCATTTCCAACTCAATTAAGTTTTCAAAAAGAGCCTACAGGCATAAAGTACTGAAATTGTATTGAAATTCAATAGGAGACTGGCTACTAAATCTTATTTCAAAAATTATAGCGTAAACTAATTATTAATAAAAAGTGGATCTTCAGAAACATTTACTTCACTAAATAGATATTCCCAATATGTATGGTCTTTGCCAAAACAAATTTGTATTTGCTTCAGTGCAAACACATTTATACACCAATATTTATAGATTATGTGATAATGAGTCACACTGGTGTAAAGTCCATTTTCTGTGCACTGAGATGAGTTTAAGTATATTGAAATGAATTCTAACTTCCTTGTTGCTTATGGAAAGGCATCTTTTTATCGACATCTTTATTTAGCAAAAATGCTTTGAGAGATGTATTTGACAAATAATATTGCTCTTACAGATCTCATTGCTTCAAAAACATGACTTCTCTGAGGAAACACTAGGTCTTGTAACAGAAATATCTTTAAATCTTTTAGATAGCCAGTCCACAGGGAAAGGTTTAAGAAAGGATCAAAGCTTGTCCTTTCAGCTTGAATTATTCCATTACAGCTGAATGTGACATAATTACAAAAGATGTTGGATGTGGAATCTCATCAGGATTATCTGACACTCATCTTTGTTGAAAAAGTCTCCCCAGCTGTTGCTCTGATAGCACAAATGTGACAGGAGTGCAGAACACAAAAGTAGTTGCAAGTGACCACTGCTTTGGGGCTGATTTGGGTTCCCTGCAGCACATTGTGACTTCTCAGCCACCACAAATATTGAGGCTGTTTAGGACTGACTTGCAGGTGAGAGGGAATACCAAGTATACCACTGAATTTCTGAAGAAGAAATTAGCTTAAAGCAGCCTATAAACCAGTTATTTAGCTAATGCACATAAACAATCTTCTCTCTTATGTAAGGTCAGCATAGTGCAGCGAGCAGCTGCTTGTGTTGTTGGTTGGTTTGCTTTTTTCTTCAAAAAGCCTGCTATGTTGTCTGAATAGGTTTTCAAGACAAGAACACAGTGCTGCTCACAACATGTAAGACATCCTCTTTACAGTCTACATTTCTCTCTGCACTTAATGCATTCTAAACCAGTACATACAACCTCAAACAGCAAGGAATACGTTTCTTATAGTACCACTATATTTTTTGTGTGTATGTATGTATATTTCTTTTTTTTTTTTTACTTCTGTATAAGGAGCTCAATTGTAAACTACAACATCAAACATCAAATCTTGAATAATTACTCATTCCAGAGGATTTGGTAGCTGTAAAAATACTTTTCTTTCCTTCCTTGTCATGGATTACATTTCCTTCATACATTATTAATGAAGTTAAACTACTAGTAACATGCCAAATGTGCTGCATAGGAGATTTGTGCCTAATCCAGCACAAAACAGGCCCAGTCACATAATGATAGAAAAAAAAGAACAAATGTCAACAGTTTCACACTGGGACTAGATTAAGCAGACCATACTTGCTGATTCCTTACACAGGGATTATCTCACTTTTAGTGCTAGGAGAAGAGAAGCCACACTTCTATGTTATTAACACAGAACTGCACCTCAAAAAAAAAAAAAAAAGGACAGAAGTCCTTGAATCTGCTTACAGATAGACTACTGTTTATTAAACATCACAAACTCCCCTTTAGATGACAGATGCAAAAACAGGATACTAATAATAGCATATATCAAAAATTGCTATCTTACTGCTTTAGAGCTCAATCCAATTTTCAATGGAATTTGTGGATAGTCCTTAAGAGGATATTACTACACAATTAGACTGCAACCAAATGCAAATTAAATTAAAAATCACTGGTGTCTATGGGATTTACCTTCCTACCATGGAAAACTTTCTTTGGCTTAGGACCCAAATCATGCCAACAGCTAACAAGTGTTAGTCTGATAACTAAAGTGTTCACTGAAGCCAACAAAACTGTACTCACTCTTAAGCGTTTACAGGATCAGGCATTTGGCACAAAACTGCCTGTCAACTAAGCAATAATGATGTCCACACAGACTAGAAATTGCCTTTTTTTAATCTACCTGGTTTACAAGTTATATTCACTAAACCGTCTATGTCACAGGCAGATGCCTACCGAGATAAAATAGTTATGCTTTTGTAAAATGAAGAATATTGCTTTAAGATGCTTGGTGCTGCATCAGGGATGCTGAAGCCACAACACAGACTGCAGAGCCAGTGAAAACTTGCTTTGTCATTTCAGATTTGCTAAAAATGTTCAGGGAGTAGCTGTCCCAGCAGACTAGGCAAGATCAGGTGTCATCTGTCTACACCACTCTTAACTTTATGCTGGATCAGATATCGTCTCTGCTACCACAGCTGGCATTAGGCTGGTAGCAGCAGCACAGCATGTGCTGTGCCTGACTCCACACAGCACAACTGAGTGCACATGCTGATCCAGACCTAGTTAGTATTAGCAGAGATCTGGCAGGGAGGACTGTTGAATCACAGACTAAATTTTTAACTCCAAGTTGCTCTTTTACAGGTAAACAGTTTCCTCTTCCAACTTTAGCCCTGTCCAAGCAAGTCAGAGCTACCTAATCTCTGGAAGCTACTATCCTCTCCATTGTGTCAATTCACCTGCTTGTGAGGCTGGACTCCAAACCAGATGTTTGAAGGGACCCTGAATTTAAAAGTCAAAACATTAAATGCACGCTGTGTTTAAGTTTTGCAACCTGGGCTGCTTCAGAAATCTAGACAGGAACTTAGAAATATCTCAGTGGTAGCACAAGGAGAAGTCATTTTGCAGTAAAGGCATGCCTTAAGTGAGTTTTGACAGCACTTTACAGATAGACATCCTGTAATCTACCTGCTCTCTACCCAGGATAAAATGTCCAGTCTGTTAGGGGTCCTATGACATGCATTAGACTATATAGAGCTATTTATTAAATCAAATTAAAACTTACTCAGCACATTGTCCATTTATTCCAGGTACTCTGTTTCACAAGCAGAGAGAAAAGAAGTGAACAAAATGAAACTGGAAGGTTATTTTGTACAAGCTCTAAAATGTTAGTAAATCCAAATAATTATATAGTCACTAGCACATAAAAGTTAATTAGCTCACTAAGAGCCTGGTTTATACTCCCTTACTGAAAGCGTGAATCATTGCAGTCATGAGAACCCATGCCTTTTAAGTTTCTTAGGGCCTTCCACTAAAACTCATGAAGAAAACAGTACACTGTGTCCAGACAACCTTCCTGCATTTCTCTTGCACAGACACCCTCTCCCCACCCCCACCATGGCAGGCAGTGAATGGGGAATGCTGAAGGCAAAAGAGGAAGAAAATAACCTAAGTATACGCTTAGAAGAGATGGCTGAGATGCCATCTCTCTATAAAGAAATAATCCATGGATTGCTAGAAGGTGCAGCAGACTATCTCCATGGCGCTCCTCTGCTCCATACTAGGCTTAACATTTGTTCCTCTCATAGCACACTCCAGACCGTGTAACTCTGTGGAGCTGCTCTGCTGGAGCTTTGTGCAAATACCCCGTGAAATGCAGTTCCTCACTGCAGAAGGGGGCCCATGAGGAAAACACTAGTCAGCATCAAATTCTTTCCACAGTCTATGGACATTTATTAATCCAGCTCTTTTCCTCCCTAGTCTGGGGCCTCAGATTTCCCTAAGCTCTGTTTGGACCCCACAGGCAGCAAGAAATGGTGTTTCTGAAGAGGTTTGAATATGAAGGTTAGGGAACATGCTAGCATAAAGGTTTCCCGCTTCACAGATCTCACTGAACTACGTGACTTTATAGCATTGTCTAAAGAAGACATTGAAAAATAAATTTTAAACTCAAGTTCATATGACTTTTCTGGCACCACTTGCAGTTACTTAAATATTGATTTCTGATCCCATTAAATGGGTATGAAAGGCCTGGCTTCAAAGCAGTAACACCATGAACTGCATGCTCAGCTTCAGTAGATTCTAATTCATAATTGCAGCCTATGCTTTACCCAGTTTCAAAGTAGTTACCAAGTCAGAAAACAGTCATTACGTTACATTCAGTAAAAAGAGCACATCCCAAATGAGGTGTCTTTAAAGAAAAGAAACAGGACAACTTGCACTGACAACATTTATCCTTTGTACTATGCAAAGCTCTCCTGATTCATCACCTATTCATCTGCTGCAGCCACATCACTGGCCGACATCTGTTTGTATCTTAAATCATAGCCTTACTGTGAACTCTCTCCAGTTATGTTCCCCTGGTAAAGTACAAGTCCCTTTCCGACAGGGTCTACTGGAAGTAGTTCTAGGAACTATTGAAGGATTATGGTATAAAAAAAATCCACAACTATTTTTTAATTGCTATTTCACTAATTATAGTATTTCTTTTAATTTGTTACATTTGACCATTTTGTTGTTTTAGGCACTTTAGGTAAGAAAGGCCCCAGAACAGTACTTTGGGTTAATGCAGAGAAAGACTGTTTCTGGTATTACTCTGTTCTGGAGGGAAACAGCTTGATTTCAGGACACTGGCCCTATTCATACCATTTTTCTGATCCCTGGCTTTTCTCCCCCATATACCTAGACCTGATTCAGACATCATGCAGAAGTCTTGTAAACAAATACATCAGTCATCAAGAGCATGTCAATCACTTGGTGTGGCAAAGGTAGAAAATTATGAGTAAAAAGCTTTTTATGCTAATATGGAAAACAAACTAGATGGCTAGTTGCTGGAAAATATGGACCAAGGGAGCTAACAGATGTAGTGAGCACCAGTATCTTCTAAGTTTTGTAGGCTTGTAGAACTTCAGCACCATTCAGAATTTTAGCCTTTAAGCAATAATGTTGGCATGTGCACACAAGGTCTCTTGACAGCTCACACCCTTTAAAAAAACATATATATCTACCTAGTAACATGCAAAGAGATTTCCCCAAGAGCAATAGGGAACACATCCTCCTGAAGTACTTAATATTTTCAACCCATATGGGGTTCCTGAAGATACAGTCTGGACATTTATATCCCAGAGCTACATTTTGACACAAGAGTTTTTCTGAGGAAGTCTCTGCCACATATTTGCACCCTTCTGTTTAACCCATTCCAAGAGAAAGAGAAAGAACTGCCTCCTTTTGCCTGATATACTCCTTATTTCAATAATGAGTATTGTCTTGCTGCTTTCCTTACTCACCAAGACACACAACAGAAGCAATCTCCACACTTCCTCCAAATGCAACAAGCAAGACCATGTATGCTTATTTCTGCAGACCCACTCAAGCAGGATAAAAAAAAAAAACTCTTCTTGAAGGATGGTTAGCACAGCTACACGTTGGACAGGAGGTTTTACTTGTGCTCCAGGTAACATTTCCATATCAAAAAAGCCAGGAAGCTTGCAACACTGGAGGCTTGCAACAAAAGGACATCTATTGTTGAACTCTGATTATGTTATACGCAGTACAATTAAGCCAATGAATGTTTTACGAGTGTGATGTTGGTATTCTGTAAGGGATATTTCTCCATTAGAAAATCCTGATACTTAAAATGGATTCAGAGGGACTAATAAGTTGGTCCAGTAGGTGTTAATCAATAATATACATGAATAACCAATGAAAAAACTGTCACTGGTATGCCAAAGGGGAAATCATCCAAGAATGAAATCGCTGCAATAATACAAGTGCATTGTATCCTTCAACAAATACATGTAAAGCATACTGGATAGAGACCAATTCCCAGTACAAAATCATGTGCTCTTTTGGACCGCCTCAAAATACATGATTTTATAAGGGATTCTTAAAGGGATAGATTTTTTCCCCTAATTGTGAACACTGGCGAGTTGAATTCAAAGATGCACATATGCTGTGCTTGTGAACTGGATATTTTGTTTAAGTTTTGCAGGATTTTTTTTTTTTTCCTTTTTAATTATTCCTGCAGACAGCTTTTTGCCAGAGCTCTGAACCCCAGAAGAAAATCCCTGGAGATTTACATGAAAAAAGCTTGCATTCCCTCTTATTTGCCTATTGAACACATGCACAGTGACAGATTGTCAGGATGGGCAAAGCCTATCCTGTTTTAACATCCGAAACATCTGCCCAAGATCCTCAGACAGTCTGCATGCATTTAGAAAGCTCTGACTTCAGTCAGGTTAGTAATGCTCATTTTAGCTCTCCGCAGCTTACAGTGCTGCCCATGGCTTCTACAAGAGTTGAGCTTGCTGATTTTTGCCACTCAGAATTCCCTCTCAGGTATAAACTACTGGCCTCCCGTTTGTTTGGCTGTCTACTTTAGGACTTCCAGTGAAAACCCACAGAACATTTGGCAGAAATACTTATTATCTTTGAACTTAAACCAGGCCCCAGATCTACATATTAAATGCTCGAAGTTATTGGAATTACTTGCTTTGATAAGGGGGAAGTTGGACTATGTCCCTCCTTTTCTAAGAGGGGGAAAATGCACTAATACCTTATAGGATTATTTTTTCTTTTCATTAATTGTTTTCCACCCCCACATCATCAAAAACCCATTGGCTTATTTGGGCAACCCCAGCTCCATATTCTCCCATCCAACAGTGTTGAAGGAGTGGCTGCTACAGAGCTGGTACAGGAAATTTTGACTTTCGGCAATATTGATGCTGAATATTTAGATTATCACTAAAAGATAGGTGGAAAATGCTGAAGATGCCCAGAAAAAAAAAAAAATTGCATCTTGCAGTCCACATCCCTTGCAAGACTTGGAAGTTTTATCTTCAATGAATCATCAATGGCTGCTTTTTGCCAACGCTTGAACAATAAAATCCACATTCAGTAAAACTGATGTTTTAAAGCTTCAAATAAGTAGTGTTATAGCCAGTTGTGAAAAACTGCATTTGTCTCACGAAGCACTAAGAGGCAGCTTGTCAGAAAGTAGACTGCTGCTTGTCTACAAAGCAGTAAAAGCAGCCTCATATCTAAAGCAGTTAACCTGGTGGTGATGGACAAACACCTTTCAGAGAAGTGCAGAAGTTTTACAGGTTCTAATACACAATGTTAACCTCAGCACTATGAAACCATATCACCATTCAAGTCGGTGAAAGTTCAGATCTCAGATGATGTTTCCAGAGAAGCTTTGCCTGTACCGTTGTTCATTCAGCAACTGGTATTATATCTGTGTACTGAAATATATATATGTACTAGTACTTAGTTGCTTCTCTGCCTTACACTGGCATTTCTTTTTAAGGCTTGTATTCCTTTGGATCAGATAGATTATAATCAGGAAGCAAAGGAAAGAAAAATACAATAGAAAGCGACCAGTATAGTATGTGTCTGAGCTAGGTATACAAGGTAGTTGATGTAAATTCTCCCCGCCTTATCCTGTCACTCTATTTTATGCTGTTGCCACTCATCCCCACCACATCAAATTTTATGACAAGATCTCTGCTGTAGAGAGCTTGGCCCTAAGTCTGTTTTTATTGTGCTTCCTCACAGGAGAAAGTTTATAGCAATAGAAGCTTTCTATTGTGTTGACATTTGCTCTTCTTCATCCCTGAGCTGGTCCCAGCCACAATAGTTGACACTTAACTTCATCTGGACTCAAGACTGCTGTTCTGGCAGCCAGGAGTTCCTAGTCTGGTGAAATGTTACAGGCGACTCACTTTTGCTCAGGAAAGGGTGCTTACACTGAACAGGAATGCAGAAGCCTTTTCAGGCAGTAGGAGTGCCATTCCAGTGACCTTCTGTCAATAGAGGAGTCTTCCAGGCATGGGTTAAGCCAACATTATAGCTACTTCACACTAACAGGTAGCTAAGCTGGTGACCTGTCTGCCCATCTTTTCTGCAGTCTTGCAAAAGACTTCATCTAGGAAAAAAATAAACAGGAGGCCTTTGACAGGCAACACAAACAGAGTATGTTTTGTCAGTAACACCATGTAAATCTAGCAACAGATACAATATGTTGACACAGACATAATAATGTGCAGCAGGAGCACAAGTGTGCCTAGCCCTCCCACAGGTATCCAGCAAGCTTTTCCTACTCAGATCTGCAGTGACTGGACACATATGGCAGGTGCAGGAGGTTTTAAGATTGCTCCTGCATCCCTGCTGCTGCAGAGATTTGCTGGCTCTATTTGAGGCATTTACGAGATCCTGCAAACCCTTCTAGGATCAGAATTGATAACTGCTAGACTGCACACAAGAAGATTCTCATTAGAGTTGATGCTAACAGAATTATCCAAACACAATGTTTTTAAATTCTATTCTTTCCCATCTCTGGATTTAGCAATAAAATTTCAGGCACATGTTTGCAAACATTAGTAGTTATGTCTTCGAAACAAAACGTACAATAGCAGTAACCATGCACTCATAGGACACTTGAAATGGTGGATAAAATTCTACAAGCCAATAAGAGGCATTCAAGTATTATGAAGGCTGAAAAGGTGTTATATTTCATATTACCCTCCAATGCAACTCAGGTTGTCATGTTTGGTATTTTCTGTTAGCCCTCTACAGAGACCTGCACCAGTCCCATCAAAGGTGATTGTTATAGTTCCCAAATCAGCAGGTATTTTAATTAAAATTCTGACTCGCGACAAACTATGTAATAACAAATTAAAGCCTCAGTGCATTAAATAAAAAAATAATACTTAAAAAAAAAAAAAAAGAGCTAGAATATCTTACTATCATAGAATGTTTTGGGGTTGAAGGGACCTTAAAGATCATCTAGTTCCAACTCCCCTGCAACAGGCAAGGACATCTTCCTCCAGAACAGGTTGCTCAAAGCCTCATCCAGCCTGGCCTTGAACACTTCCAGGGGTGGAGCACCCACAGCTTCTTTGGACATGTTCTAGTGCCTGACCACCCTCACAGATTAGATATTAGGAAGCAATTCTTTACAAAACATACCTTCTTCCAGTTCAAAGCCATTCCTCCTTGTCCTGTTGCTACATGTCCTTGTAAAAAGTCCCTCTTCAGATTTCTTGTAGCCCCCCCTTTAGGTACTGAATGGCTGCTATAAGGTCTACCCAGAGACTTCTCCAAGCCCAGCTCTCCGTCTGTGTTCATAAGACAGGTACCCCAGCCCTCTCATCATCTTCATGGCCCTCTTATGGACTCCCTCCAACAGGTTCAAGTCCTTATGCTGGCCCCTCTCATCTGTATGTTTCCACCAAATACCTATCAATCAGCTACTAAACTGGCAAGTATTATTCGTATATGCATCATATCTTTCGTGGAGCTTTGTTAATTTTTAATTAAATTCCTCCACATTCAATAAATTTAAAATATAATTTCAACCTGTTCTTAAAATAGGATGCAGAATAAATATATTGATTATTCTCTTCAGGTACTAGATTCAGATTTTAGTTCATGTTAACACTGGAGGTACGAAGACACATTTGAGTTGGACTAACATTCTTAGCTGCTCATCCATCATTATAAAACAAAATCCACTAGTAGTTTTTTTTAACATTGGTTAGACAAATGTTCCCTGCAAAATTCCTGTTCCTAGCAGGAAAAGCATGTATAGCCTGACTTCAACTCCTTCTTTGCAAATCTTTCGCTAACCCCTCTTCAATTTAAACTATTTTGCTCAAACACATACAGTATCTTGAGAAAATTGCAGTAGTAAAATTTGATTAGTGTCAATTCTGGCATTCCTCAAAACCTCGAGAACTTCAGAGACTTGTGCCTATTCGGAAATGTTTTCAGCTGTTGATAGAAAATGTATCATAACACTATGGTTTGCAGAATGATTTCCTGCACTTATTTAGACATGCTTAAATCGAGAAGAAATCATCAGTTTATATCATTCAGGAAATGAATGAATTCACAGTGAGAATAAAGCAGTCTCCCGAGTACCTCCAGGACAGCTGGTCTCTAGTATCCCTGTTACTCATTATTTGAGTCTACAGTAGGTAAATAACAGCCCATGAACTGAAACATATGCACAATTTAGCCCAAATATTTTTCTTTTTTTTTTATCCCTTATAAATTATTCACATTCAGGGTTTTAAGGAAAGCAAATTAGACATACCTCCAGTATTCAAGATGTGCTCCATGCTTCCTACACTTGAATCTGTATGCCTCTCTAGATATTTGTCTGAAGCGACCATCCACATATACATTTTCCAAAAGGCACTCACGTATCTAACTGCAATATTGATCTCACTTCTGTCACCTTTACAAGTCTTTGCCATCATTTTTATTGGACACTTCTTTAGGTTTAAGCTTCACCTCATCTGCAGCTTCCCCAGATAACTCCACCCTCAAGAAAATAAAAGCACGGGAAAGTAGGTGTGAAAATTTACCACGCAGATGTTCAAAGTATCTGCATCTGAAGCCTATTAAACTGGTAGAGTCATCATGGGTAACAAACTCCAAGGATCTGAACACCTAGCTCTGCCATAGAAACTTGCAGGAAAGCCTTGAGCAAAATAGGCTGTCATCTCCATTATCTGCAAAAAATGCAATAATAAAGCTGCTTCTACCCCCCAGCCTACAAGAAATTTGGCAGGTCATTCAGGACCTGTCTACACAAGGCAACACAACACAACACAACACAACACCATGCTCAATGGACATTTAAGCCAGTTTATAGAAAGCAGCAAAGCTACACACACAGCATGATGCTGGTGTTCCCAGCAGCACAGCACTACCTCAGCACAGTGCTGGATCCACACTGATTTGGTGCAGTGCCTTATTGACATAAAGGAACTGCTCCCAGACTCTGCTCAGATGGTTCTTGCTCTAGTAGATGATGCTGCTTGACACAGAACAGGTATACACTGACACTGCACCCATCCAAGCACATAGCCATGGTGAGACCAGAAGCTGGTCATGCACGACAAAAGACGCCCAACTCTTGCCTCAAGTTAACCTAGAAGTATGTTGCCATGTAAGAGCATGAGAAGGTGACCCATGTTATTAGTTTGCACCAGTTTCTTCTAGAAACCTAGAAGTATGCTGCCATGTAAGAACGTAAGGTGACCTATGTTATTAGTTTAAACCAACAGCTTTGCCAGGAAAGCTTTAACAGCACCTTCAGAATGATCAAGATCTTACCTGAAATCTTCAGAAAAAGGATTCTTGTGAGCAGGATGACAGCATGGAGATCTCAGTGATGTTTGACAAAAAGGGATAGAGGAAGGGGAGAACTTGAAGTGGACAACATTGTCTCCCCTTGCCCAAGCAAATTATTTTAGAGCAAGATTGCCATGATTTAATGGATAGTGGGGTAATTTACCTATTTACAAGAACTAAGCAGAAGGAAATTTCTAAAACATGCATGTAAGAAAATAGAGTATGCAACATCTAGTCTTTAAACACAGTAAGTCCTACAAGATCTCTAAGACTTGTTGATAAAAAGGCAAAGAAACTAATGAGGGAGTTAGATGCTGTTTGGTTTATTCTTTGTATGAAGTTGTAGTTACACAACTTAAGTCACCAAATATCCTCCCTTACTTCTCGTACACTTACCTACCAAAGACAGCTAGATAACTCCTTCAGCCTCGGCTTATTTGTTTTACTGGTGAAAGTAGTGATATAACCAACTTCCTTACAGTTGCTCCATAATCTGGGAAGTGATTAATCACCAACAAGAATGATGGCAATTCCCATCTCTTCAGTGGATTATGTTATCACTACAATACATTACACTGCTAAATTTGCATGTGGTTCAGCTCACACTTCACTTAAGTATTCAACTAATGAGGGCTTTCCCTTGGATAATCCTTGCTGTAGCAGCAGCCTTTCCAGATCACAGGAAATCTCTGCAATATTTAACTCTGCAGTAATCTTAACAATGAATTATTAATTTGTTTAGGTTTGGGGTTTTTTTTGAACCACCTATATCATCCCAACTATTAGCAGTTACTTCCAAAGCAGCAGCTATGAAAGTGGAAATAAGGTGAAATATAGACATTCATCACGACCCTTGCAGGATCACCCATGTTACCTCTTCCCCTGCCAAGCCACCCATCCATGTTTAACTAAAGTCTGCACGGAAAAAGTGCATGAAATAGCACTTGTTAATTGAATCTGTAGTAACATCTGAAAATGAATTCTAAACATCCCAACACAGCCAGCAGCATCTAGGCCTCTACTTAGTGTACAGTCTTTGTCATACTCCTTGAGGATGCCATCCAATGAGATGATATTCAACCACATTATTGAACTCATGTGCAGAAGCCTGTGGCAGATTACATGTTCTCCGTTCTCTATCATTTACAGCAAGCAAAGGAGAGCATTTAGATATCTTTTCCTGCAAAAGATTGTCCCCGTTACTGAGGGAACAGACTATCACTCAGGAATAGCAAGCCTGGCACTGCCAGAAGTTAAACTTGGTGAAAAAAAAAATAGTTTGGTTCTTTTGTTTTTATCCCTCTACATGAGAGCTTTGGTCACTAAAAACATCCAAGCAAAGTAAAACTGACCCCCAAAACCAGCACGATATTCTGACAGTGATGCATTGCTGTTCCTTATGTCAAGGGAGCACACATCTCAACAGCTGGCTGATGCAGGAATTGGACACACATCCTTTCACTGGAATACAACCTCCTTATGGGCCCTGCCTTCATTCCAATTTGTCAGGAGAATTTCTTCCACTGCACCCAAACATATTGCAAGTGTTTGTCCTGTTTGGTGAAAGGACAACTCTTAATTTTTTTCCTCCCAGTGTACAAGATGCAGCACCAAGGAAATCTTCCTCACACATGAAGCATTCATAAATAAAACTGTGATTTAAGGCAATTGATTAAATAATAAGGAAAATAAGCTATGAGACACTGTTAATGTAAGTGGTTTTTAAAAAGCCAACCTAACCATATGGGACATTTTCCAAATCAAATATGTAAAAAAATCAAGATTCCACATAGAATTTTCTTGCATAGATTTAGTTTGAGATTGTTAAAAATACATAGTTTATGACAACTCTATTATGAGAGGGGGAAAAAAAACCCACTTTGTTAAAGTGTGGTTGAATATATAATCATAGAATGATTAGGGTTAGAAAGAACTTTAAGATCATCTAGTCCCAAGCCCCCTGCTGTGGACAGGTATGCCTCACACTAGGCCATGTCACCCAAGGCTCTGTCCAGTATTGGAATGTAAATATCCGAGCTCCTTACCTTTGAACTATGTTGAACTATATTTTATACACACCTAAAGTATTTTCTAGAAAATGGGGGACAAATCCCAGTGTAATCTTTAGATAACATTATTTCAAACGCCAAATGCCTGTAAAGTTATAGCGGTGCCAGGACCTAAACCTGAGGCTCTTTCAACATTTCCGTTATAAAGTCATTTCAGGAGCTTATAACTCAACCATAAAAATTTAACTCAGGATGAACTCTGCCATGAGAATGCTCAGCCTGGAATACCTACAAGCTGTGCCCACAGACATGGGAGAGTACATTATCTGGGTGTACAGTCCAGTCTCTCTCTAAAAGATGCTATTTGCATTTCCAAATTTCTATTTGTACCAATCACACACATGGGATCAGTTTCAAGAGAGTAGGAAGGCAAGTGAATTTCTAGCTGCCTGCCTTGTAAATCTGCACTGGGCAGCTGAAGAACAAAAGCTCTTGCTTTGTAAAGTGGTGGTCATCCAAAAACTTATACAGTATATTAGCATGATTAAAAGAATAAAAATAAAAATGTGCACCTTCAAATAAAGTCTGTCTTCAAAAGAGGTTTTCCTGATCTACAATAGTAAGGTTAAAATAAGAAGCACTTAGATACTGTACTAAATTCCAAAAATTACAATATTTTAAACCTGATACAGAAAATAATAAGAATGCAGGCCAACCTGATGAGGCCTTCCTTCTGGTCTTGAGCAAAGGAATAAAGATAATTGTGAAGCCAGACCTGATCCTAAAAGCTCACTTCAACAACATGAGACTCTGGCAAGAGCAAAGGGACAGGCTGCCTGGTTATTTTAGCCAAGTGCACATGTGCTACTGCCTGCAGCTCACAGCTGCTGAATTAGGCAGTGGGAGCAAACAGACACACGGGCAGGCATCTTTAAGCAGAAAAGGATACAAGCAGCAACGTTTGGATTCGTATTTCAAATGCACCAACGTCCAGTGGCACTTCAATCCAGCGTTGCAGCAGCAGGCACAGCTCTGCTTTCACTGTGCTCAGCCACAAATTAAAACAAACAGAGGAAGCATTTGCCCACTCCACAGTATGGCACATGAGGAGACTATCAACTCTATTAGGATTAGGGCTGCTGCTGGCTCTGAAAGCCTAGGGGGAAAAAAGGGCAGCTGTAGTTGAGGAGGGTGTGTGTCCCTGAAGCCAGCCATCCACATACCTGATGTCGTCTTGTTATGTTTTAAACTCAGGGACCAGCTACCTTCCAGAGATTAACCCTATGGCATTATGAAGAGACAGCTAATCCTTTCTCCTCTCTTCAGAGTTTACAATTTACCTGGAGAGACAAAATGTGCACAAGCATGACAAAAAATAAAAATCCACAAAGAAACGAAGTAGCAGGGAGAACAATTACAAATACCCACATGTAATCTGGCTGTAGGAACAAACAACTCAAGTAACAACCAAATCACATTAAAACCAGCAAGACACCAGGAGAAGAGCTCAACTCTTCAGTGCCATTCAGCTTGGGCCAGTTTTAAGTGCCCTTCACAAACACCCATCTTTACTTTCCCAGCAACAGCCCATTTCTATTATGTTTGTGGGTTCTGCTAAAGAGAAGAACAGCAGTCTGCCAACAAGATTCCTGATCATTGCTATGTGCCAAACACAAGCCAAGAGCCAAATTATATTTTTTCCATTGTTTCTAGGGTTGTGCTCTTGACAGCAACAGGCACTCCCAGCCAATGAACACATATTTCAATCCTCCCCTCACCAGCAATCAGGTATGACGCAAGTCTTCCTCCCCTCCATCTCTGCTGGGATGTGCTTGGAACATTACCAGGCAGCTCCTCTCCTATCCTTTTGTTTGTAGGTGGCAAAGGTATTTTAATAAGATGTACAGACTCCTTGCTATTCACATTTGGCACTTAGATCTCTACCTTGCTGAGCTATGTATCAACAGCCAGGCACCTACCCACCAAGGAGCTCCTAACCTTTTCCCAAAATTGGAGTAGTCACAGGAAATAAATAAAGAAAAAAAAAAAAATCCCTATTTTAAATGGCAATTCTAAACTTCGACATCCAGGACAAGATGCAAATCCAAATCAAAACAGCTGCTGAACATTCTAAAGTCCAGCCAGAAGAAAATTCATACCCAGGTTTGGAGGGGTTTTATTATTATTATATTTCTTTATTAATATAATCAAAATGCCTCTTCTACACTTGATAACAAATTAAAACCTAGTGTGCAGTCAAGATTCTATTCATTTCAGTAGATAGCTTCCAAGTTCTGCTTTCCCTTTTCCTTTCCCAGGTCTCTTTCATCATCACACTATTTCAGTGTATCAGTTAACATAAATAATGCCACAGGGTCTGTGTCTCCAGTAACTTATCACATATTTCACTAATGAGAAAATTGAGACAAGTTGACATATATTTTACTAACAACTAATTTAAGATACCATTTCTTATTTTATATGCTTAAATTCATATTTTAAATTAAAAAGCCTACATCACTGCTGTAAAAGTGTATTGTAACAGACCTGTGTGCCTAGAGGATCTGTTATAATTGTGTATTGTATATGGTCAAGAGTGAAGGAAGGCTTACATTCCTGAAAGCTTGTCTATTTTATACACCACCACCCCCCCAACTCAGCTACCTGATTGGGAGGAAAAGCATGTTTCCTTGAGAGAGACAGCATACCACCACTATATCTTGGAAGCAACAGTGGGTTTGCATCTGTATGTTAACTGAAAACTAATGATGAAAAGATTACCTGAGTGTCTCCTAGGCTAATAAAAAAAGATCACATTTATAATATAGAAAGCATGAGTAGAGATACCCCAGTAGTGCAGAGACCCCAGAGGAGATGCAGGTTCTGGCATACTAAGTGACGATAGTAAGAGCCACATTCTCAGCAACGCAATCTATAAAGGTACATCATTAGACAACCTGTACAACAATATAACAAGTTGCCATATAAGAAGTTTTACAGAGACAGTGACAACTATTTCTCATGTTTACATAGAAGAAATACAGTTTGCCTACTAGAACCTTCTTGATAACATACTCTGAAAACATACAGTATTTCCTAACTTTATCTTCTCTGCCATATACTGGTGCAGTTAAGCACACCAAACTGAGGTGTGGATCCTAAGGATGAATTCCTCACTCCCACCCACCCCTTCTTTGGGGCACAGACCCCTATGGGACTCCACACGCATTCCATATAGGCAGCAGTAAAAAGTACTTAACGGTAGCCTGCTTTCAGGGTTAGAGAGAAAAATGTTCACCCTAATGTCTGAGAGCAGCAGAACGGTGCTTTAAAACACTGTTTTAGAAGTGGGGACAAGGGAATCCAGAAGCAGAAGATGGGGTGGGGGGGAAATTGCTTTACAGTTAGGTAAACGTTTCACCTGCACCAACCATGACAAGTCCTACTGTCACACACACAAAACAAGAGCTTACAGTTAAAAGGCTTCCTGAACTGGACCTGCCAACTTCTGACCAGAGGGTCAAGAACAAAAGCGAACATCAGCAATTAACTCTATAGTACAATCGTCTGGAGAGCCAACTGTTTTTATACAGCTTTCCCCAAATGAGTGCTACAGGAGCCTCACCCTCAGAGCAAGGGTTTGTGTCCTGGATGTACTGCTGTACTGAATTTTGGCTAGAGGAATGATATAATCAAGTTTTGCTAGCAGCTCCTTGCTTCTTATTTCCCTTCAGCAGCTGGGATTTTGTTTGGGTTTCGTTAATGTGCAAGGCTTGCACTTGAATGGAAAAAGATGCCTTTCCGTTGGTCTCTACATTTCTGGAAGCATTTTCTACATCTTCCCTATTAACTGACCTCAACTAATCAATACTCAGTTTACAAATATATTATTATTTTTTTTTTTTTTAAGTCAAACACAGACACCACACTTCACAGGCTCTGCACAGTAGCAGCTGAATGGAACACAGGAGCATACTAACACTGTGGAGTCTTAAATTCTTTGTATTTTCAGTGATACAGGAAGAGTCATGACAGGCCATGCTCAAAGACCGCAGAACCTAACCATGGATGTATCCTTTGCATGACCAAATACAGCTGTATTTATAAAAGTAGCATCCTGAAAATAAAAGTGAGTGAGATCAAAGAGAACATGAAGGAAAAACATTAAGAATTAGTAAGACACAAAGGAAAGAGCATGGAGTCCTATGAGAATAAACACCAGAAATCTGGTGCCCCTGGACTTTGCAGTGGAATCGTTGCATCACATTGAAGACCAAATTTGAACACACACCAAGGTCAGCCTATGAAAGGCCTGCTAAAGACAGACTCTGCTGGGGGGGAGCAGGGTGACCAGGTATTCATGGTTCACCAGACTTTGAGCAGCAAAATAACTGTTACTGCTCTGAAACTGTGCTTTATTAAAAGAATAAAAATACATTCTTCTGTGGTACAAGGCTATGAACCACTTGTCTTCAAGGGTCAGATTATGGAAGTCTAGAAGAAAAACTAGGCTTAAAAATCACCATGGACAAAGATACTTCAGGACAGAGCATGTGCTATGGCCTCATTGACTGAGAAGGGCCTCAAGATGTTCTGTGACACAAAGCACAGAAATACAAGTCTCAATTACCTGATGCATTCAGTTCCATGTTTTACAAACTACAAAGCAGAGAGCATATGGTCTTTATTGAAAATACGCATTCTTTCAGTATTTTTTCCACTCGAGATGCTTGCTAAATTCTCAGTTGATTCCACCATAGGTTTGGGTGAGTTTTCTCTAGGGTTTTTTTGTCAAAGGATGACAGTCGATTTTCTGGTTCAAACTGCGCTATCCAAAGCATTCAGAGCACTAACAAGTCTTTTGCCTTTGACTGTACGCACATACACAATGTGCATATATATGTATGTGCGTATGTACACATTTCTACATATTTTTATTTTGTACCTGCTACCTGATAAAAGTAGTGCACTCGGAAGCAAGTATTTACATCAATGTTTTAAATACTCTGATTTCTTTTAAGGTATCTACTTACACTCTAAAGAAACATTACGGGTTTAAGCAAAACCCTTTCCTGATCATAACCATCAGAAAAATTTGAGTATTCCTGGAAGCTTTCATCTTTATCCAAAAAGAAGTTTTGTAGAAGATATTTTTAATATAGTCAGTAGAGCATACATTCCCCCAACATGTTAAGGTTATACAGCTGCACAGAAAACCCCCCAAAAGAAAACCATTTAGAATTGAATGCACAGATAACGAGAGGTTAAACTGCACCATTTGGTCAATTTCCATTTTACCTTGCAGTCAATTCTGATTATGAAAACAAACCAAAATTCAAAAATCAAAACCATTTTTCAAGTAAAGCCACAGTAATTTTATTTTATTTTTTTAATATTCTCAGTATTCTCAACTGCAAAGTCTCTTCTGGCCAAAAGACAAACTGAAAGCAAACCAGAAAAGCAAATTATAAATATGCCTGTAAGGGTACCAGATTAAAGGAACTGCACTCTCTTTTGGCATGAATTACCCAGAGTAGCATGCAACTTCATTTTGTGTTTGGCCTGAATGCCTCCGCTAGCCTACATTGCAAGCTTTTTTCTCATTCAGTGATCTTAACACATTTTAAGCAGATGTATGATCAAATGTATTACATGCCAATCTGTTTATCATTAAAATGAAAAATCAATATGTCCAATTCAAGCGTAAACAGGAGTTGAATGTTCAAGCTGTCATTGAAGATGACATATAATTATAGAATATGATTTGTACTTGGCAAATCATTATTTCCTGAAAAGGGCAACAGACAGTAGCAAGAAACTTTTCACAGCCAGTCAATATAGTGCCACTTATAGCCAGGGAATTAGTTTTATGAATGCAGAATGATACCTATGTAGCCAAAAGGAGCAATAAGCAAACAATCAGTGTTAAATTTGATCATTATGTATGTCTAGCTGATGAGAGAACATGTAGCTTTATGTTGCTGGGCTGAGTCCAGATTTCTATTAAAAACAGGAGTAGCGAACAGAAGAACTTCAAAAAATACTACGAGGTTTCTGTTCTGGACCATTAATTTTTCAGTCAAATCAAACTATCATTTAATTGAATCCTGATGCTAGAACTTGGATTCTACATGAAAAACTTGAAACTAAAGCATATAGAATAATCTGTTATGTTCAGCTATTCAGCCCAATATGTCTAGAAAAAAAGAAATAAAATAAGAAAGACAAATTCAAAATAAAGTTAGTCTATTTCTGTGATGACACAGAACTAACAACAAAAGGAAACAAACCTTTGTCCTGGCCAAGAAACTAAGCCATTAACTAAGCATCCACTAGAAAGAAATCATAATTTAAAAATGCACTTGTAAAAGGACAGACAATACTCAGCAAGAATGCATCTGTATTACCTGTGGGGAAAAAAAAAAAAGGATTTTCAAAGGCAACTAGCAATTTTAGGCATTCTCTTTGAGCCAGTACAAAAAAGTTTGTCTTTCAGGAGGAGCAAAACCGCAATCTGAAGAAAAGCTACTTCTGAAACTGTGTTGAATCAAGTACTTGAACACTATGGCAATGGAGCAAGGAGCCACTTCACTGCCATACCTAAAAGAATTTTGCTTCCGGAAAGGAAACGGGAGTCTTTTCTCTCCGATTTTGAATCACAACTTACAGAAGCCTCCAAACATGGCATTTTGGGGGCTTCAATTAACATTTTACTCCTCTTTGCATCTTGTCATTCTCATTCTCCCCCACTGCTAAGTCACTAGATAGCATCATCTGCATAAGGAAAGAGGAAAGCCTTTCCACGTCATTCAACTAACCAGCTGTGAACTTTTTCAGACAGACAAGAACATGCTGAAAGTATATGGCAGCCTTCAGTTAGGGAGGTGAAAGTATCCCAACTCTGCTGAACAGTTGACATCTTCTATTCTCACGTGAACCAAAGCGTCTTAGTCTTTCAAACAGCTATAGAAAAGCCAGTAAGCTGCTGGGTCGCAAATATAAACAGAAAGAGGAAAATCCTCATTGAATCTTCCCAATATCTCAGTTATATAGACTAGGACAAAAGGTAATCGGGTGCAGAAAAAGGGGTGGGGTGGGGTGAGGGAGGGGTGTGTAGAAAAACACAAGTCTATATTCTAATTAGTCTCGCATTTTGCCTCCAAATCAACTGCATTCTTCTCCAGTTAGAAAGTTCACAGCTGCAGTCTATAAAAAAACATGGTATTTCTATTTTGCAGATACACTTTCACATGTAAAGTTCAGCCGGGATGACAAAGTATTGTAATTGTCTGATTAGGAAGAGTAAATTTTACAATTGTGCCACTCCACAGCACCTTTATTCCATTGACACCAATGAGAGCACTAAGCACTTAGTGCATTTACAGATTGTATCAGCAAGATCACTGCCAGAAGCTAAGCACCTGAGCACTAATTTTGACACATCTAAATGTATTCTTATTATTACATTTCCCTCCTTCCCCTCAGGTCAGACTGTTTACAGAACTAAAGGGTATGTTTTAGTATCTGCATTACAGGTACATTTAGCAAACCCCCATCAGAGATGCAGCAGCCTTCAGACACCCAATTGGTATTCTAACCTACTCACCCAAAAAAAAAAAACCCACTAATTTTCAAACAGCGTGTGTTGAATTAACCCAGTTTCTTTAATTCAGCAACAACACACAAACATACATTAGTCTCAAAAAACAATAAAAATTGTAAAATACTTGGACCTGAAGTTGTTGCATAATATGCCTACAATATAACAGCTCAGTGGTTTACAACTCCAAGCTTTGCTAAAGATCCTTTAAATGCTAGCCTGCTGATATAAGACTAAAATTCTCTAACACACTAAAAGTCACATTGCCTTTGCCCAAAACCACCATCTCCTATGTCCTGCTAAAACTAGGACTAGCTAACCTCTAGGAAGAGACCAGTGAAATTTTACACATTTAAGATAGGGGTACTATAAGAAAGATTAAAGCAAATTATTTTTTTAGTTACTTAGTTTAAGAATTGAGCACAATTCTCTTGTGTACTCATTTACATATATTCAAAATATTAACACTATCAAGTCAGAAATTTAGCAATCTGGATGCACTCCTTACATTATCAGAGACCTTACTAATAAAACCAGGAGTGGGGGCACAGCCTAGCTTGCCTTCATCTCTTGCACGAAAATAAAGAAAACAAGGAGAACAAATGACTGCTGTACTACAAAGCAGAAACATATATTCCCTAAAGAACCAAGGTGGCACCTTCCTTGATAAAACTTTATGCCCCCAGAGATTAATTAAATGATAGCACAAAACAGGAAACTCAGCATCTCAGAAATTGCCAAATCTAGGACCAAGGGAGCTCATGAGACTGTAGAAAAGCAGAAGTTTCATGCACAGAAGTAATATTGTTAGCCAAGAACAGCCCAGAGATACTTGCCTACCACATCACCCACAGGTAAAACCCTTTTGACCGTAGGGTAGGGCAGCCAAGTCCACTCTTCAAGCACATGGGTTCTTCCTAACATCCATTTTGTCACATTAGCCAAGTCAGAAGACATAGTTAGTATCTCAACAACAAAGATAATCTGGTCTTGTCTAGCTTATACAAGACAATTACTAGAAGACATGAACTAACTTGACCACCCACACAATAAAACTACCCAAGAGCAAGAGAAATAGGCTAAGACATCAATTCTGAGGTATCTGCAGCATATCATTTACTTAGCTTTAAAGTTCCTTTCTAGATATAAACTCACAGGCTAATTCTGCTTCATTATGAGAGACTAATAAGAAGTGTGAAAAACTAAACATTACCTCAGTGGAAAAGAAAAAAAAATCCAGCAAACATCAAAATCATCAAAGAACAGGAATATCAGAATTTTATGGTAAACACATATATACACACCCATACACATGCACACTCATGCCACCCTCAGGGATAAGAAAGAAAGGGGAAAAAAACCAAAAGAAACTACTAGAAATAAAAAACCTCTTCTTTTACCATAGATTTTTGGAATGAAGCAAAGCCCACCTAAACCTTCAGCTTCCTAAGATGAACAGCCCCTCAATCCCAACAAAAATAGTCCTTTCAGAGCTGGTATTTAAAGTGCCAACACCTGACTGCAGTTAACAGGTGTTAGGAGTTATGGAAATAGTGCTGTTGATTACTACTGGATGTGTTTTCCTCTTGTACTCCCAGTTCCCTCGTGCTGCTTGTCATAAGACCAGTATTTTCGGTTGCCTGTAAGAATGCTAATTTTTAACTGTGCAGGCAGCACTTTTTGGTGTTGAAGAAGTGTTCTGAGTAAAAAAGTCACCATATGATAAGTCAGTAATTTATCAGAAGAGAAAGGCAAAATAGTTTTTCTATCTTAAAAAATTACGTGTTTAAAGAAAAGAAAAGAAAACAAAAAAAACCTCTAAGGCTGAGAAGTTTCAGAATACCTGCGATTTTTCACTAATACCCAGAATCTGCTCTGCACCAGGATGAGTTTTCTGTATCTCCAGGAAAAATGCATAAGGCTAAACTCTAATCCTCACATAAACTGTGTGTAAACATTCCCAGAATGGAAACCTGGAGTAAATGTGCAAGAACAAAAATCTGTGCAGGACCTTGAGGAACAAGTCAGTCTTCTGGGAGGGTGCTGGGATAGGAAGATTATAATGAACTCTGTAGCTCATCCTTCCAAGTCAAGCACAAAAAAAACTTAAGGAATGCCTAAATGACCTAATGATGCCTTCCTTTTGTGTTATCATATCATCTGCAAATACAGGATTACTTACTATTTGTACCATTTGTACCATAGCTCAGCAGGCATGACAAACAGCCCAAAAGTGGAACGTGTTGTGTTTCATTGTGCTTCAATAGGTTAGGAAAACCCACAGACAGGTTTTCTAAAGAAACAGCCTGTCATTTGATACAGACTGAGCAGCCACAGCCTCTGCTGCACATGACTTGATGTTGCCTGGCCTTTTCAGGTACCAGACAGGGACAGAGTTTGGCAGGCAGTGATGCTACTGCCCGTCCCACCCATTTCTGTACCCACTGCTGCTATTTCAGTCAGACCAGGCACTGCAGAGCTCCCTACCTGCTTGTTCCCAGGAAAACTTCTGCCATAGCAGCAGCTGTGGCTCCTGCTTTAGTATCTGGAAATCTTTTTCTCTCACCCCCTGTGTGTGAAGTGCCAAGAAGGAGCCCAGCTGTTCAGCATTTCATTGCTGATTTCTTTGGGAAGGCCTGGAGAAGCCACAAGTGGGCTGCCTTTCTTTTCTGTGGGAGAAGAGGAGCTCTTTTAACTGAAATTAAAAAAAAAGAAGAAAGAAAGCAGCTTGAGACATTTTCTTGCTCACTTGCCCTGTGTGAACTGAAGAATCTCAAAATCTTCACGTTCACCGTATTTTGAGTCTCTGCTGTCTCCTAGGTCTCAGTGGCAGAGGGAGTGTCTCTGCCTATGGCTCGTTGCAGGGCTACACATGAGGCAAAGCCCATATTTCAGGCTCCTCATCTCTTTGCAGAGACAGTGCAATCTGCTACTGAGCACACTCAGAAGAGATGTTATCATGCCTTTTAAAAAGAGCTTTCTCCCAAACCAAGCAAAGTGGGAGTGGCCAATGTCATCTATATTCATGCCATGTTTTATAGCTCAAACATCAGATCACTCTTGCTGTAACCCAGTTTGTAAAGTGTGTTTGGAAGGAATGAAAACAAAGCAAAAAAGTTGGGTTTTTTTTTCACTGCTTGCAGATCAAAAGACTTACATGCTGTACTTTCACCACAAAGCAAATGTTTGTGCTATGTAAACTCCCAACAATTGAGATTATAATGAAAGCACTAACAGCCATTTCTGTTGACCTACAGCTCACTTATAATCACAGGTATGTTCAGTAGCTTTTAAAATCTGAGAAGGCAGAAATAACTTCCTGGCTGTTCTTATTACTCAGTGTTGTCCAGGCCTCCCTGCTTATATTTGGACTTTCATTTCATGGCAAGGTGGTTGCCACAAAGTATTCATGACCCTTTGTGTTCCCAGTGCTCTGAAGCAAAAAGGAAAATAAAGACAAATGGGCTGTGTGAAAATGTTTGGACTCGGAAATGAGGAGGGGAAACAATAACCAAAATCAGCTATAGCTGCTCAGTAGCAGGCAGAGACAGAGAAATCTGCTGCAAAAATGTCTCTTTCTGTCTCCAGCAACATTTTTCTGCCAAAATTAAAAGGTCTCACTTCCCCCCCCCCCCCCCCCTGCCCCCCCAAGGGGTACATGGGGAATAAATTAGTTTAAATAGTGTGATGCTGAACAGAGGAAGGCAGCCTGGCTCTTATCCTCAGAAAAGGTGGCGTCAGTGAACCCTGCCCAGAATGGTGAAAGCCTTCGAAATAAGGCCAGAAGACCACAAACAGAAAAAGTGTGATACGCTGGTGTGGAAAGAGTTTAGTTGTGAGACTGATGGTTGTAGTCTCTGTGAGTGACTTCATAAACACATGTTCAATGATAGTCCACGGTGCATAGCTAGTTAAGGTCAATGGAACAGGGATGGTCCAGCTGAGTGGAGAGCTGGTTCAGTGTCTCCGTGAGATTATACCAACACCATCAGCAAAAGCAGCCGGAAAGGACCCTGCTCCTTGCTGCACCAAGCTGTGCCTGAGCTTAGCAGGGTGGTACAACACCGACAGAACTAGCAGGCACACTGCTTTTGTGGAAAGCAAGGTTCCCAAAAGGAAAGAAATGTGGAAGAGAAACCTGCTGGCAAGGTCTCCTCTTTCTTTCTGCTGGAGTGGTTTAAATACACAGACCACTTCTTTTTTTTAATCGTGATTCCCCAGAAGAAGCACAAGTATATCCCACTTTTCCTCTTCAATTCTGACCTCAAAGTAGTGCCTCTTCTGCCTGAAGGAAATTAAGACATTCCTATAACATATCTATAAACTTGTCTTTTAGTTTAGGGTTTGGACGGTGTGGGTTTTTCTAACCTGGCAAGCTTTCCAACTCTATTCTGCATTTTATTATACCCACATTCTGTTTCCAAACACTTTTAGGTAAGCTGTTCAAACATGCCTGAAAGTATGGCTTTATGTGATTGCCACGATGTCATCAAGAGCCATTTTACCTAACCTACCACATTAAGCCAACCATAAATTTAAATAGCAGATCACATCATAAATTCCATCAGAACAAATATTTTTCTGAAAGCATTCAACATTTTCTCTGACGGAGGATGTCAGAACAGTTTCATATAAAAGTAGTGAAAGGGGAAAAATATAATACAGTAGGAAAACAGCCCTCAGCTGGTGAAGAAAATTTACCATTGCGTTTTCATGTGAAATGCTTTTCAAAAGCAGTGTCTAATAAGGAGCCAGCTCTTTGACACGGTGTATTACAGTGAGTAAGAGAGCTTGGCCACACTCCCAGGTGGAGAATGACCACCAAGTGCCACCGCCTTTGCCCTTCCTTGAGCGGTTTCCCCAAATGCCACTTACTGCTTTAACCTTTCCAGAGCGCTGGGACACAGCCTGACCAGCACTCTCGACTGCCCGGCAGCGGCTTTGGGGTGGAGGGAGCGCTGCCAAGGGGCTGGCGTCAAGGTGGTGAGGCCTTTCCATGGGGTGGGGGCACCGGGGCCAGAGCCTCCCTCATGTCGACAGGGATTAGCCGGCTGTCCCAGTTAAGCAGCTGGACTGCTTTTAAGCTCCGTTTTGCTTGCTTTCAGCCAGCACTGAAACCTGTCTTGATGATGGCAATGTCCCATCTCCTGCCACCATAGGGGAAGGCAGTGGCAGGTGTCCCTTCAGCACAGGAGCATGGCCTCACTAGGCCAGGCAGGATTTTCCCCTCCTCCGCACCGCACTGATGGCAAGGATGAGGGTTTGTGATATCCTGCACTCCCGGATGTGTTCCGTAGATGTCCCAGCCATGGGTGAGAAGGCACAGCAGTGGCAGTGGGGCTGCTGAACGGCCACCCTTGAGGTAGCCATTTGCTGCCCAGGGCCAGTCACAGACTACTTCACTTGTCCCCAGGGGCCAAGTAATGGGACAGCCTGCCACATGCCAAAACCTGACCGCTGTGCCCAAAATCTTACCCCAAAACCTCAAAGCACACCCAGCACCCCATTCCGGAGCTTTTTTACCAAAAACCCAAGCAGCGCCAGCATGGGAGATGTGCTCTGGGGCCTCCATGGCAAAGGGGAGCAAGCATCATGAGGGACTGCAGCCATGGGTGACTTGCACCAGGACAGGGACAGCCTGAAAAAGCAGAAAGAAGATAAAATGATTTGCTATAAGGGATGATGTGAGATCAGACAGAGGTGGATACTTACTGCGTGCACCTGCCTTTTCAGCAGTGTGTAGTTCAGCAAAGATACCCAACCCAGGGACAGATCCATCACAGATCATTGCACTGGATGGCCACAAAGCCATATGTGAGAGGAGAGCAAGCCCTCAGCAGTGAACATTTACCTTGTCTTCTTCAATAAGCTCCTTCACAATTAGTCATGCCCAGCAAACAAAATAAAAGAAGAGGTACTCACTTTTGTAACAAAACCAGAATATACAGATAATATGGAGTCATTCTGGCATGGTTTCTCAGCCTCCTCCTTCAGAAACCTTCAAAGGCTGTGGCCAGAGATCACATGCGAACACTTTAAGCAGAATATTTTGAAGCCTGAAGGACAGACTGGCAGCAACAACAGCAAGTGAGACATAGGAGAAGCAGTCACTTGATGAGCGTGACAGAGGCTCCCTGAAGAGGGTGAGCACAAACACTGCCAGTACTCACAGCATGAGGGATGAGTCCCTCCACACTGTGCCGGACAGGACGTGTGACACCTGCCTGCCTTTCCAGATGAGAGCAGCGGGGAGGCTGTGACACTCCAACACTGGCAGCACTGTTGTTGCTGTACCTGTTGTTTGAAAAATGTGACATCCCCTTCAGCCCACACCTGTGGTACTTACCATAAGTTCTAATTTTACCAAGTATGGATGAAAACGAATTAAGCAACTACACAGCAATCCTTGGTTTCCATAAGCTTTGAAAAAGGTCTTCAAAGCAGCATAGAAAGCTACATAAAAAAAAAATCCAAGTCTCACCCCTTCTAAGGTTTCTCTGCTAAGCACCCAAATCCCCTAAATTTGAATCCAGCTCCTGTAAGATAACAAGGGGTGTTTTCACTCATAGCCTTTGCTACAACATGACACTGATGAGAAGGAAGTCCAGTGACAGTATTGCAAAGCATCAGGCACATAGGGAGAAGACAGACATGTTAAGTATAGTGTGCCGGACACGGAATATGAGCAAGCTATGGGCTGAAAAGTCCTGTCACAAATGACTGAAGCCATACAATGAGGCTTGAAAACAAGTGCTAGGCCATCTAATCCGTATTGATAAGTGTTGCCACCCTGCAAACCAGACTTTGAGGAGCTAAGGCTCAACAGTCAATGTGAGATACTGGTATAACCAGAGAGTCTTGGTTGCCATAGCTGAGCACACAGCTGAGCAGCCGACCTACTGAAAGTGGGAAAGGGATGGCATGCACAGACAATAGGAATGTCATCAGTCCTGCTTGATTGGAGATGTGAAGTGGTGGGACTGGCATTTGCTCAGGATGGACAATGCCACTTCAAAACTAACAGGGGTACAAAATGTGAAGCAAAAGCCTGCTGAGCATTCACAGCCTGGGTCTGGCTGCTGCTACAAGGTGGACAGAATCAGAGATGCCAAAATAGGTGCTAATCCTGTCCTCGAGCTTTCTGACACCCAATTAAAGAGCAAACATGAATTGGGGAGGGGAGCGTGTGGTGGCGCAAAAAAAAAAAAAAAAAAAAAAAAAAACAAGGAAAGAAAGAAAAAAAAAAGGGGGGGGGGAAGATGATGCCCATAAAGGATGGTTTGCTTTGTCCTGAAAAAATGGCAGCCAGAGCTGGAAGAAGAAGGCATGTACATGTGTGTGTGTGCACCATGTGGGACAAAGGCAGCCCATTTCTCTTCAGCCAACAGCACTGCTGTCATCTGTCAGCATTGTACGTCTGTGTACAAGCAACACCAAACACTGCCTTCCAGTGCCTTCGACAGTAGGTTTTAGTGTTGATTTCCTCGTCTGAATTTTCCTTTTGGCTCCGCTGCTCAAAGTGTACACATGTAGTTTTGATGACACTCAAACAGCTGGCTTCAGACAAGTCTCAGGCTTTGCACGTCTGGCGGAGTGTAACACGAACACGCACACGCATGCAGGCACACGCACCCCTCGTCCTGACCTCGCTCCCCGTCAACCCGCTTCATTCCGAGTGTTTTCTCTTACATCTCCCTTCCCAAGATCCCCTCCCCGCCTCCCAGGGCTGCTCCCCAGACCTGCTCTCGGGCCGGGGGAAGGCACGAGGGGGCCATGGCCAACGGGTGGGAGCGCGGTTTCACCCCGCCGGCCACTCCGCAGCGCCCCGCGGGTGCTCCGCGCCCGCGGGCTCGCTGGGCAGCTGCGCCCGTGGACTGGGAGCTGCGGAGAGCAGAGGCTGGGGCGACGGGCGAATGCGGGGCTGCGGTTTACAACAGTGGGAGCGGGAGACAAGAAGAGTTTGAGTGGTTAATAAAGTTCGGATAAGCAAACTCTGTTGTCAAAGATTCCCCCCCACCTTTTTTTTTTTTTTTTCAACTAAACTTCCACACCCCCCTTTTTTTCTTTTCCTTTTTTTTTTTTTTTTTTAATTTTGAAGGCAGTTGATGTGGTAATTAAGAATTTGGTGAGAGCCCGGTCAGGTCACCTCGTTTCTCAGATCAGAGCCCCATCAGAAATTCTTTCAAGTGTCCTTCTGCGTCGCCAAAGATGACAACAGCGAATCAATAAGTGCTTGAAATGAAAGGGGTTGCTGGCTAGCCCCCGAGGCTACAGATTTTCGCACCGCCGTTTTGATTTTTGGTTTGTTTTTTTTTTTTTCTTTTCCTTTTTCTCTTTTTTCCTTTTTTTTTTTTTCTTTCTCTCCTGAACTTCTCACATTCCTTTGCACTGCCTCTCCTAGGACGAGCTACCTTTTTATCCCCAGCCTCCTGAGGAAGGTAAGAGCCTTGTTCGCATCCCCACTCGGCAGGACGGGCCCCGCCGGCTACGGCTTCGCCTTCCTGCTCCCAGCAGCCGAGAGAGAGCGGCAGGAAAGGGGAGAACAGAGAGGACACCCAGCTGCCGGCTCGGGGAAACCGGGCGAGGTTTGCGCCTCCTCTTTCTTCATTCCTTCCTTCCAAAATAAGAAAAAAAGAAAAAAATAAAGGGGAAAAAAAAGGTGAAAAAATAATAGAAAAGGGGTATGGGATCAAAGTAAGAGAAAATAAATATGGAAATCGCTGCGTGAAGCTTCGATTGCTCAGTGCCAACAGAGGCTGCTCCTCCCCGGTTCTCACCGTCATCCTTACCCCTAATGTGCCCCAATTTAACAATCTTCCTAACGACCGACGTCTTCGGGAAGTTTTAATTAGGTAATTCATTAGTGCGTCAAAACAGACAGACATGTATCCTTTCAGATCAAGTGGTTAAGCGCTAATTTCGAAATGATTACAAAACACGGGAATACGTGAGACACAGTTATTTTAATTTATATGCAAATCAACGGGTCCATTTGAAATGCTTAAAATTTTAACAATTATTGTATTGTAGCACTGGGACCAGGCGCCTGAATGAGCAATTTGGAAATCAGATCTGGACAGGAAGAAAATATTCGAGCGGCCCAACAAATCAATAATGTTTGAGTGTGTTAAACATGGCCAGCTATAGGTATTTACATACTCGTTTGCTGTCAGATAAGGAGCTCAGGGAGGTGGGAGGAGAGGCTGTGTAGGGGGGGGGCAGACGGGAGGGAATGCTTTCGAGGGCTGAGATCATAATCCGGGAATGAAGAAAGTAAATGGTCGTGAATTGCCCCATCGCGCACTTTCGAGGATAACTCCTTTCCCGGCAGTGCCCTCGCGCAGGCGGCCGGTGCAAGACGCTGGGGGATGTCTGAAACACGGCTCCACGTTTAGCCACTTCTAGACACGCTCTGCCTTTTTGGTGTTGTTATTGCTGTTGGATATTTGTTTTCCTTCCCCCGTCCCCGGGCAAAACCCTCAGGGGCGGCAGCGGGAAGCAGACGGGGGTGCTCGTCCCCGCCGAGCCCCGGGGTCACCCGGGGAGAAGCCCTGCTGGTCCCTCCGCCCTCGGGTGCACCGCTGGCTGCGCCAGGTGCCTGTCAACGGATAGCCGCGATAGCATTAAGGAAGACAGCTTTTCCGCCTGTCGGGGACATGAACAGCCCCGGCCCTCCTTCTGAGCAGTTCAGCAAGGCGGGGGACCTGCCGGGGAGCCCCCAGCCCTGGCGCTGGCGTCCCGGCCGGCCCGCCACCGCTCCCCTCTGCAGTCCGCCGAGGAGAGGCTCCGTGGGCTCCTCAGAGCTTTTAAAGCTGTTGTCACCGAGCTGGCTGGAGGGGGGAGAGAAGCTATAAATACAGCAGCCGCGGCCTTTGCTCGCCCTGAAATCTATTATTACATTTATTGCTTTGACAGAGGGAAAAAAAAAAATAAATCCGCGTATTAAGTCGGCTCCGTAGTTTCCAGACACCCTGGAACCCCTCTTCCACGGCAGCATGTCTAATGTATTCCCTGGTGATCCTGGACATTAATTAGTTGTTTAATAGGAGTATGACTAAAAATGTAAAAGAAGGATTAGGAGCGTGAAACGTATGTCCAGCTCCTTCCACACACTCGAGGAGGGAATGAAAATCACCCTGGATCTTATGTTTCCCCGAGAGCCATTTGCATTTCCCACCAGCTGCTCACTTCAGCCGCTCCGGCTCCGAGGCAGCCGGAGCCCGCTGCAGCTCCGAGGGCGGCCCCGCTCCGCAGCCGCGCTGCTAACGCGGGCACCGCATCCTGCCCTGTCTTCGCTGCCCAATACACAATGGGGCTAGGGGTGTGGAGAAGACGCGCAGCAGCGCAAACAATACGCTTCGGGGAAAACCGAGTGCCACTCGGTCCTGCCGAGCGCGACGCTTTACTGGGCACAGCGCTCCCGCGGATAGACACGCAGGTAGCCCAGGGCACGGTGAATTACTTGATTTCTGCTTAGAAAAATCAAAACTGTCCTTTGATTTCATTTCTGGCCAGAGGATGCATCCCCTCCCCTTGTCGCGGCCGCATTCCAAGGGCTGCTCCCGGCTGGCGGGACAAGGGCAGCCGGGCTCCCCGGGAGCCACCCGCGGGAGCCCTAACTGCCTCTACAGGCTCGCTCCGCTGACAACTACTCCTAAGACCCCTGCCCTACCCTAGAAGTACCTAAAATTCACTCCAGACTGAAATAATTTAAAAACAGCCCCCAAAAGATCAGGTGCAGCCTCCGAGTTACGAAAGCCCCTGTTTTATTTTCGCCCCTCTACAAACAAAGCCGCGGAGACTCTGCGAGAAAAAGCTACCGCTTTACTTTGGTCTAAATAGAGATAACCGACTTCGTTACTTTCTTAAACACGGAAAACATCACAAAATCGAAAATGAATTCCTCCTTGGCCCAAGCTCAGCGTCGTTTTGGGGAAAAGAGGAGTGACTCTGCCGTAGTGTTTTCCACGCCACCCGCCGCGAATGAGGCAGGGCGAGTAACAGGGGTGAACGGCAGGATTTCGGCTACCCAGGCCCTGAGCGAGAGCCACGGGCACCCAAAAGAACCCTGGGACTGAAAACAAAATGGGGGTGGAAGGAAATAATACATATATATATATATATGAATTAAAAAATTAAAAAAAGAAAAAGTAAGAAAGAAAACAAAAAAGGGAAAAGAAAAAGTGGGTTCAAACGGAAACCGAGACCTCTCGCAGTGGTTTGGCGATCCCTCTTCACACCTGGTGCAACGACTGCCGTAGGCCGGCACAGGAAACTTTGACCACAGTTACTTTGCCACCCTCCCCAGCCGGGCGGAGCGGGGCGCGCCCTACGCGGGCGCGGAGGGACCGCGGCCGTCCCCGCTCACCTCGGTTCTCCTCTGGCTACCTAGCCCGCCGCCGCGCCGCCTTTCCTCCGCCGCCTTTTGTGCTTCCTCCTGCCCCCTGCCCCCTCCGCGGCCGGGAGCTGCCGCCACCTCTGCGCCCGTGCCCGCGGAGCGCCGCGCAGCGCTGCGGAGCCGCCCGCCCCGGCCCAGCCCGGCCCGGCCCGGCCCCGCGGCGGCGGTGGGGCGCATTCGGAGGGGCTGGTGTGACGTCAGGGCCCGGGGAGGCGGGCGGGGCGGGGCGGGGGCGCGGAGGGCCGGGGAAGGAGGGAGCCAGCGGCGGCTCCTCGGCCCCGCAGCCAGCGCAGGAGCCCGGCGCGGCCCCGCCGCCCCCGGCAGCACCGGCACCAGCAGCGCGAGCGGCGGGGCGGACAGAGCGGCCGGCCCCGGTGAGTGGGGGAGTCTCGGGGGGTGGCGGCAGGATGGGTGCGGGGCTTCGGACACGGCCGGTGCTGGCTCTGTGCGCCCCGGCGGGCAGGGTGCTGCGAGATCGACTTGCTGATGTCCTCTGGGAGGCTGCGGCCCGTCCCGCAGGACCGGTGGCCAGGGCAGCGAGAAGGGCCCTTGCGCCGCTTCCCTGCTGTGCCGGCCCCGACGCTCTCGGTCCCGCGGAGAGGGCGCGCAGGCAGCTCCATCCCTCCGCGGAGCCGCGCAGTGGCGGGGGGGTGAAGGCAGAGGCTCGGGGATCTGGACTATCGTGAGGGCGCGTCTGCGGGCTCCGCGGCCGGGACACCCGCGGCACCGCCCGCGGAGGAGCTGCAGGGCCCGGTTGCAGCTGCGGGTACCGGGGAGGGGGAGGCCCCGCGCGGAGTCCCCCTTTCGTTCTTTCGTTTAAGAGCCACAGGCAGCTGCCTCGGTCTCTGACAAACAGCCTCCGCCGGAATCATGGAACGCGGTATTTCGGGCTGTGCTGAGATATTTGTTAGGGGACTCTTGTGTTTTTGAGACGGGTTGGTTTACATTTTGTTTTGTAGTTCTGTTGTTTGGGGTTTCTTTTCACCTCGAGAGCATACCGGTAGATACCAGTAAGAACAAAAATAACCCGGTGTGACACCGCTTTTCGCCCTGCTCCCCGCGGTTGCTGCAGCCGGGCTCTTCGAGCAGGTTGCTGCCGAGCGACCCGGCAAGGCGCGGAGGCAGGGCGGGCTCGGCGGCCGATGCGAGGATTCTCGGCTGTCTTTAACTGCGAGCGGAGGAGTGCTCGGAGACATGGAAAAATGAGAGTGGAGCTGCTTTCAGTTGAGCCGCCGGGCTGGAGACAATAGGAAAACGCTTCACTCTCTCCTCGGCCCCGCGCTGCTGTGTGGTTTGTACAAAAATTAGGTAGGGGTGAGAGAAAGGGAAGGAGCAGTGCGGGCAACTGAGAGCGGGGATGAAATAGGAATCCGTCCGGGAAAGGCATTTTTCTCGGAGGAGACCGGCGATTCTGGAGCGAAGAAAAACTTGCCCTTGGTGGCAGTGCGTGTTTTGGGGGAGCGGGGTGTCCCCACTTGTGAGATAAATCAGGCACCGAGGCAAGCGGGCGAGGAGGGCGCTTGAGTTTGTCCCGCAGGACTAGTCTTGACGGAGACCCATCCCTATTTAAGGACCATCGGGGAAGAATTAAGGCTCTCTTAATCGCCTTCCTGCTTAATTTAGGCAACTCATGTGTTAGGCCGGAGGCCCGGGGCAGCAGAGTTTCCTCCTAGCGTCCTTCGGGTTTGCATAGAAATCGCCGTATCACGACAACGACCCGGAGGAGTCTCAGTAACCGTATCTTCCCATTTCGCCCCTCTTTTTTCCTACCTATTTTTTTTTTTTCTTAATAACATATATGTATGTATTTTCTTCCTTTCCTTCACCTTTCCCTCGGTCCCATCCCGGCGGGGCCGGCGAGCGCTGCTCACCCAAAACGTGCCTCGGCTCCCGGCCGCCGCATTTCTAAGCTCCAGCTAATAATGCCCCCAGTTCAGACATTAAAAAAGAGGCGAAGAATAAGAAGACGAAAGATTACCGAAATGATGGTGACATGCAAATTTTCCCCCGGAATTATCATAAGTAAACATTTGAAGCCTGGACTAATAAAATCCCATCTGTGTTACTTCATATCGAGTTAGTAGAGAGCTGTGATAATGAATTTTGTAATATCTCACGAACAGACATCTCAATCAGGCACTAATCCCGTGATTTTACCGCCCGACCTCTCAGACCGGGGGTGGCGCCGGCGGCTGCCGGGGAGCGCGGAGCCGCAGCCCGGCAGCGGGGCCTCGGCGGGAGCAGCCGCCACAGCGCATCTCCCGCTGCGCCCCGCAGGGGCCCGTGTGGCTGGTACCGCCTCACCCCCGGCACCGGGACCGCGGTAGGGGTGTCCCAGGTCAGCGCACAGCCACGAGGTTACGGGCCCTCCTTCACGGCCTCAATAACAAGGAGCAGAGGGAGGCCGAGCGGTCCGGCGGGCTGGGGAACAGCTATGTGGGGTTGCGCCCATGCGGTGGCGTGACTCGGGTGGGACCCGACTCTGAGGAGAGGTGGGGGTTCACGGTGCAGACAGCACCGGAGAAAGTTTGGGTTCCTGCAGCACCCTTGCGACGTGACTCCCGCGGCGGCTGGGCTTCTTTTTCGCATTGATTTTTCACTCCCAAAGTAATTGTTTTAAAACTCGGATGCCTTCATCTTTTGCAGATAACGGGTAATGGAGTCCAACTGCCGCAAACTTGTCTCCGCCTGTGTTCAGCTAGGTAAGAGAAACCTCCTCCTTCGCCGAGGGCCGAGGCGAAGGCGCAGCGGCCCCGCTGCCTTGCGGCGCGCTGCGCGGGTGCGGAGCCGGGCTGGGCAGCTCCCGGGAACCAGCGCCGCCTGCGCGGAGCGGTGCGCAGCAGCGGGCGCTGACCACCACTTCCCTGTGTGTCCCCATGTCCCTGTCCCCAGGGGTTCAGCCCGCCGCCGTCGAGTGCCTTTTCTCCAGGGAGGCGGACGTCAAAAAAGGGGAGCTCGGCGAGGCTCCGGAGGGCCGCAAGGAGCCCGCCGGCAGCAAGCTCCTCAGGCGGCCGCCTCCTGGCGCCGATGGCAAGCGGCGGCCTCTCCGCGCCCCTCCGCGGGCCGCGCTGCCGGGGCAGCGGGCGGGAGGTCCGCTACGGGCCCGCCTGCGTGGCACCAGGGCGCCCTCTGCTGCCCGTTGGCTGCGCAGCTCTGTGCCCGGGCGCCATTTGCACCTGATGATGCGCGGCCGCGGAGAAAGGGACGAGAGGGGCTTGCGCGGGCAGGAGCGCGCTGACACCCGCCGCTAGCGCGTCCGTCCCCCCCACCCGTCGCCAAAACCATGCCGGCTGTCAGCGCACCTTCCAGACACCCGCAGCGCCGCTCTCGTATTTATTGATATTGTCTGTGTTTTGTGTCCCCCCGCGTAAACAAGCCGCCCGCCCGGTCCTGCCCCCCAGAGGCGGCCCCCGCCGCGCCCCGCCCGCAGGCAGGGACAGCTCCTGCCTCCTCTCCCCCTGCCCGCTTCAGGGGGTCTGATAGGCGAGCGTGAGGGGTGGTAAAGCAAAACAGCAATGCAAACACATTACAAAGAAGAAAACAAGCGCTCTGTATTTCGAGAGACTGTTTAATCCAAGATAAACGTAATTTTGTTTAAATAAAATATATTAACCTGAATTAATAATACAGGAAACTAGAGTGAATTAATAATGCACGTATTCGTGGTCCCGTGGTTAAACACTTCCTTGTAAGAATACTGAGCTCTCTGTTTCTCAAATAACACCTAGTGATTTCAGGAGGAGCCACGTCCCCTTCCCGAGTCCACCCTCCCCCGGAGACTTCAGACGGGGTTTGCTCTAGGGACATCAAACCCCCCTAGAAGAAGAAACGCTTAGGTGAAAGGTTAGCCGGCAAAATCCGGGGTAATGCCAAACGCGAAGTTAATACGAGCCGATAATTTTTAATCCCGGAAACATACGCGATATTAAATTGTACGCAAATAGGCTTTACCAGGGTCTGGCGCTTTTTCCCTCGGCCAGCAATCAGTGTTAAATAACGTGGAAAGGAAGGGTGACATTGCTTTATATATGGTTTGCGAATAAGCAAGGCCTCCCTGCCCTCCCTTGCCGTCCCTGCCGAGGAACAGGTGGTCTTAATCAAAGCCCTTCTCCTGATCTAATGGGAAAGTGGGGACCTTTCCGATAGGATAAATTTATGAGCCCTTCCAAGTCAGCTTTATTCGACTAAGTATTTATAAAAGTAATATCCACATATGCTCCCTGACACGGTAACTTTTACTTCCCCGGCCGAGAAACAAATGGTTATTTTCTTAACCATCAATTATGAACCCGGATTATTGTAGTACACCCAAAATTTCCTGCCTCGTTACCATATAAACCGGTCTGTCCTTTACTCGTCGGGCCGCAGAGGTAAACGGGGGGAACTGCGAGCTAAACGCGTTTAAAACCATTAATTAAAATAGAAGTCTGAGCCGACGAAGCAACGTAGGTTGCCTGGCCATTAAGTCCTTCCCTTTCACAGGGATGGGAAGCCGCGGAGGGCCGCGGGTGCTGCTGTATCTTTGCAGATATGGCGATATATCCCTGGTGGTGTGGGGTTGATTCTTGTATGGGTCCCAGCCCGTGTCTCTGTGCGATGGGGTAATGGCAAGTCCTGAGGCGCCCTATGCTGCTCGGGCGACTCTCTGCGAATCGGAGAAGTCACGGGAGTTTTCTCGCCGTCCAGGCGGGTTTTGTTGGGGCTTGCTTGGCTTTGATCTGCTTTTAATCGGGGATTTGGGCGTCGGGGACCACTTGCTCTGCGGGATGAACCTCTTGGGAAGCCCGGGGGGACTCGGGACCCCACCTGGCACCTGTCGGGCCGGGAAATTCCGAGGGCGGTCAGGGCTTTTCCGGGGTTAGGCACCGTCGGTGGGCACAGGGAGAATAATCGCGAAGCGGCACCATTGGTAACAATAGTAAAAACCACGAATGTTTGGTCAAATCGATGCTCCTACGCAAGGAGGAAACGAAATTCAGCAGGAGAACCCCCAAAGCTGGTTTCCCGCGGGACGGGGAAGGGGGGCGGGGGGGGGGGGGGGGCGCATCCCAACAGGAACGTGTGCCTGGCCACAGCAGGGAAAGGAAAACGGGAAAAGTATGAAAATATTCCTGCATCCTGGAGTGTGAAAAGCAGCACGGCGGGATCCGCTTTGACCCCGGGAAATTACTGCTGGCTGCCCAGTCCCACTAAATTAGGGTAACTTCAGCGCACACTTCGACAGCCCCACAGCACGTGCAAGGGCTTGTGGTGGGTTCGTTCGGATAATTTTTATCGACGGCTGGCAGATGCGTAAACTATTTGGGGGGTACATATATATGCATATATATGTATTTAATCTGTGCGATTTGCGAGCTCTGCCAATTCTACTTAAGGAATTCTTTCCTGTAATCGATGATCTGGGTACTGCTGAAACAGCAGCCTTCAACATGGAACGCTGAAATTGCAACCCCCTTGTATCACCAGCCAGCATCACAAATTGATTGTTTCAACCCTTTATTTATATATATATATATATATACATATATTCTTTGGTTTGAATATACCTTAACCTGACATCCGTTTTTCAAAGCCAAACCAAAACCCCAGAGCCGGTTCAGTTTTCCACCCAGGTCAGGTGCAGCCAGGGCAGCGGGCACAGCAAAGCTCCGCGTTGCCTTTTCTGACCCCCGGACTAGATGATAGGCGCGCAGTTTACTCCCCTGCGGAGGGTTGCGGGCTATGGGGGAAAGACTAGGCGGAGCCGGTGCCAAACAGCACACCCCTCCCCTCCACCGGACGTGGCCAAATCTGTCGCCGGAGCTGTGACCGGCGCGGTGGAGCCGGGGTCACTCCGCCTGTGCGCTGCCTTGCGCGGCGGCGGGGAAATTGCGCGTTCTTCCTGCAGCTAACGCTGAGTGCTAGTTGAAAGTTATTTATTGCTCTTCGAATATATAATTTTGTGTCGTCGTCTTTCCCCCACCTCGCCCCGTCGTCTGAGAATAATATATGCAGCGGTTGTTAGCCTCACCCCAGGGAAAACTAAATGTATAACGAAAGCTTATTCGTGAGGAGGAATATACTAAGGGAACAACCTGATGTCTTCTTAATCCCATGTAAAAAGCTCTGTAGTCTTCCTAATATTGACTGAATGGGTAATTAATGGCTCTTCATCGAGGAGAATACCCGGTAATCCGAGATAGGCGAAAGACAACAAACCAAAGGTAAAAGACAACAGGACTTAGCTAGAGACTTCGCATTAGAACCGATTTATTCATTTAGAAGAGCATTGCGCTTAGAAACGACGATCCCGTAAGGAGATAAAGGAAAAGTGAGAGAATAAATACCCGCCGTAGGTCTGGTCGTCCCCCGGCACCCCAGCCCAGCTCCCTCCCAGCTCTCGGTCCGCATGCCTCCCGCACCGGGGCCGTCACCGCGGATCCATAGCGGCCGGCGGCAGCGGGAGGTCGAAGACACCCTCAGGGGGCAAAAGAAACCAAAACCAAACCAACATAATAAGATTTGATTGTTGAATTAAAGAAATTAAAAAGGAGACGCAGAAGGGGGAGAGGGGTGCGGAGCAGCGCCAGTTCCCCAGTTTTCGTGCCCCAGGTTACCCTCCAGCGCACCGGGGCGCGCCCCCTGTCAGCCTTGCAACATCAGGCAAAGACAAGGGGAGAAACCCCTCCAAATCGTTTATTTTTGGGGGGTGCCAGGCAGTCTGGTGAGCCGGCCGGGGCGGCTTTGCGGCCAGGACCAGAACCTGGAAGGGGATGGAGCTTCCAGAAGGAGAAGAGAAAAAAAAAAAAAAAAGAGAAAAACCTCCAGAAAAGCATTTTTGACATTTTAATTGAAACCTTTACCGCTAATATATTACTCGGTTGACTACAATTAGGTTGTTTTTCGGTTGTCTGACAGCTCTTAAAATATTATTTCACTCGGGAAATAAAAGCTTCATCTCAGATTATAGGTGGGTATTTTTGGATTTACGTGATTTATGGTCACCATGACAACTAATGCTGCGTGGTAGCTCCCCTCCTGCCCGGGCTGGGGGAGTTTTAATCCAAGGCACAAAACCAAATGCCGGCACTCCCTCCCTTCGGGTGCGGGGCTGGGCCTCGTCAGCTCCCCGCTTCTGGGGACGCGGGAATGGGAGGACGGTCTGTGCCCGCTGAGGGCGGCGCGGTGCAGGGTCCCGGCTCCTCCTTTCACCCTCCCTGGGGGAGCCGAGACCGGCCGAGTGGCCCAGGACAAGGAGGCACCGCCGCTGCGCCCTGCAAGGGCACCAAGCGCGTAAAAAGCGCTCTGCGCCGCGCAGCCAGGAGGGGCTTTTCGTTTGGATTCGGTGCGGAAGAAGCCAAACTAACGAAAATAAACGAATGCAAAGTAAAATACTAGAAAACTAGGAAGCAGAAAGGGCTCATCCGCGGGAGGGATGCATTGCCGCGTTGAAAAACAATTGTATCGCCTCCCCGGGGCTTTGAGGCCCGGTAACCCTGAGACGGGCTGGAGAAAGGCCGTGCCCCGCCCGGAGTCCCCCGCAGCCAGGCCAGGCTAGGGGCCAGGGTGGTCCCGACCCCTCAAGGGGAAAAGAGGCTGACGGGGGCGGGGTGGGGGGTGGTGAGGGGAGAGCCGAGATCCGAGGGCAGGTTTCTGGGTGCAGGACCGTGGATGTAGCGGGAAGTTAAAGAAGAAACGGGGACATGATTGGTAAACAAATTGTGCAGAATGGAGCTGGATTCATATTGACTTAGTTATAGGTCATCTGCTGCCGGTGCAAAGGGAGGAAATATTTACTTTACACATATACTTTATGATCTTGGGGGAATTAGAGGAAATTCAATAAGAAAACGGCTAGAATCATTTTAAACCCCCTATTTAAAAGACTTAAGCAAATTAGAGTCTTATCAGATTAAAATCCACTACAAATGTAAGAGCATTGTCTCCGTCGAAACGCTGTGGGGTCTGAGGAAAGAGATTCTTTGCCAAATCTCAGGGATAAACCCACGTCATTTAAACAGCAGATAATGAGCAGAATGTAAATTAATTTAACCTTCTTTACTAACAGGCTGCGAAAGTAGTATGTATAATTTAGTGATAAGTGAGATTGCGGGGGGTGATATGTTCCTCGGACGAGCATCAGAGACCAAGAAGAACCCTTGCGGGGGTGGGCAGGAGAGCAATGGGATGCAGTAAAGTTTGGGGGCTGGGTTATGGCTACGGAGGGCCACTGCAAGGGGAACCTTTCAGTAACTTTTCGATGTAGAGGGACTGAAGACACAGACACAAACTGCATTTTCCACCGGGCTCCCGTGGGCTCCCCGCCCCGAGCAGGGCAGCGGGCCCCCCGGGGCATGGCTCGGGGACAGGCTGCTCTGCCCTGGGACGTCCTGACCGGCACCGAAGGACAACCTGTCTCCGCCCCACACCCGCTTCCCCCTCCTCCTGCCGGACCCCGGTGCGCAGCAGCCTCGCCCCGAGCCAAAAGCAGAGCCAGCGGGACCCCACAGCTCGTCCCTCTGCAGTTTCTGTCCGGGGGTCGCTGCCTGGGGGCGAGGGGTCACATCTTGCCCCTCCAAGCCTCGGGAGGCGGTCGTTCAAGGAGGTCGTATGGGTGAGATTGGAGTGCCGGAGCCCGGCCCGGTGCAGGGCTTGGCCAAACTGTGACCGACGTTCTCGGGCGCGGGTTTGGGGTCGGGGGCTGCTCTGAGCGCCGGGACGGTCCCAGCGGGTCCCCGCCGCGCGGGGGGAGCGATCCCTGTCGATAACGTGTAAAACCGGGGAGGAAAAGACCCCTCGCGGACGGTCGCTGTGGGGAATCCGACCGCAGAGAGGGGGGGCAATGGCAGTGGCATAGAGAGGATTCGCCCCGTGTTCTCTCTCCGCCTCCGGTGCGGGCAGAAGGAGGCCGGGCGTGCAGCCTCTTGCTCTGTGTGCAGCTCCCCGCGGAGGGGCTGCTGCTCTTTCTGCCGCCGCCCGTGCCCCGCCGTGGCCATCCCTCTCCTGTCGCGGCGGACCCGTCGTCCCTCCGGCTGTGACCCCGCCCGCTTGTTTCCCACCCTCTCGGACCGAGGGAGACGGGCCCGGGGTTCTCCACTTCCATCCTCCCCGTTGCAGCGCCTCTGCCCGTGCCGAGCGCTCCGCCGGTGCGGAAGGCGGCGCGGCGGGGCGCGGAGGGAGCGGGCGTGCCCGGAGCCGCCCCGACGGGTCGCCCCGTGGGCCGGGCCCTGCGGACACGGGCACGACCCCCGGCACAAACTGGGCGGATAACGCGGGGCTGAAGCGGGGCGCGGGAGGCGGGGCGCGGGCAGGGGCGGGGCGCGGCGGGGCGGGCCGAAGGCGGGGCGGGGCGTGGCGGGTGACGTGCGGCGCGGGGAAGGCCGCCGCCGGTTTAAGATGTCAGGCCAAGAGGGAAGCGACTGAGCTGGTGCGGTGCGGGGCCGGCCGCGCGCGGCGCGTATCCATGCGCGGGCAGCGCAGCGCAGCGCCGCGCCGAGCCCCGCCGAGCCCCGCGGCGGGCCGGGGGCCGCCGGTAGGCCGGGGAGCAGCCGTGTCGCCGTGACGGCTCGTGCAGGACCGGACTCGCCCGCTCGCCTGTCGCCGCCGTCGAGCCCCCCTGGGCGGCGGGGGGCTCCTGGGCTCGCCGTGCCGCCCGGGCGCTATCCGAGCGCCGCCCGCCCCGCCGCGGCTCATCCCGCCCGGCAGCCCTGACACCCCGGAACCGCTGGGCAGTTCCGCGCCCACGGAGGGGGGCGCAACTCCGGCCGTCGTACACGCACCGACACCTACAGACACACGCACACCTTCTCCTACCGACCCCCCAGGCGCGCACGTAGAGCTTGGCATCTTTTTGCCGATGAACTGCATGAAGGACACGTTAAACCTGGAGCGCCTGGGAGCAGGGACTAAGCTGTGCTCCTCCTCGCCTTCCTCCTCTTCCTCCTCCTCTTCATCATCTTGCCACCACCACCAGCCCGCGCTGGCCATGGCGACGGCGCTGGCGCCGGGGCAGGCGCGCTCCTCCTTGGAGTCCGCCAAGCACCGTCTGGAGGTGCACACCATCTCCGACACCTCCAGCCCTGAGGCCGCAGGTAAGAGGGGGCGAGCGGCTGGGACTGGCGGGCGACCCGCTGCCCTGCCCCGGCTCGGCCCGCCCCGCCGGTAGCCCCGCGGCCCTTGATGCGCAGCCGTAGCCCCTCTGATCGGGAGCGCCTCGCACTCTAGAGAGATGCGCTTCGTGGGGTTTCTTTTCGCGTGCGGTGTCTGTGTGCTGGCGTGTGGGAAGATAACGACATGTGTAAAGACGGGCGAATAGCGTGTATAGCGGCGGGCGAGTGATGTGGATACCGATGGGCGAGTAATATGGGCATAGACGGAGATATACTATGGATATAGACAGACAAGTCATATGGGTACAGACGGAGAACTACTACGGGTATAGTCGGACAAATCATATGGATATAGGTAGGGGAATGATGTGGATAGAATGCGCGAATAGTAAAGGATGCAAGCAGAAGAATAGCGCGGTACAGACAGGAGAGTAATATGGTTATAGATAGGCAAATAATACGGATTACGTGTATGCAGATGGGAGATACAGACCGGTGAAAAATTCGCGTGTATCAATAGGTGAGAAACCTGCGTACACCGGCGGAGGGGCGGCTCCGTCCGCTCCCCGGAGGTGGCTGCTTCCAGGGAGGAGCCGCCCGCGGGTTCGGAGGGCTGGTGCGGGCGGCCGGCGCGGTTAATCATTACACCGGCAAGCCGCGCTGGGGGCAGGCGGCGGGGCCCGGCGAGCCGGGGACGAGCCCTTTCCCGGCTGCGGGAGAGGAGAGAGAAAGAGCAGGCTTCGAAGGCTGAGGCGCCCCCGTTTTCCGCCTTGTTGTTTTTTTGTTTCCCCCCTTACAGAGAAAGATAAGAGCCAGCAGAGCAAGAGTGAGGATGCGGGGCCCGAGGATCCCTCCAAGAAGAAGAGGCAGCGGCGGCAGCGGACCCACTTCACCAGCCAGCAGCTGCAGGAGCTGGAGGCCACCTTCCAGCGGAATCGCTACCCGGACATGTCCACCCGGGAGGAGATCGCCGTCTGGACCAACCTCACCGAGGCGAGGGTTAGGGTAAGTCACGACACGACACGCCGGCTCCTAGCAGAGGGGGTCGGGGCGGGGAGGAAGGGGAGGAGGGCTGCGGTGTCTGCAGCTGCTTTCGATTTCGGTTTGTATGCAAACTCCGGAGGCTTTGCGCAAAAGCAGGGCAGAGCAGGACAGTTCTGTCAAAGCGAGATAGATTGGGATCGCTCTCTCCCTCTCTACCCCCGGAATACGGTTTGCTGCACGTTTAGCCCTCGCCGCGCAATGCGCCCTGCTCCTTTTGATAGAAACGCTAATGAAAACATTAGCCAAGAAAGCAACTCGGAACAGGCTGCAACCTGCGCTGCCTCTAATGAGAAAAAGATGTAAAATACACAAGGGCTTTTACTTCTCTCCGAGGCACTCCCGACGTGCCCTTCCTTGCATTTTCTCTTTCTTTTGGTTTCACAATTCGACGGGCGCCTCTCTCCTCCCTTACCCCCTCTGAGATTTATGGGACCATCACGGCGCTGCAGAGTTGCCGAGGCCGGATCCTGCTGGCTTGCAAACGCCGCGCTAGGGGAGGGGGAAGACGTCCAGAAAAAGAGCCCCAGTCGGGCCGAACCCCCATTTTTTTGAAATCCCACGTAAATCCTTTCCCCGCGATAGTTTAGGGAAAGCGATGCAATGCGAGTCGGGGCCGGAGTGAGTGGGGCCCACGGTGTGCAGGGCTGAGGCAGCTCCGCAGCGGGAGCGGGGCCCGGCTGGGGCCGCGCCGGGGTACGGAGCGGTGTCGGACACGGTACGGCTTTTGCAGGAGGTTTTGGTTTCGGGAGGTACAGAGAGGCCAGATGGGGCTCGTCCCCGTGGTTGCACGGGCGGCCCCTGCCCGGCCCAGTGCGGGGGGTCCTGCAAACACCCAGGGGTGGCTTCAATACACACGGGTGAGGCTGCTGCTGGGGGCTGCCCGACGGGTCAGGCACCCAGATGTGGATTAGGAAGGACACGTTGTCCTCATTGTCTGAGGAGGGTCTCATTTAGCACGTTGTTAAATGGCGATTTTTTGGGGTTGGGGTTTTATTTCGGTCTCTTTGGGTTTTCCTTTTCTTTTTGCCAAAGAGCAGTTGGACGAGTTTGTTTAGAAAGTGGGTTTCGGCTCTGGAAGCTTTGTAGCTTTAACAAACTGAAGCAAGGATTTATTAGTTGCTGGCTTCCCCCTCCTTCCCCGTAATAGGAAACATCGCCTTAAAATTCCACGGGGTTCTGGGCATTTTGCCCTTATTTTTGCACTTTTGTATTTCCCCTGGATGGCTCCGGAGCAGAATAAGCCAAGGAAGGAGGGGAGCAAAAAAGAGAGAGAAACGAGGAACATGACAGTAACGGTAGAAACATAGAAGAGGGAAGCGTCTGCCGCTGTGGCTCGAATGAGAACATCGCATATTGTGCCGGGGGGTTCGGGGAAGGGGCACGAATTTACCCTGCTGAGACCCGGCAGCACCGGGCCCGGGGGGTGCTCGGCGGGCCCGGCAGCACATTGCTGCCCCGGTCCAGCGAGGGGCTCCGCAGAGGAGGTGGCGAGCCTCTGTGTATGTGTGTACGGACACATCTTCATGTATGTCCGCATGCATATATGCATACACGTACATAGGGACAAGCTCGGCTGTTGCCGAGAGCTTGTGAAAGGCTGCAGCAGTGGTTTCTGACTAATTCGCGTCTCACATCTCCCTCCCTCCTTCCCTCTCCCTCCCCGTCCCAAAGGTTTGGTTCAAGAACCGCAGAGCCAAATGGAGAAAGAGAGAAAGGAACCAGCAAGCCGAGCTTTGCAAAAATGGCTTCGGTCCACAGTTTAACGGCCTGATGCAGCCCTACGATGACATGTACCCCGGCTACTCGTACAACAACTGGGCAGCCAAGGGCCTGACCTCCGCTTCCCTCTCCACCAAAAGCTTTCCTTTCTTCAACTCCATGAATGTCAACCCTCTGTCTTCTCAGAGCATGTTCTCCCCTCCAAACTCCATTTCTTCCATGAGTATGTCTTCAAGCATGGTACCCTCTGCAGTCACCGGGGTCCCAGGCTCCAGCCTCAACAGCCTGAATAACTTGAACAACTTGAGCAATCCCTCCCTGAATTCTGCGGTGCCGACGCCAGCCTGTCCTTATGCTCCTCCAACACCTCCGTATGTTTATAGGGACACATGCAACTCGAGCTTGGCGAGTCTGAGACTTAAAGCCAAGCAGCACTCCAGTTTTGGCTACGCCAGCGTGCAGAACCCTGCTTCCAACCTGAGCGCTTGCCAGTACGCGGTGGACAGACCCGTGTGAGGCACCCAAGTAGGAAACACTGCCTGGGAATCCCTCCCGCTTCCTGCAGAGACTGAGAATCACGCTAGAAAGTAATGGGCACTAGAGAGAAAGAGACAGGAGGAAAAATCAAACAGAGAGAGAGAGGGAAAGAGAAAAAGAGAAGGGGGGAAAAAGAGGAAACCACTGAAATAAGATAGTTCCTTTGTTTTCAAAGGACCTTCTACAGATTCTGAGATCTTTCTTTCACTAAGAGTATTTCAACAGTTACAAGGACATATATATATATATATATATGGACAAATGTTTGACTGGATATGATATGACATTTTAATGTTACTATAAGCTTGTTATTTTTTAAGTTTAGCATTGTTAACATAAAAATGACTGAAAGGATGTATATATATCGAAATGTCAAATTAATTTTATAAAAGCAGTTGTTAGTAATATCACAACAGTGTTTTTAAAAGGTTAGGCTTTAAAATAAAGCATGTTACACAGAAGCGATTAGAATTTTTTCGCTTGCGAGCAAGGGAATGTATATACTAAATGCGACACTGTATGTTTCTAACATATAATTATTAAAAACAAAAAAATTGTGTGAATATCAGTTTTAGAATAGTACCTCTGGTGGATGCAATGATGTTTCTGATATTGCAATGTAAAACATGCCCTGTGTATAACATTTCGTACAATTATTATTGTTTTACTTTTCAGCAAACATGAAAAAAAAAATATGAAATGAAATGTGTTTTATTTCATGGGAGTAAAATATACGGCATACAGTTCTGTCTGCATTTTTATTTACCGAGACAAGCTGCGCAGCGGTAACTGCTCCGCAGTGATTGACTGGTCGCTGACACTGGATCTCGCTCTCTAGAAACACAGGGCAGTTCTTTTTATTGCAATACAAATAAGTGCCGGCATTTTTTGTTTCCACGTAAAAAATAGATCCCAGGCGCTAACGCTGCATGATAGAGAAACGCGAGGCTTGGACCCGCGGAATCCCTCTATTCCCCCACGCAGCCCCGAGAAAATGGATTATTTGACATCGTTGGCCTCGGGAATTATCAGCCACAAAGTTGCTGTATCTCGAGCATAAATTTCTCCCGCTGTGAAGGAAGCTTTTATTACATTAAAGAAGAGGGGGTGGGGAAGAGAACAGAAAAAAAGGCAAAGAAAAGCCAGTTTGCAAACAAACTGCTCCTGTTCAGAATAATCTGCCCCCTCTGCCGCCCCCAGCGCTCACCTTCTCTCCCTTCAGCGGGGAGATCCTTCATGTACTATTGCATTTCTATTCCAAATCCCCCTTTCAGACGTGAAGAGAAACAAAGAGCAGCCCAAATCACGGCGGCCCCGAGGAGCGCGGGGGTGAGAGGTTAGCCCCGCGTTTCCTGCGACTTCGTGCTGCAACACGTCGTTGAAGGGAAAGGTCGTGCTCTCCTGTGTTTTGTTTTAAATAATATCGACCCATTCATTCTCAACCTGCTTGTTCCTGAAATTATACAGGATTATAACTTTGCCATCGCCCCGGACGATTGAAACAAATCAAGATGAATTGCCGCTCGGCCCTCCCTCCCTCCCGGCGGCCCTCAATCCCTGGGCGGGCAAGGAGGGGCTGCAGGGGGGTGCGGGGCTGCTCCTTTGGCACCCGGCGAAGAAATTCCGCAGGCGCGTAAGCTGGCGAGCAGCGGAGGGGACGGCAGGGAGGCAGTTCACCGCGGTGGGGGGGGAGCTTGCACCGTGCGCGGCCTTTGCGCTCTCCTTGCGCGCTCTTGCGCTGCCGGGGAGACACCGAGGTTAGCCGGGGAGAGGAGCAGAAAAGAGGGGGAGAGGTCAGCGCGCTGCTCTTTCCCGTGGGGAAAATGCTTCCCCCATGCGAAAACGGGGTTGTCCCCTTTCGTGTTCCCATTTGCAGCGTGCGCAGACCCCATCCCCACTTTTTTTCTTTCATATGTTTTCCTCAATTTTTATTTTTTCCCCCCAAAATATTTTGTTTTTCTGTTTGTTTTTTCCCCGAGGGGAGGGGGGGTGTTGCTTTTGATATTTTTTTTTAATTTTATCTTTTGCGTGTGTGTGTGTGTATGTGTGTTATTTTTCTAAACCCGTTTTCTGTTTGCTCTCCTCTCTGTGTTGTTGCCAGGGGGTCAGTCAAAGCCTCTGTGCATGGCGCGGGGGGAGGCGGTGCCCCCTCCTCAATGCCCGGCCTTCCCACCGCTCCGAACAAACGCCGTTCCCGTCGTTTTTTTCCGCACCGTGTCAACACCTAATACGGGTGAGTGTCACAGGGGCTTCCAAAAATGTCCCCTTCCTCCTTCTTGTCCTCTCCCTCCTCGCTGGGCCGCGGGCGGGAGGTCTGGGGGGGGACGGCGGCGGGGGGCGGGCAGCTGGGACCCCCCCCCCGCTGTGGGGGGAAGTGGAGAAACGCGAGTGCTTTTCTGCCCCAACCGTCCCGGCGGGACAGGCTCGGAAACCAGCAAGCGGCTCGCTGCGGGTATCGGCACGGTATTTTACATGCTCTTCTCGGCTCTCGTTTCTTCTCGGCGGCGTTGGTTATTTATATTCCTCTTATATATATCTATAAAATATCCATGTACTTATTTAGAATATGTGTGTGCGTGGAGAAGGAATATGTATGTAATATATAGTATACGCGTACACGTTTAGAAGAATAATATACACCGTTTCCAGACACACACACACAAATATAATAAAAAATTAGATCAGAGTTTTCCACTCTACTGTGTAATGGCTCAAATGATGAAAAATCAACGTGACCGCTCAGAGAGGACATAAATCACTCCGAGTGTAATCTGAATTTCTCTTTCTCCCCCTAGCTGAAGCCTTGAGGGTCATCATTTTTCTGCGCCACTTGACCAAAGATATAATGTTTTGATTAGGTCGTAAATCAAAATCTTGGCTCGTGGTTTTTCTTTTTTTGATTTTCTTTGGATTTTTTTTTTTTTTTTTTTTTTTCCGGGGTCTTCCCTTCCCCTTATCGGCGGTGGCAACGCGAACCTGGAACAATGGAGGCCGTAGAGAGGGCTTGGAAAAGCCACAACGAAATGAGGGATTTGCAAAATGCCTATTTGCAGAAGCGGCGGGGGAGAGGGGTGAAATGCCGGCCTCGCACCCCTCAACCCCCCCCCCCCCCGGAGCCCTCGGCAAGGGGCCTGCTGCTCGTCCCCCCGCGCCGGGCGTGCGAGCGGGCAGCGCCGTCTGCTTCCCAATCCACATCCCAATCCACATCCCAATCCACATCCTAACCCGCAGCCCCGCCGGCCCGCGCATCCCCGCGGCCCTGGCCCCGCCGCCCCCCGCCTCGGCTCTGCTCTTTTGTTTTCGGACGGGGCCTCCGCACTTTGGACGGCGGCGGCGCACCCAGGGCAGGGCTAAGCGCGGTGTCGGTGTGTCCCGGGCGGCTCTCCCGCGGGCCTCTCCTTGCGCGGCTTTGTGCTCCTGCGCGCCCGCCCGCGTGTGCAGGCACACCGGGCTCCGCATACCTGTACCAGGAAATAAAAGAAACTTTCCTGGGTTTGTTTTGGTTGGGTTTTTCCTTTTTTTTTTTTTTTTCCTTACGCCATTCATTAGCGTTTTTGGAGGGAAGAAACTTCCTTGGGGAAATAGTTAACGTCTGAACCCGCCCGTTTCTACGAGCTGAGGAGAATGTCTGCCACCCCCCATGCCCCGCCGGGCTGCACGGAAGCGGGTACACGACACATGAGTGGGGTTCAAGACGGGGACCGGCTCATGGCTCGCCGGCCCTCAAACCTACGCGTTTTCTGGGCATATGAATCATCTTGCTAAATGCCCGCTTTGGTACCGTGTTATACATGGGCAGGCTGAATACTGGGCAGATAGACTGTAGCAGTCAAGAATGCAGGATCCTGGGAGAATTTACACCCTCGGAGCGCCATACAGTGCCGGACTAATCGATTACTAAACCTGGAGTTTTCCAAAGGCGAACCTTTTTTTGGAAGTAATTCCTCCAGTTTCCTGCTCCTTCTTCAAGGGGAAGAAAAGAGGGGAAATAACAGAAACGCTCCCTTGAGAACTTTTAGCTGCAAGGTATTTTTTAATTTTTAATTAAAAATAAAACCGCGGTTCAAGCCGCTTTTCGAGAGCTCGGACCTCCCTTGTGCCGGCATAGCCGCGGTACTGGAGCGGGCAGAGCCAGGCCGCTGCTCCGCGCCGCTGCGCAGGGGCGCAGGGAGCTCTGCGCTGCCCGTCCACCGGTGCTGGATGAATTCCTCACCCCCGGTCGATCCGCGGTTCCGGGGACGCGGGGGATTCATTTTCTTGCCTGGTCCCCCGCGGCTGCGACCACCCCGCGCCTCCCCGGAGGCAGAGGGATGCGACGGGGCCGCGGTGTCGCTCCCTCGCACGCTGAGCCGGGACAGAGAGCGCCGTCGCGGCCAAAGAGGGGGCAGCGCCGGCCCTGCCTGCTCGGAGGGCGGGCTTGGCCCCTCCTGGGGGGGCACCGGCCCGGCCCTACCCCCGAGACCCAGCACGGCGATGGCGGCGGCGGTGCGAGCGGGGCCTCCCGGGCTCCGGCCCGCGGTGGGACGGCAGAGTAGCTGAGGAGGGGCAGGTCACCTCCCGGCACCGCCTCGGGAAGAGCCCGGGCCGGATCTAAGCGGGGAGAGGGCGTCCTGGCCGCCCGGCAGGTAAAACCCTTGGGGAGAGCTGTCCCCAGCCCCGCCGGAGGGAGCGGAGGAGGGACGCGACCGGGAGAAAGGAAAAGCAATGAAAGAAAGAAAATAAATAAAACCACAAAGCCCCCTGCAGCCCACCCGGGAGCAGGAGCCCGCGCGTGCCTCGCTCCGGCAGTGAGGAAGAGACGGGAGCCTTTCCGCCTCGGCGGGGATCCTCTGGGAAAAGAGCCGAGTGAGCCCAGGGTGTGCGTGTCTGTGTACGAGTGTGAATATAGAAGAGACTCCTTTCCGGCCCAGCGGGGCTCCCCACCGAGCGGGGGTCCAGCGGGGAACCGTCTCGGATTCACGCACGCATACATGTGCACACCTAAATACATCTGTACACGTACATGTGTATTCCACGCACGCATAAGCGCACCCCGGAGTGCTGTGCGGGATGTGCCCTATCGCCTCTGCGCGCAGACGAGCGGGATGGTCCTGCTGCCGTAGCCCCGCCAAGGCCACGCAGCAGCTGGCCCCGCATAGCCCTCATGGGTGAAACCTGGGCTCTGATGGAGGAGAAGGGCTGCCGTGATCGCCTGCTACACCCCTCTTCCTTTGACCTTGTTTTAAGGTTTTCCCCCAGCTCTTCCGCTGCGGGGTCTGGAGCAGAGCAGGGACTGCGGCCGCAATCCCTTCCCTAACCGCCCGGCCTGTGTTCAACGTTAACCGGCCGGAGCGGCCTCTCGGTGTAAAATGCTACGTCCAAGAAGCATCATTTCTAAGGCTGTAGTAAAACGTCCCGTAAAGTCCATCTATAAAGCCTGGCATGCACTTAGTGCTCCGGCTTCACATCTCTCCGTTGCAAAGGGGTATTTGCCGTCCCCTCTTCTCCCCACTTTTTTTCTGCCCCGAAATCCCGCCTGCAGCCCTAACTCCGGTCCCGCATGCTCTCGGTGGGTGCGGACCTGATGCACCCCTTCGCTACCCCAGGAGGAGAGCGGGCCCCCGCAGGGAGACCCCCGAGGTGCCGGCGGCCGCAGCCGTCGGGGCGCGGGGGCCGCCCTTCTCCCTCGGAACCGTGCTGGGGGAGAACTGCAAGCGGGACAGACACTGCCCTGAGCCCTCGGGGGCGGCAGGCGCCCCCTCCTCCAGCCAGCTGAGGGGGGCGGCTCGCAGATGTCCCTGCTGCTCCCGCCCATCCAGGGGGACTGAGCCTCTACGTGTGCGATAAGAAGGGATAGTCATATATGGCAGCAAGGTCCTATAAAACTCAGCAAGGCTCTCCCCTGCAAACTCGTTAGGTATTTTTCTCCTGATTAAAGGGAAAAAAAGAAAGAATATTTGGTCTGAAGGGAACGCAGTGCTGCGCAGCCTTGGCAGCGGGTTAGGATCGATAAGCGTGCAGCAATCAATGCAGCCCACAGTTTAAATGCACGACCGAGGTTTATGCAATTGGAACGGAACCCGAGAAACCAGCCCCTAGCCTGCTCTGTGTGTGTGTGTGTAGAAATGGCAGCACTGGGGAAAACACGAGGGTGGAGCAGGGCTCATCGCTTGATGTGTATATTTAGTGTGGTGGTGGTTCTACTGGCTCACAGGGGACTACTTCCATGCTTAAAGTTATTCACATGCTTGAGTGATTTGCTGGATTGTGGCCATATGTAAAGCAATAAATATAAGTGGCTACTTCTGCACAAATAAGAGGTACAGAGGTCTCACAACTAATTTTTCAGCAGATCCAGACCTTGTACTTTCAAGATAAAAGTGAAGAGAACTCTTTTCTCTCATTCAATTAAGAAAACCCTCACCAACAATTAAGGTCACCGGGACAATACAAGCATAAAGGAGCATAAAGCCTTTCCTTTATGAAAATCCTCACCAGGCACTTTCAAGGCTGCATTATCTGGAGAGGAGCAGGAATCTACAAGCCCTGTACTGATGAAGTTGTTTTCAACCTTCTGAGCTGCAAATTCTTGCACCTACTTTGATGGATGCAGAGCTAAGGTATGAAGCAACTTCTGGCCAGGCTGGAGGACAGCCTGTCAGTGTCAGAGTGGGTCCCAGCCCTTTTGGTGCTCCTTTGAAGTCAGCAGAGCCTGAGCTGGCAGCACTGAGTATGAGGGGATCTCCCAAGCAAGCAGAAACTCTCTATGAGGTTCGGGGCGGTTGAATTCCCATGATTTCTTCAGGCAAGGTCATGCGTACTTCCCACTCCTAAACCAGGATGGGAAGAGCAGTGGGGATGGAGGTGGCTCTTCTGCCCTTTCTCTTCAATCTGCATAGCCACAGGCTCTGACAATACTCTATTTTTTTTTTATTTTTATTTTTTTGGGGGGTGGGGGGAGGGTTTGTGTGTGCAAAGTAAAACAGAGTTTGATTAAAATAATAATATCCAGCTTTTGGCAATGCTTCCTATAACTTCATAGCTTTATCCTGGACTGTCTCATGGCCAGACTGTAAATTTTCGTGTTCTAATTCCCTGTGACAAATCTCTAGCCCCAGTCATTGTTATTTCCTTCAGCTTTCACATCCTGCTGGCAAAAACCTCCAACTCTGGTATTCTTCCCCCAAAACAGAAATTCCTACCACAAGGGCCATTACCCTGAGAACATTTTTTAATAAACATGTTTGGAAAATGAAAACAAGACACGAAAAATATATGAATGCGAGTAACATCAAATGAAGACTTGGAAGGGGTTTCAAGTAGTATTACAAATAGGAAATAGCTTTCCAGAGATAAAAATACTCCATGTGTTTTGTTAACACCAGCATGCAGTCAGGCTTTATTCTCATGGTGTATTTGGATGTTAAGGGACACCTTTGTCCTACTTGATGTACTTATAACTGCTGGCTGAGCCAGGAGGTCAGAGACTTTAGCTTGTAATCGGTGGGTGACCGGCAACATCCCTGGCAAATAATGTCAGTGTGACACGATCAGGGCGACAGCCATTCTCACATGTCAACAGCTGTGGCTCAGAGAGTCTGAGCAAAGGATGTGGGGAGGAACATTTCATAGCACAGGCCATTTTACTAAGACCTGGTCCATGCACCTGGAATGCTGCTTAAAACTTTAGCTCCGATACAGAGCAGGCAAAAAGGCTATTTGGGTTTGGTTCTGTTTCCCCCCCCACACAAAAGGGGATATTAATTACCCTGAGAAGCAGTCTCATCACTGACTTAGTGACAGTTGTAGGCTTTCAGCATCTTCCAGGGTGTTTCCTTTTAATTGTCTAGGGCACAGGGAATGTTGCATTTTTCTGTCTTCTTAACAAAAAGGCTTCTGAAACTGGAGTACAGATCTAACAATTCTTTCCATGACAATGGAGATAACCAGGCATTGCCATTAGAGGCCACTTAAATCCCCTCTGGTGAAGCTGGCAATTCTGGGGACATAAATAATACAGCTTGGGAACCTTAGCGAGCATTGTTTAAGTGGAAATATTAAGGACCTACACTGGTCAGCATAGTGTTTTCCTCCTTTTGCTGGAAGAAGCCATGACGTGCTCATTGATCCCATCAGCTTCCAAGGAAAAATTAGCACATACTCATCTTGTACTAGAAGACAGCAGGGATGGAGCGTGTGCCCGCAGGCCATGCTGAGTCAGGACCAGGCTCCGTGGCTTGGAGAGAAAGGACTTCCCTTCTTATGGCCTTAGACAGGCTCATTTCATCTTGCATGGCTAGGCAAAAAAAGACTTCATGACCAGAAAATACTTAATCTCCTGCCACAGAAATCAGTCAGCTGTTTGAGACCAGGGTACGTCTGATGTTTAGGGAAATGGATGAATTAAAATTGGAGGAACTCTTCTGAAGGAGCTCTTTGAAGGCTCTTCATGGAGTGAGGAAGAGAACCTACAGCCCAGCATACAAAGACCATGCTGGCCTCGCCAGGACAGTGGGCATAAGAAGGCACCGATGAAGTCTCTTGTTAGAAACACATTATATTAGAAATCACATCATTAGGGCAATTCTTTCACTTTTCTCTTCTGGCTGGAGACATGAAACCAAAGGAGAAGAAAGAAGAGAAGATGGAGCAGGTTGAGAAGAAAAGAGATCTTATTTCTGGTTCCTGTGAGATGCCTTGTGCAGAAACTGTCAGAAGAATAAACCTTACTCAGATATAATGCCACTAAAGCCAATGTGCAGTCATATTAAGAGATGTCTGTGTGCTTTTTAGATCAGCTCAGGGGTGGTATGTTATAGGAGTGATAATTCTGAATCTCATTCTTTGGTGATGCTTCCCAAGCAATTATGTTTTACTGGTTTACTTTAATGGCACACTTTCACTTTCTTAAAAGAAACCTATTTGAAATAAGCTTGCAGAGGGAAAATGGGACAGCTAAGTCAGTAATCTTGATGCAGTTTCTATAAAGGCAATGATGATTCTCATGATTTATTCTTTGTTATTCTTCATGGCATCTGATTAATTTCATTGCAAAATTTAGTTTACACATACATGCAAGCAGAGCACGTGGAGAGTTGTGGGCAGAATGCCCACCCTGATGATCCCAGAGGATTATGAATGCCAAGCTGTAACGAAGAGAATAGCAGAGCTTAGCGTAAGCCTTAAGTAGAAATCCACAGGTCCTGTCCTGCCACTATTTCTATTGGAAGGAACTGTGGGGTGCTTCCTGTTGAGAAGGTACCTGCTTGAGTGCAGTAAAATGCCTCAGCAGGGCAAAGAAAATCTTGCTCTGTCATTAGGAGATGCCTGATTTGAGGCTGTGAACATGGACTTCAGCCAAATGAGTGAAAAGTATAAAATCACAAAAAGCAGTTATTGATATCCTGGCAAGAAATCCAAGACTGCATCTGACACTCGTGTATCCATAATGCTATAGCCCAACACTACTTAACTCTTAAGGGCATGACATTATATACGTAATCCTGGCACTGTGGCCTCTGTGATTAAAATGCTATTATGCAATCTAGCTTAGTAACTGGTCCTGGAAATGCTTACAGTACCCCGAGGGGCTCTTGATGTTTTAGACTATAGCCAAAAGACTCCTGTGAGAGTTGCTGTGGACTGGAGATACTGTACTAACCAGTCTTTCAGATGCCTCCCACTCTCCCATTTGCCCTGTGAAGTGTGTACGGGTGGGATCTCTCTTTCTTTGGAGACTTCACTTTTCTCTCCCAGCTCCCGCTGCCAGCAAACAATAAAACCCCAAGGGAGTCGGGGGCTAAGTTGGGTTTAGGCCCGCAGCACCAAGAGGATGAGGCTGTTGCTGGACACTATGCATGTGAGTGCAGAACAAACATGCCTTTAGCACAGAGGGTCAGACAGACACACCATGTCTCCTCATCCTTTCTACACACACGGCCCTGGGCTGTGGTGTTGCCAACCCGTTCTGCAAAATGGCAGCTCCCAAAGCTGAGCCTAGCTAACAAGGTGTCAAATTGGCCATGCATCTGCTGAACTCAGCGAAATGCAGGACACCAGTGCCAGTTCATGTTTCAGGGACATGGACAAGGTCAAGCCCCTAAGACTCTGCTTAAACTGATGGATCTGGGATGTTTCCAGGCACTCAGATCCAGGTGCATATCCTGGCCGTCTAGCTTGGTGTAAGGCTTTAAGCAGTGAAAAAGATGTTGAATAGTTAACCAGTTAATAGTTAAGGAAACCAGGCATGCAAGCAAGGTAAGAAGTGTTGTCAGGTCCTTGGTGTGTGCCAGAGGAGACAGGCACCTGGAAAGCCCTGTGTATTTTATATTCCATGCTTGCTTAGTTCAGACGCACTTTGTCAGGTACCACTTTCAGCTACTCTTACCTGAACTACAGCAACAATACTTTCCCCTTTGGTGTGAAGATAAAAAAGAGTTGGTGGTTGTGAAACACTCAGCTAACATGATGAGGAAGATCATTTCAGTATATGGACAGCAGACTAAATCCCTAACTTCTACCTAGCAATGGGTACTTACTGGGCATAATGCACACGTTTGTTTTTGTTATTATTATTTTATTTTCGTACATAAGATCAGCAGTTCCAACTCCAGGCCTTTTATTCTGTAAGGAGAATAATCTTCACAGAATTCTCTGGAAACAAACTGGCTTGTTGGCCTATAAACTGGAAATAGCTTACCTCCACTGAGCACCACGAAAGATTTCAATCTAAGGCAAGCGCAGCTACAAGGGAAACTGACTCAGAATGAAGCAGCCACCTCACTGCTACATCATTAAGGAAAGACTTTAATAGGCTGGGACAGATTTATAACAATTAATACAACTTGCTCATTATCTGAGACAAGACATCTATAGCACATAGCATGTCTCTGTGTGAAATTGTAGACTTATTTGCACAAGTGTGAGCTGATTACATTACATGTAAGTAGCGGGGTGAAGCAGGACATTTGGTCCAAATACATGTAAATAGAATACCTAATAGTTTAGAAAAAGTCATGTCATGGGTGATTTATACCTCCCTACTTTGTCAAATACCTTCGGCCATGTTAGACATTTTCATTTCATCTCCGCAGGCAAAAGAGCAGAAAGCGTTTTAGGGACTCGTCTCCAGAAAAAGTGCCACAGTGGCAGAGATGCCAAACTTTCATTTCCCTAGTGGGTGGTCTGCTGTGAAATCCCCAAAGGGTGAAGGATCTAGAGCTAGCCAGGGCCTCCCTTAAGCTGAAGCATTTAAGAGATTTTTATGTGTAATTTAAGATGTTTGCTGAGAAATAGAGACTGATTTAACTATTTGCAGCTTATGATTTTTCCATTAGAAAATCTTGAGGAACCATCAGCACATTCCGCATTTGACTGACCACAAAATCACAATTTTTTCCCTCAAATCTGTTTTCCCACAGCAGTGCCCTTTGTTCTTCTCCTCCTCACTCATTTGGCTTATTTGGAAATTGTTGGAGAAGACACTCGCCCACTGTTATTCACACTGAGCAATATGAGCCTCTAAAAAATTGCCACTGGCTTCTTTTGAGGCAATTTGCAGAGCAGATTTCATCTGGAAGGCTAGGTGGACTGACATCCCTGCTTAATGTTTAATGTAATTGTCCCAAATGTTTTGCTCAGCCCTTTCTGTGCAGATGCCCCTCTTTAACACCCTGGGAGTCCAAACTGAAGAGAAGAGCTGTACACAGCATCCTCACATGTAAACCTCCAAGTCATCCCAAAGATGTCGAAGTTGCATTGCAATAGGCAAATGCAACTACATCTAATTGTCTCCCTTATTTAAGTGTTTTATTTTTTGCAGGAAATATATAACTTTTGTTTGACAGTGCAACAGGGTGGTCCTCTCTAAGTAGCTAGAAGAACATGGAGCCAGTTCCCTTCCCGTTCCCCTCCAGTAAGCTCTTTCTAGGGAAGTAGACGTGTGAAGGAGCGACAGACAAGATAGAGACCAGAGCCAGATGTTCCTCCGAGAGCTGCCTCCCGACTAGGATAGAATCCCAGCTGTTTGCTGACTCAGGGGGATCCCAGGCAGAAAGCTCTGGGATTTGCCATGTGTGCAAGAAAGAAAGGCGCAGCCTGCACTCCCCTATGCTCACTCTCACCAGCTTGCAGATGCAGGGGACAAGCGTGTGCTCGGCTGGGGAAAGGATGCTGTGAAGATGGTGAGCTGAACAACCCTTTTGGGAGAAAGTCTCAGCTCCCAAAATCATGCCAAAGAGGTAGGTAGGTGCATTTCTCCTGGGACCTGCATTGAGAAATCCTGCTCTGTGAAGTGAACCACTGGTCATTTGTCTATTTTATAGAAAAAATGCTAAGGAAATGGCTCGGCTGTGGATGCGTTGCAGGCTGACAGCTTGCACCTGGCTTGTAAAATGTATTAGACATTTCTGGGCATATTTACAAACATCTCCTAGTTAGGATAATCAGCTACTTAGCCAAAGTCAACACAAGCTGCACCACATATTATGTCCTCAACCAAAACATACTTTCCATGCAAAAATCGTGGTTCAGCCACAGAAAACCTCCCCACTCCAACCTGTGTTTAATGCTGTTTATTCTGGGGAAGGCAGTTTCTTTGCATCACTGGTCCATAGGTCACAGCCTCTAATCAAGGGTCTGGCAGTATATGGCTCCACAGGCTGTACAGGTTACTTGCTCAGAGATGCTGACAGATAATGTGCCATGAAGATGGAAGAAAAGCCTGCTCTTAGGGTGGTTTTATTTTATACTTTTTCCAGTCTTCAGGAACAGATGTCACGCATGCAAATGCCTTCTTAGAAGGGTATGCAAGACTATTGTATATAAATTCTGGAGAGGTCCTCTGTTATCCAGGACTTTGAAGGTGCAAGGCAACTCTTTGTACACTATGCCTGCTCTTATTCATGGTGTGTTCCATTATGAGACATGGCTACTGACAATTATCCCCACCAGAAAAACTGAACACCAGGCATGCTGTTCAGCTGCATCTAAACTACTTTCTTAGACACAGAGGTCTTGGTGGGCTGCGCCCCACCAGAGCTACCTGTCTTTTGCCACTTGAAGCTGGGTGAGCAGGTAGAGAGCCTTGCTCTTTGTGGCTCAGCAGGGCTGTGTTGCCTGTGAGCCTGACCCTCCTTGGAGTTGGCCACTGCAGCCAGTACCCAACTCCTAGGACAACGCATACTGCCAGCCTGGGTCTGCGAGTATGGATGGCTGAGGTCCAGCACCACAGGCAGAGGAAAACCTTGGCAGCTCCGCAGGCTCACTTTCACTCACAGCCAGGATTAGGAGCACCTCTTATCCTTGATAAAGCCCAGCATGGGAGCAGATTTGACCTGCTCCTAAGCCAAGTGTGGCTCAGCAGCCACAGCTCAGCCAGCTCTGCTTCACAGTGCTGCACCCCACATCTTCATGGTTTTCAGGCTTGCCTCCAGAAACTTGACTGTAAAGTGGCAGTGTTGGTGATGCTATGTCACAGTTTCAGCTCTTAAGTAGGAAGAGCAGAAGTGAAGTACTGAAGAAGGGGGCATTACTGCTCCTCTGGCTGCACTAAGATCCCCTGAAAAAAATAGATTATTAGTATTTTATACCAATGCCTTTAATTGGTAGTGTTACTTGCTAGCTTCGCAATACAATAATCCCAAGGAAGATGGGTTAGCATTCAGCTCAGTGCTGCTAGCTAGCACAAGGTGAGAAATTCCCTGCTCAGAAAGGCTGCCATTTAAATAGATAAGGCAAATTGTAGGAGGAGAAACAGAGCTAGAGAAAAGTGAAAGACTTGCTCAAGGTCACATGGCAGATCAGTGGCAGATCAACAAAACTGTCTGGTTGTCTGAACTGCCAGTCTACTGTCCTGACAAACCTTTGGGAAAATGTCTCTAGGAGTTGTAGCTCTCCCCATGCCCATAGTGAGCCTCAGCAAATAATACACCATAACTCAAACTCTGGCATCCCAGAAATAAGAATTGCGTGTTTTATGCACTTAGAATATGATCCGCTAAGTGAAACAGTTTGTTGGATTGGTCATTTGTTTTTGAAAATTAACTTTTGGAAAGCATAGACTGAAGTCTATTTTTTTCTGTGGTGAGAGGAACACGCTGGTGACCATAATCTTGGCTAAAATATAGGATAAGGAGCTCTTTGTCCTTCCCCCCATGTGCTATTTTGAGTTGGCATGTGTTTACAGAGATAACATTTGATGTCATAGTTGCCACATTTGACAGAGAAAAGCCTGAGAGAACCATTAACTTTAGGACAAGTCAGCAATCTAAGGCATCTTTGTCCTTTGCTAAATGATTAGCTCAAAGTAATGTCTCTTCTGAAGTTTCCAGCCCAAGAAAATCCTACAAACAAACATTCTAATAGCTATTATAAAATGGAGGATCCTTTATACATAATAGAATTTTACAGCCGTGCAAAATCAACCGATCTTTATTGTCCATAAGAGAAAATATTTATTTGTATTAATTTCTAAATGCATTATAAGAACGTTAACCACAGATTTGAAAGCATCAGTGAATGAGAGAATAGAAAGTAGAGACAAATATGGAGTCAGGATGCCAGATTTCTTTTTCTGCTCTAGCATTTGGTTGCTTTGTAACCCTGGGTATGTCACTTAAGGTCCCCACCTCAATGCAGCCATATGCAAAAGCAGAAAGATGCTCTCCTGCTGTAGACCCAGGCCCATGACCCTCCCAGGGATGTGCTTGTGAAGATTTTGGGAGAAGTTTTTTTTTCTCAATGAATTTACGTAATTCCCGATGAGCTGTGAATTCCATGTGATCATATTATTCAACAGATTAGACATTGCTGTCAAAAAGAAATTGCATGGAAACTACATTCCTAGGATGCTGTTGGTCACAGCTGCTTTGAAGGCCCTTGAGGGGGAGGATGATGGTGGTCCCATGACGAAGCCCTAGAGCACACTTTATTCTCTTAGACATGTCCAAGTAAGCAGAGGAGCAACTGATACTTTGCCTGCAGCTCTGTATCTGGACTGTAAAACTCCCTTGCCACAACTGTGAGAAGGAGAAGATGGAAATGGGATAAGCACAGCTTAATTTGTCTCTGAAGGAGAGGGGAAGACAGCACATAGGAGGTCCTTTGGATAACAGGACCTAAGCAGCTGGGGGAAGACCCCATGCTGAAGCATATTTAATTTCACAGCTAATGGGTTAAGAAGAATGGGGTTATTTTTAGCACTACTCGTGAAATATTTTTCCTGATCCTTGAAGAAGTACTTTGGCAAAAGGTGTGGCAGAGATGTCTATAATAGTAAATGCTGCTATTAGGAAGCATGGCACTACATTTCATCCATAAAAATGTAGAATTGTCTTTTGTAAAAGACTATTTTAGGCACTTAATTTTTTTTCATACTTTCCTTCATACTAAAAACATCCATGAAGGACAAGTATCTTTGTTTGATGACTTGTTTGTTTTTTAGTTAAATATTCAGCACAAATGCGTAAGCCAGTATTTCTAGGCATAATGAAATTAATCTCTCATTTGACTCATTTTCTAAAGGGAAAAAACACCTCCATCCCGCTGCAAAGCACTGGCTTGTATGCACTTGTGAACAGGGATGCAAATTTGTTGACAGGGTTACTCTGATGTCAGGAACATGCCTTTTGCTTTGCTAAATAATATCATCCAAATTTGTGAAATTCTAGTTTGGACATACCCTGGAGAGACTTGCTAGGGTTGTGCAGATAAATTCTCTGAAGCTTACACATGCTGTAGCCTCTGCCAGCTCTCATCAGACTACGGCTGCTGTAGGAAACATGCATCAATGTGTTACAAAGCCAAACACTGCAGCACTTCCCAGCTGGTTCCCTGCAATGATGTGAGGTGGGGGCTACTGCTTGCTTCACTTTCCAGAACCAGCCAGTCATCTGTCAAACAGACCCACAGGCTGCTTTTTTGAAGCCCAGGTCTCCAAGCCAGGCTCCACCAGGCTGAACAGGCTTGTCCTTGGCCAGCTTGAAAGATACGAAGGAGAGTTTGTGGCCAAGTGGTGGCTGGAATCACCACTTTTTGCAAAGCAGACTTGCCAAAAGAATTAAGTCATCCAGACCAGACTGAAATTTAGGGAGGGATGAGCACTTTCTCTGATGGAAAGCTAAAGATTACGTGAGACAGAAGGGCATGACTAGCTGGAGACCATGAGAGACAGCACGGACAAAGGTGCTGTGGCATTAGGAAGAACTGTAATGGCTTGTATCCTCTCTGGAGTTTCTAAACATGGTCAGGGGGCAATTGACATGGATAAGGAAGGCTACAACAGTGGCTGGGGCTAGAGTTCATTACTGGCATGGTGAAGAGCATGCAGTGGAAAGCAGCTCAGCCTCCTGCCTGCTCACCTCTCCCATGGCCATGCAAAGCCAGGTGGCTGCTGCTTCCACAAGGGCTCAGGGCTGAGGAGTCAGCAGCTTAGGCTGGCAAGGAAGTAGGGGTGTCACCATCAGCCACCCTGGGAGTGACATGCCTCCATCCCCAGGATTTTGCACACAGACTCAGTTCCAGCCCATCCCGTTTTCTCTTCCCTACATCTGGCAAAGTGGGCTGCCTCTGCCTTTGTCTTCTTAACTCAGGAGAAGAAACCAGTGGCTTGCTGCACAGCTGAAAAGACTCTAGCTAAATCTTTACTCACAGGTGGGGACAGGGGACCAAAAAGCCGGTCTGATGTGCAGCCTTCAGCTCCCAGAACAGTGCCTATGTGTTTGGGACTGGTAGCATTTCAGACTCCCACAGTGCATGTACATGTCCCAGTGTCCCAAATGTCCCCAGCTCATGTCAGGGTAGGACCTTGCTGTGTAGTATTCTCCACACCTGCCATAAAGCTGCAGTAGGCCCAGAATGGAGACCTGATGGCACACAGTGGCTCTTCTGCATTGACAGTTAGTAGCTCGTATCTATACATGAGCAGTTTTATGCTTATACATGGAGAGCTCTACTTGTCATGACAGCTAGAGAAGGGAGATGTGGGGAGAAGAAGGTTATCAGTCAGAAGTGTTTGCTCTAAGGTAACACTGAACAACACAATTTTCTGCACAATCCTTCTTCAAGCCCTATTATGTCCAATGGAAATAATTGCTAGCCATGTTACAGGTAAATAATGCCAGTGGGATTTGTACCATGTAATGGTGGGTACCTGAAGAATATAGGGTCACCTTTGAGGTATCCCAGTTTTGTGGAAACATCTAGCCTCTCTCTGCTCATTTCACCATGACAAAAATGAGACAATGCTTTTCCTTTTTGTCTTCCCAAGGAAAATTTTATTTACCCTGGGGAAAATAGGGACAGGAACAAAAGAAAAAAAAAAGGAAACACAAAATAAGCAAACATACACAAACAAATTTGATTTTTTTTTCCTTAAAAACTTTGAACATTTTAAAACCCAAACATTTTTCACAAAAAACCCTCACATCTGTTATTTATAAAATTACATTTTTATGTGATTTTTGTTTTTAACTGATTCCCATTCAGACACCAACAGAGCAAATTAGACACATGTATTACATGTTGTACCAGTAAGAGCTGGAGTCCCTGAAAGAATATAGCAGTGATTATTTTTTTTTCTTAAAGATTTGGCAAGGGAGGTGTGTTTGGAGGAGAGATAGAAGAACAGAGGTAGCTTGAGAACAAAGAGAAGGGTGATTAATAGAGTACGAACCTCTTTATCTTCTTTGTCCCCAGATACCAAAAATATTCAGGTAAGTAAGGAAAATGGCAAGTAAGCTTTACATCCCTGATGAGAACCTCAGTCAAATGAAATGGACTTTCAGATAAATCCATTTTGTTCTTCAGATGAATATATTAAAAAAGGCATAAGCTTGTCAGCTTGGGCACTAGACTTATTTTTAAACATTTATCTAGTCAGCATGCCAAGCTCCTAGATATGCTCACAAGCAAAATTCTTAAGCCCAGTGCTTTATAACTGCAGAATGGTGCTGTTGTCTTTCTTAGGAAACACATTATTTCAGCTAAGTCTGCACACAGAAGCTGTGTTGCTTCGACCACTCAGGCATAAGAGTACCAATACAACCTTTCCTGTCTCCCCTGTGTCGTATCTGCCATTATACCAGTATAAAGACCCCATACTGATATTATTATTCCTTAGTGGGAAAAGGAATGAATTGCAAGCACCATCCTGCCACTGTAAGTGAATTGATACCAGGAGCTGTAGATGCAGTTAAAAGACCTCCCTCGTGCTTCTCCCTCCAGGTCTCCCACACAACCGACACAGTTACACTTGTACAAAATCTAGCTATAGAGCAGGCTTTCATGGACCAGGAGTCTTTACCCTTTTTTAATCCACTTAGATTAACAGCAGTGCACTGCTAATTCACATGGCAAAGGGCAAAGGACTTTTTGCAAAGCGCAACTTTTTCTTGTAGCAAAAATAGATGAACCCACTTTCCTCCAAAGAATTGATTACTGGATGCCTTTGTGGGTTTTGTACAGCACTCTGGTTGCATGAAGTAGGTGTAGTTTAGCGAATAAGAAATCTTAACCCCCCTTCCTCCGCCATATGTGGGGAAGGAACTTGTGTTTAAGTCTAGGATTGTAAAAAATACAACAGCTCTTTCTCTCTCTCTTTTTTTTTTTTTTTTAAATATAACATTTTTGGTTTTACATGTGACACCAAGATTTTTAAAATAATTTCAGAGCCCTCTGAAGTTTTCCTGAAGTGTCTGTTATGCTAAAAATCTCAGCCTCTAGTGAACCAGCAACATATTTTAATGGGAAACAAAATCACAATTTTTTTACGTTAAAGGGCTAACTTTGTCCTCTTAACGTCACTGCTAGGCCAAAGGAGCCTTTGTCCATAGAGAAGTTTCCTATGAGATGGAAAACTCAATGTTATGGATTTATTAAATATAAATGGATTACATACACTTTACATACATGACTGGTCTAGACTGGTTTTTAGGCTACTCTGGATTTTCTCTAATAGAAATCAAGCAATTCAGAATTGAGGCTATTGCTGATGCCTCAGTTGAGCTAAGCTGCTAAAGGCATTTTTAGATATGACATTCTCTCCTATGTACTATATACCATTTGGTTACATCAGTAGGATCTGACCCAATGTGATAAAGATAGGTGCTGCAAGAATTCTAAGAGAACAGAAATATATATATACATACAAAGGCAGATGTCACCAGCCATGATTCTAAGCTGGAGGGGAGGCACAGGAAGGCAACTTGTACCCTTGTTGGTTTAATTTTTTAAATCTCCTTTAGTATTCAGAATTTTCTTTCCAGAAGTTTTCTCAAAGCAGTGGGAGATCCTGCAGCAATTAAATGAATATGCAAATATTTTACGTTTCTAACACTGGGTGTACTTATATGAACTCAGTCAGTGACATTATTCCCTTAGTTAAAGTTCAGCTTCTGCTTCAGTACTTTGCTGAAAGAACCAAACAGATTTTTCTCTGCTCGCTCAGCAAAGGAGTTACATCGGTGCTAACAAAAAGACTTTCTGTATGAACTGGTTATTAGTTACGTTCTCTTGGTCTGTGAGATTTTGCTTCTTTCTTGCCTCATACCACATCTACTAAATCTCCATTCATATATAAAGTAAGGCAAGTAGAATAAATCAGAACCTGATTTTTTTTTTTTTTTTTTTTTTTTTGCATAAAGTATTACTAGAAAATCTCAGTCTGGAAACAAAAAAAAAAAAAACCAACCTGGTGGACTAGTACAGATTAAAACTACAGAAAGTTATTTCCTTCCACTATTCAATCATGTTTGAGGGTAGTAGACCTAAATCTACACTTGCTTGTGCTTGCTATTCTTTTAAAATCTTCTAGCAAAGATTGAGATTTGATTTTCTTGACAGTAAAATGTCAGCAGCAGCAGGAAAAGTCAGCAGCTGCAGGAAAAGAAAGGCTGTTCTTCCAGGCCGTGACAGAGATGAAGATTGCACGTCTCTTCTTTTCCTCTTCCCTTCCTCAGGCTCTGTTTCAGTTTCTTACCCTGTGATAAATGGTACTTAGATCCAGGTGGATCTTTCTGTATCGCAAGCACGGCTTTCTTAAACCATAACACTGTGCTTTCTGTACCAGCACTCAGACAGAGCCGCATAGTCTGCGTAGGGAGCACATACCTCCATCCAGCCTCCTGAAATTACAATGAGTGTATGAGTGTAATCTGTCCTCTGTTAGGTCAGATCTGGAAAGTAAAACCTGATTTTTGTTTGTATAAAGCACAGAGCCAACAATGTCACCCAACATGACTGTGATCCTGACAATTTCTGCTAATAACGATATTTTTGGTCTAATACATATCATGGGGTGCAGTGATGTTATCTTGCTTAATAACATTCAGACCTTTTCAGCTCCTTTTCTGCAAATTATATGACGCATTTAGTGCTCCATGGAGAGAAGGCTCCTCTTTAGTGGACCAGATGGCAGATTTAGGACTTTTAAAGTCTGTATCCAAAACCCACTGGAACAGACTCCGTCATTTTGCATCCAGTGACTCTTTGCTGAGCACATGAAACAAAGAGCTAGTTTCTGCACTACCACAAAGATTCACAAAGCTGATTATTTCAGCTTTGTGAGGAGGGATTAATTCCTGGTGGATGTATTTTGCCTGAGGGACAGGGGTGCTCCATATTACCACACCTTGTGGAAGTCACTCTGGTTCCCTCCTAGCCCACATATCCCCTTTCCTCCCTCCAGATTAGGCAGAGGACAAAGCAGAGGTACTGCATTTCCATATTTCTCCCCAACACAGAATCAAGATGTAACTGAGTTAGATGGCAAAACGTGGGAGCTAAGCAGTGCTCAGGGTCAGACTGCATAAATACAGTCAGTATTAAATCTGTATTATTTGCTTTCACTGCAGTGCCTCGGGTCTCTGAGAACCTTACTGTGCCAGGCACAGTACAAGTCCAGAACAAACTTTTCCCGATATAGATTTGAATAAGGACAGTATTGAACCATGACAGATTTAGAACACAGCCTTTAAAGATTAAAAATATTTAAAAACACTGGGGTTTTTTTGAGAAACACCCTCCCCCACCCCTTTAGAGGGAAGACCTTGTAGGCACTAAATAAATGTTTACAGAAAGGTGTTTATGACTCAACATTAAATAATGATTTAAGGTGGAAATGTTGACAGAGCCTGAGTGCTAGCAGTATTTCTAAGAATCTCTATGCATCTGGGAATTTGTTTCATTTTACAGCCTACGATAAAGAAAAGAATAGCTTTATCTATGTTCTAAAATAAAAGCAAAATTTCACATCAAGTGCCAACTAAAATGATCTATAATCTCTGGAAAAAAAGGAACCTCTACTGGAAACAGGGGCAAAATCTCTACTGTAGATGTTTTAGCAGAAAAAACAACATAAAAAATCATCTCCATATGTCACATAGATTCCTTTTTCTGTTTACAAGTAATTGTTTCAGAAGTTAGGATTTTTAAGCAGTGGTGTCTTTTCATTTCTCTGTTCCCTTTGTCTTTTTATCTTAGAATGTGTATTTGCTTCAGAAAGCCTTCTTAATTTTGACCCAGTGGTGGCCTGGCTAAGCGCTGAGCTAATATTGACCAATATTTCAAAATAAATTGCTCCCTCTAGTGAGATCACAGCAGTACTGATGTCTAGCAGATGTGACTGAAAACAGCTTGAATGTGTTTTTCTGTACCACTCGATTAAGTGGTTTGCTCATTATGGATTTGATTCTGCGTTCTTTACTCAATAAAAACTCTAGATGATCTCAAGGAGACTTGCCTGAGCAAGGATTGCATGATAAGGCCTTCTGCATTTAAGATAATATTATTTACAAAGGCTTATGCCTCCTATGCCATTAAAACCTTCCCTTAAACAACATGCCAATTAACCAGCAGACCTCTGGAGAAGCATGCTAGCTTGCAGAATGCTAAAGCCTTTGCTATGAATAGGTTTCATACAAACAGTACTGTTATCACTGTCTCCTTCATTTCTTTCAGCTCCATGTTGTTTGACAAAAAAACCCAATATCTAATTACAGGTAGACCTCACACCAAACATGAGCTGGATGCTTCAGGGTGATCCTCTACATCCAGCAGGTTTTAAAGTAAAAAAGATATTAATATGACGTATTTTGTGGTGTCTTCAAAAGGCTCCTCAGCAAAAAGACATTAAAAAAGAACAGCATCAGCATTCCTTTCAGCACCTTCTACCATGTTGGCATGGTAGTATCAGAACTAAAGCATTTCATAAGGAAATAGGTGCCCTTTCTCTTTTTGACTAATAGGCCCACTCTGGGAATACTCAGGAATAACTCCTAGAGAGGAGAGGACTAGAGCCCTGGGATGCCTCTCTGCTAGTTTGTGCCAGCTATTCCTTAGCAGCATTACCCTGAAGCTAGCTATGCAGTAACTACAAGTGCTGCAGACATCACCTCCCTCCCCAAGCCATGTGCCACGTGGCCATAGGAGGCCATTACTCATGGAAGTCTCAGCGCAGGCAATGGCTTTCTGTCCCTGCATACATAGGCAGCAGCTCCCCAACCAACACCGCCCCAGCAGAGAAGTGGAATACCAGTAATCAGAGTCTTGCTACCAGCCATCCTGCTCCCTGCTGTCTGTGGGGCCAGGCAGAGGCTGCTGCTGGTGGAGGGCTTGCAGTTGTCCCGCCGTAGCGGCTGGTGCTGGGCCTGCTGCCTGTCCCACCAGGGGGTCTGGGGGGGCTCTTGGCAGAGGTTACCTGCCAGCATTGCCAACCCAAAGCTGAGAGCAGCAGCACTAAGAAGCAACGCTGGCTGCCGCAGGGTGATTTCATTAGCAGCACAGCCTGATTTCATTAGTGGGATGATTGGATTAGCATCTGATGAGTGACTGTAACAAGAGTGGCCTCAGCCCCCACCCCTCACACGCCGGCAGTGGGGACACTCAACCTGCCCAAGGTCTGAGTGTTGCCAGCGTTGTGCAGAGAGGATGGGGTGCTGCAGACCACACAGTATGCGGCAGGGTGTTTCTACTTTCTTTTTCCCTCTTGCAGCCCTGCCTGCTCTGTGGAGAAGACACAGACGCTTCGCCGGCTCCTGGCTCCCTGAGAGAGGTCACCCTCATGATGGTGGCCTTCAGAATGCCTGGGACATGTTGTGCTGGTAGGGGATACCCCTTCCCTTGGGCTGAGCTTGTCCCCAAGCACCACCACTATCTGCCTGTGGTGAGGATGCAGAGTGGGCTGTGAACAGCACTGATGGGAGAGCCCACCAGGGGAGCTGTGGCAGTGGTGTGTTTGGGGGCTGTGAAGGAAGCCCAGGGCCCAATGGCCGGCGTGAGGTGAAGCCACAGCTACCCTGTCCACCCGTGTGGGGAACAGCTGCAGGAGGCTGCCATGCTGTGGAGGTCCAATGCAGCTGTCATTCAGAGCCCAGCAGCAGGGCAGAGCTCCTACACATGCTTTTAGGGACAGGCTTTTTACTGTACAAGGGAAAAATGTCGGTTCAGCTGGCATGAGTATCTGGAAGAGGCCTCAGCCTCCTCATCTGCATGAGAGTAAGGCGACCCCACCGGAGGAGGCAGGTGTGAGGAGAGGCAGGAGATAAGCCAGAATACCTCGTGCTCCAAACTTCTTTCTGTCAGGGTAATCTCTGCCCCACCACCGGGCATGAGGCGTTGCTCTCCATAGCGTGTGGACAGTCGGCAACACCAGGGAGGCTTGTCCCTCTGGCAGCTTCTCGTCTTGGCCTGCCTGCCCGGCTGCCTGAGGGAGAGGGGCTGCACCGCCTGTGTCAGGTGCTGCACTTCCAGGGCAGATCCCCAACACCTACCTGGCTGCTGCCCTGCCTAGGACACCATTTCCTGTTCTTGCTCTTGCTCTCCAGCCTCCCTTTTCAGCACCATGGAAGTGCCACTGAATGACTGAGACTACAAACACAGCCATGACCGTGAGCCCAGGTCCATTTTCTGTAAGCAAAGCTTGACTGGCCAGTACAGATCTCTGGAGGTCTGAGCAGACGCATGTTTGCAGGAGGTCAGCTGCCACAGGCAACAGTGGATGATTCTTCTTCTGTGAATGAAGAGATGACTTAAAGGCAGGTACTAAGGTTTCTTAAACAAATATTTCCTAACTCCTTTTCAGCGAGGAATAAAAGAACATATGACTCCCAAAAGCAATGGATTAAAAAAACCAAACACAAGCCCATTTTGGAAATGTTGAGGGCTTTGTTGTGGGCTACTGGTAGGCCTGAGGGGGAAACTGCCTCTGGGGGGAAGCAGCTCTGCAGCACCGGCCCTGCCGTTCCCTGCCACACCTCCATCGGTGCCTAGAGCTTGTTCCTGTCTGCAGCACGGGTCCTGCCATGGCCCCTCAGCATTCTGCTGAGCACGGCGAGTTACTTGGCATGGTAACGGGCAGACGCTTGTTCCCACAACCCCTCAAAGCGCAAGTGTGTGTGTGTTCATAAAGAAAGGCAAGTTTGCAAGGAGAGGTAATATGTTTTTAATGCCTCAGTTGCTATAGGTTTGAAAAAGCCAACAAATGCCTGGCTTAGGATAGTGTAAAGGAGTTTATGGGCATTTATGATTGTTGCAAATTATACATGTCTGTTTTTGCTGGGAAAACTGGCATGTGTAATTTTTCTTTTAATTTCCAAACAACTGCTTGATGTAACATAGCCATCACACCAGAGTCTAGTGTGCCTGTTGCATAGAGGCATGTATGCAAGCGCTTCTCAACTGTCTCGAGTTCTGAATGTCTGTCTTCTTGGTCCTTTGTAGCAGTGCCCACTGCTTTTTTAAATGTAACTTGCATTTCCAGCATTTTTTGATGGTGAGTGGAGTTCCTTAGGGGTTGCTGTTCGGACTGGTGCTGTTTAACATCTTTGTCTGCAACATGGACAGTGGGATTGAGTGCGCCCTCAGCTTGTTTGCTGATGACACCAAGCTGTGTGGTTCGGTTGGTACACTGGAGGGAAGGGATGCCATCCAGAGGGACCTTGACATGCTTGTGAGGTGGGACAGTGCAAACCTTATGAAGTTCAACAAGGCTAAGGGCAAGGTCCTGCACCTGAGTCAGGGCAGTCCCAAGCAGAACTATAGGCTGGGCAGAGAACGGACTGAGAGAAGCCCTGAGGAGAAAGACTTGGCGGTGTTGGTTGATGAGAAGCTCAACATCAGCTGGCTTCAGTTTGTACTCACAGTGCAGAAAGCCAACTGTGAGCTGGGGTGCATCAAAAGTATTGTGACCAGCAGGTCAAAGGATCTGATTCCTGCTCCCCTGCCCTTGCGAGACTCCACCTGGAATACTGCATCCACTTCTGGGGCCCCCAGTACAAGAAGGACGTGGACCTGTTGGAGCAATTCCAGATGAAGACAGGCTGAGACAGTTTGGATTCTTCATCCTCAAGAACAGAAGGCTCTGGAGTCACCTCATAGCAGCCTTCCAGTACCTGAAGGGGGCTTGCAAGAAATCTGGAGAGGGACTTTTTACAAGGGCATGTAGTGACAGGGCAAGATTAGATATTAGGAAGAAATTCTTCACTGTGAGGGTCTTGAAGCACTAGAAAAGGTTGCCCAGAGAAGTGTCCAAGGCCAGGTTGGATAGGGCTTTGAGCAACCTGCTCTAGTGGAAGCTGATCCTGCCCTTGACATGGGGGCTGGAACTAGATGATCTTTAAGATCCATTCTAACCTAAACCATGCTATGATTCTGTGACTCAAATGGTTAAATTTAATTTTCAAAAGTGACATAGAAGCTTATTTTATGGGTTGGATTGTTTCGGGTTTTTTTTCATGCCAACAAATTTTAGCCTTAATGATTGCCATGGTTAAGTAGTCTTACTCACTGTTACTTAGAAGCACTCTTTATGCTTAAAAGCATAAAGCTTAATGACTCGTGCTGTTCATAGGATCTTTAAGGCAAGATGTGTTGCAAACAGTTAAGGAAGTTTTTTCGTAAGCATGCTCGCTGTGTTAAAAGCTTGTATAATTACATGTAATGGCTACCAACTGTCACTAGAGGCTGCTCTTAATACACTGTGGAGAAATCGGAAAAACTTCACTGCTTGTACTTCATCTCCCATAAAGGAGACTTTTCTATCTTTCTTTCTTTTACGTGAGGAAAGTAAGTTAATCATCATGATGCATCTGCATGGTTATCCTATTTGCTTCCATTGCTAAAGCATTCGTTTAACTGTAAAATCATTCTACCTATTACAGCCCTTTGAGATTAGGCAATATGTGGACAAACCACATTTCCCAGACCACCAATATTAATTTCTTTCTAGTGCACACAGAAAATGCATCAATTTTTTTGAGTTACATTTTAAGAAGTATCTGAGCAATAAGTCCAAATTATAGTAGAATGTTTTACTTTAACATATGTTTTTCAAGTAATACATTTCCCGTAGTATAATCTTTTCTGACGCTTGTTGTCTTCTGTCCTTAATCTTCCCCATCTGCTTGTCCTTGGCAAACTTCATTCATCTCCTGTGTAAGGAGTACTAGCTAAAATAATAAATATCCTTTCAATAATTTTTAAAGAACTCTTAAATAAAAACTCTTTGTGCAGAACTGTTAGCATTTGAATCAGGCGTGTTTAAATAAACAAAACACAGGCTGTTTGTGTCACTAAGACATGGATGTCAACCTGCTTGTGGCAACTCAACTGCCTCTCTATTTCCCTGTCCCACACATTGTTTCTTTGTTCATTTGGACAGCCTGGAAGGTACACCAAAGATGTATTTTTCTTGAATAACCCACCCACCCATCGTATCAGAATGAGCAGTTTGTTTCGGCCAAATAAGGTGTTCTGTGTTATTTCAAAATGCAAAGGTGGTCAAACATTTGTTGCCCTTCTCTGTTCTCCTCTAGCTGTGCATCTGCAGACATGTGTAGGGGATGCGGAGAGCAGTCTGACCAGGGGTCAGGGCAGAGCACAAGGCACCGTATCAGCATGTTAGCATAGCATCATGCTTTCATGAATAATGTCCATTATCCTAGCCCTGGCTTTTCTGAGTGGACCAGTCTACTGACAGCAAAGACGTGGTGTTTGGCATCATACCTGAGTTTCCCCTCCTGCAATCCAGCCTTAGTCGTAGCTGACCTTCCCCTCCATCATGTTGTTTCAATGCTAATCACATGTTCTTGGCTCTGCTGGCTGTTCCGTTTTTGTAATGCTAGGTGACTGATTCAGTATTCATTAAAACCAGTCCCTGCTTGCTTCAGCCTTTCTCAAATTGTGCAACCATGCTTCTGTTTTGTGGCTAAGGTAATACCTAAGGGTGTAGTTTGCTCTCGTTCACCTCCTAGTTTGTGCTGGTTCACTTTCATGCCTGGAACTTGTCTTCTGTTGCAGTCTGGTGGGGAGCTCAGCAGCCCTATGTGAAGCCAACAGTCATGTTACTTTGGGGCATTTGCTGTGGGGGCACATTTTTGTTTGTTTGTTTTTCTCCTGAGCTAGGGAGGAGGAGAGTGAGTCTGTGCAGCTTGAAGGAAGCTTTGTTTTCTGCTGAGGAAATGAAAAGCTGAAATCTTGTCTCGCCTGACACAGAAATGTTCCATTTCACAGGACTGAGATTTTTGGTTTGGAGTCCAAGAGGTGGTAAAGTAAAAGTAGGGCTGCATTTACAAGAACACTGGAAGAGAGGAATGCCTCTTATGTGTAGTGGTTGGAGACCTTGTACAGGAGGTTGAAGACTTGGTGAATTATTGTTTCTGCTGCAGAGAATTTTAAACCACATGTCTACCCTTTCAGGCTATAACTCAAACCACTGTACTTAGCAATGGTGCTCCTCTACATTTCTAGTTACTTAGGGCCAGTTAATGCAGATCTCAGCTTATTATCAGCCTCTATCAAAGACATCCATCTTTACTTAAAGTAGTAATAAAATATAAGGGTCTGGCGATCATGTTCTCAGGTGCTCATGTAAAGCACCCAAACTCGAAAGTTACTAATTTGTCTAGCTATTATTTAAGTACAATGGTACAACTTGGAAGACAAGGCCCAGTACAGTCATGTGGAAGAGTGGAAGAGTTCACATGCATTTCTGTGGAGGAGGCAGAACGGAGCCTTTATCTGCTTGCCCAAGAAAAAGTGGGGGTGATGACTTTTCATCAATGGTTTTGTAACTTCAGGTCCGTAGTGTTTTCTTCAGCTGAAAATGCTTAATGAACCCGGGTGGGCTATAATTTCAGTTTGCTGAAAGTGACTACTTGCTAAAATAAATGAATCAAATCAGGTTTTGGCTGCCCAACATACATCTTGAAAATCTGCTTCTTAGACTGCCGCAGCAGCTCTTTTGGCTCATAAGAACCTGACCTATGGCTTAACACCTCTTTTGCCCTAGCATTGTGCATTTTTTGCTCTGGCTTCTGCTCTGCAGCCTCTTGGAGAGGTTTGTTCTGTGACCTCTGGTACATGAATGCGTTTGACAGCAGGCAGTACAGAGTGGGAACTCTGGAATGACAGAACCTCATGATCTGTGCTTGGCCTTGCACTCCTTGGAAGAGATCATATCAGTGACCAGTCTCTTGTTTGCTGCAAACAATTAAAAAATTCAAGAGTGCTAGAAAGGATATCTTTCCAGCCATCTTTCATCCATCTGCAAAGGAAAACTAACAATGATGATTTAAGCTAGGGTGAAGGTTGCATAGTGGGTATCACATATATAGCTGCAACATCCATTTCAAATTAACTTTTGATTCTTACTAAGAACAATGACCCTGTATCACAAGCCTTCCTTTTGAAGAGTTAGGCTCCAGTCTTCTCTCGTGCCTGGATCTCTTTTCCCTGATCTCCTGGTTCTTGAGACTATTCGTACATATTGTTTCAGCATCATTAAACTGCCAGCAAGCAGATGTCTGTTTGATAGCAATTTCTGGATGCCAACTTGCGAAGAAGTGAGGATTGATATGGAAAAGTATTCTGCATATGAGGGATTACTGGAACAAATAGTGGGTGCTACTTAAGAACAGTGTCTCTCAGATACTATGTCATGGTCATATTTTTCAGGATTTGCTCTTCTCTCACAACTCTTAAAAATATACACTGGGAAGTCAGAAAACTCTCAGACTTATCTGAACCAAATACATTTCTGATGCTTTTATAAAGAATTTGTTTGTTTTTCTGAAGCTCATCTTGGAAAAGTTTAAATATCTGGGCAGCCATATGAACCACTGTAGCACCTGTGAGCTGGAAAGCATTTCCTTAGTCTCATGTAGCTGTATCTTTCTTGTACCAATTTTCCAAATACAGGCACACATTTAGCTGCTGTAAGTGTGAATGGGAAGTTGGAATACCTGCAGGTCAGCTGGCTTCTGCCTAAACATTCAAGAAAACAAAGACAACCTTGTTTGACTAACTTTCATAACTTGGTACATATAGCACAAGATGAAGTTTTAATCAGGCAGTATGGTATTGCTATGACAATATAGCAAGAGGATAAAGTCCTATCCTTCTGACCCTGTTCAGGTAGTCTCTCCTGTGGGCATTACAAGCTAGCTTTTTCCCTTTTACCTTGAGTCCCAAAAGCTGTTGGAAGATGCCATGACCCAAAATGATGGTAGCCAAGAGATGGCACTGGTCATTGTGGCAAGACTGGAGGAATACTTTCTAATCGTGTTCTCTTTTGTCAGTGAGGCATACCATATGTATATGGGTTGTTTTTTGTGTTTTTTTTTTTTTTTATGTCTGCATACTTGTACTGATCTTAACTGCTGTTTTAGAAACCGACTCATTTGTGGAGGTGTAGATGCCTTGGTATTTGCATTGGTGCTATTCATTTTTTTTGTTTCTGTGCAGTAATACAATGTTTTCAGTTGTTTCTTTACCTGAATCATCAAGATAAAGCATTTTCATGCCTATCAGGCTTACAGCCTCCTGAGGCCCATGGGCTCAGGCTCTATGGGACGCACAGCTGTAGCTGATATGAGAAGGATTTACAGAGCTAGTGTAACGCAACACTGCAGTGGTCACAAGTGGCCCCTCTTTAACTCCACCACATCTCACTTCGATTACTCAAAGTGTTTCTCTACCTCACTGAGTGCAATAGCTTTTTCTGTGGTACAGTAGGAACAGGAAAGCCTCAAAAAGCTGTATGGATCTAAGGGGCCAGCTGGGTCTGCACTCCCTCACTTGGCTTTATCAGTGGAAATTCCTTCCTTGCTGATCGAATGACCCAGGGAAAATTATCTCTTTTTAAAACAGTTCACATTTCTTTGGGTTCAGTTTCAAATTGGCAGTCTTAAGCTTATCACAGACCATTTGTAAATGCACTAGTTCCTGACTGAAAGATTTAGCATGTACCAGATTTGTTATCCATCTAGGACAAACAGTCTGAAAGAGGCACATGCCATACAGTACATTCTCCATGAGCTGTTTAAAGGTAGCAAGAGCACTACATAATCTAGAGAACATTATTTAAAATTGACAGAACATTTAGCCTACCATAAAAGCAGTCACCTTCTAGGGCTTTTGAATATACTTCCATTTTCACCTACCCACTTAAAATCAGTGTAGAAATTCAGCTAACCTTTCTGTAATAACAGAAGTATCCAGGCACCAGCCAAATGTCTCTCTGATCCAGTGTGGCTCAGACACAAAAGCTTGCATGTGGTCCCATCTCCCTGAACAAAGCGAGAATCTAATGACAAGCAGCAATTGCTTCTTTTACTCTTTAAATCCACTTCTCCACTCACTCAGGGTCATGAGCTCAGTAGTTGTTCAGGCTTGTCCTTGACTTCTTGGTTTCTCTTTGCCTTAGTGGTATTTTTCTGTTGTCTCTCTCTGCTTGACCTTTTAATTTTTTTTCTACTACAGGGATACACAATGCTACTAATATGTGCTTTGTCTTGAACACTGGCATGTCTGTGTGATTCAGATGAAAGCTGTTTTTGCTATAGCTTTCCAGCACCATAGAAAATTTTCATTACTTGTTATATTTTCCCTGATGAAAGCCTTGATGAAAGTCTACTACTGTAGCTGATAATGCTGGCAAGCCTGATCCCATTCAGTGATAGTAGTGGCTATGTGTAACAAAGGATAGAAATGTCTTAAAGTAACTGCTTAATTTTGTATCATTCCCATAGTACTCATATTCTTCTTTCTACAGCACATTGTGGCAGAAGTGTATGAATAGTTAGAGAATCAGTTCTTTCTGCCAAATTTCATTAAATCTTTTCTGAAAGGGAAACTGACTGAGCTGTGTGCTTGAACATCTTCACATCAGTTTTGCATTGTTGCACATCGTGGCCAGCTGGAGTTAAAGGCTTTCAATTAAAACATACAGCATCAGCAGTGCACAGAAAATTTTTCTGAGCTGATCATCCTGTTGGATAGTCCCAGTGATAAAAACATGCTGATAGTACTGCAGTGTGATCCTCCCAAACCAGTTTGTGACCTTGAAACCAAGAAAGGAAGTTTTGGTTTCTGCTCCTTCAGTTCACTCATCAAAACTGTAAAATTGTGAAGGGTGAGTTGGCATGTGTCCTACTGAGCAGGCAGCTGCCCGAGGACAGCCTGCTCCCCATGTGCTGAGCTGTTCGGAGTTGGGTGAGGGGTTTTCACTGTCCTCTCCGTGTGAATTTGAGCAAGAAGGAAAACTTGAAGAAACTGCCTGGCCTCTTGCCACCTCTTTACCTTAAAGAGCAGCTGGTATTTGTAGCAAGTTGTTACCACTGTTAGTCAAAATCCTGTCATGCTTTGTTTGCAGGAGGCAAATGACTGACATTTTCTTTTGACATGTGTTTTTGACATGATTTAACCCCATCTGGCAACTAAGCCCCACACAGCCCCAAGCTAACTCCCTCCTAGTGGGATAGGGAAGAGAACTGGAAGGGTAAAAGTGAGAAAACTCGTGGGTTGAGTTTAACAGGTAAAGAAAAGCCATGCACTCAAGCAAAGCAAAACAAAGAATTTATTCCCACTTCCCATTGGCAGACAGGTGTTCAGTTATCTCCAGGAAAGCAGGGCTACGTCACATGTAATGGTTATATGGGAAGACAAAACCCTGTAACTCCAAACGACACCCCCTCTTCCTTCTTTTCCCCTCAGCTTTTATGATGTTGTATGGTATGAAATATCTCTTGGGTCAGTTGGGGTCAGCTGTCCCAAATGTGTCACCTCCCAAATTCTTGTGCACCCCCAGCCTGCTCACTGGGGGGAAAACATCCCCAAATTATCAAAACTGTTTCCAACACAAATAAAAATATAGCCCATACTAGCTACTATGAAGAAAATTATCGCAGCCAAAACAGAACATCTGACTTGGTCACCAGATTTGTCTGGGCTTGTTGCAGTTGTTTGGGTGTCTAGGGAGAGGTCCAAACCAGTTCCAGCCCTGAATCTCTTGGGAGAACAGGGTAAAGTGTTTCCATCTGGAACTGTACAAGCTTCTCTGTGCTGTACCAAGGTCCAGAGGCAGGCAGAGCCTGTACCCTGGGAATTCTGTACATTAGAGCGGTCTCCTCAATGTCTCTAGTTTTCTCTTGGAATAGCACTGCAGAAAGAAGGAAAGTGCTCTTCCATGCTTCTGTCCTCCCATCCAGCTGCAGAATTTCCCAACAGCTGTGCCTAATCTCTCCCAGGGCTACCTACTGTGAGATGCTTGGTGGTCCTGCTCCCAGGGCATTTGGACCGGGACTGGCTCCCTTCTTCTGTGCCTTTCCGCTACAAGACCTGGGAGAAAGTAAGGAGGATGGGGCTGATGCTCATGTTTGCTGCTTGTACAGTGTCAGGACACAGTGCATGGAAACCTGGTAGCTTCAAGACATCCCATCTCTCAGTCTGGGAGGGCGGGTAGTAGCCCCACTGTCTTCTCCAGCATCATAGTGGTAGAAGGACCTGGGACCAAGAGTTGTTTATTTGCTGCCTAGACTTCTGCAGTAGGCTGAATTGCAGCAGTGGGACTCATCTGCCCCTCTACTTGAATCTAACATTTCTTTTAGTGTTTTCTCAGAGGAGATAATAGATTTGCCCCCCTCAAAAGCCACTGAAGGTGTATGTACAGCACAGCTGGGCTATGCAACAGCTGCTTTTCTACATGCCAGGCAGATTTAGCACTTTATTAGAAACAGACTGAGATTTCCAGGCAGAGTTTTAAATTTTATTTTTACATAAGGAAAGAGACAGTAAGTACCATATGTCTTGTTTGCAGTAACGGCTGCCACAAGCTCTTCTTTTCAGAAGAGTTAGAAATAAGACAAAAATAACCAAGAAAACCCCTCCTCCAAGCTGCAGAATCCCAACTAGTAATATTGAAAAAGAAGCTGATAATATTGATCCCTTACGCACTAGCAGTTAAACTTCAAAAATCAATGGAGAGGTAAGCTTAAATGGCCTTTCTGTAGTATCAGAATGCAAAGCTAAATCCCAAATGGAGATTTTTTAACAGCTATGAATATAGGAGATGATTTTCAGATATTGGAAAAATTGCTGCTTAATACCCTTCAGGAGAAATGTCTTGTGTTGTGCATGTGGAAAGGAATCCCTGAGTTTACTATGCTGGTTCTGTGCCAACCAAGAAGTAGCTTTCAGAGTGGTGTGAGGAAGGAGTGAGACCAGCTTGATCAGTGAGTACTCCAGTTCTGCCATCACTTCTGCCTTGAGTAACTTTAAATGTTTGTCTTGTTTGTTCAGGCAAATTCACCTCTCAGAATATAAAGCTATTCCTGCTCAGCAACTGCAGAAATGTTGCTCTGGCAGTGGTATCCCAAGTGTTTGTAGAAAAAATATTAGGCCTTGGTCCTCTAAGGTACCTAAGTGAGAAACCCACATTGCTAAATACCTCTGATGATCTGAGCACCCAGAATGAGTTCCTGGTATTTTTAACAGAGTAAAACTTTAAGGGCCTAGCTGTGCTTCTAGCCACTTTTGTATTTCCTCCTTGTTTACTTTTAGCCATTCAATGTTGTTCTTCACCTGTTCAATTGACTGACTCCTGGGTGATTCTCCTGCTCCAGCATTAGGATATTTCTCAAAGAAATTTTCCATCTGGAAAAGAGAGGGAAAAATAATTGACATGAAGCAAACATTGGGCAAATGGCTTTTTGCAGCGATCTGGTTGAGGGCAGTTCTGGCAAGGAGATATTTAAGCTCACTCTAGTAGCACTGGGATAGTTTTGCAGTAACTCATACTGCTTTACACATTTAGAGAACAGAAGTCAAGTTCCCTGGCCAGTAGATTGTTAAAGGTATTGACTTAAACCCAGTAGAAGTGCTGTCACCATACCTGCCAAAGCTCGAGCTCAGTGTGGAAAGTTTGGGTGATAGTCACTATTCGACCAAGGTATCTGTCATTGATAGTGAATCTAGAAAAACAATTTAATAAATGAAGCTTTATGCAAAACTATTAAAAAAAAAAAGGCACAAGTCATTATCTGAAGCTTAAACTTCTAACTGTGCTATGATAAAACAGATGCACTCAGATTTCAGCTGTTTTTAAAATACTTGAAAAGTGATACTTCTGTACAATACCTGTGGTGTTCTCAAATATATTTACTAATGGAGTGATCTCTTCTGGGGGAATTTTAACCTTTTAATTGGTGACTTTTTGTCTTATACTGGAAATCAAGTGTATTGCTGACAAATGCAGTTCACAGCTCTAGGCTTGCAAGTGTGCTTTGCTTCCATGCCATCTTCAAGCACTTAGAAAGGAGAAGGAAGGAGAGAGAAGTCGCTCAAATAGGGAGGAGCAAAGTTAAAAGGTTTGCTATTGCTACCACTGCTTGTCTGCATATCTGCTCCTTGTTGTTACCACCAGAAGAAGTTAAAAAAAAAATCTATGCAGTCTTCTTGTTATGATATCAATAGAAAAAACAGAGACATGACTGACTTAATTTCCAGGCAGTAATCATATTTCTATATCCTTGGGAGAACTTTCTGTACTTTTTAATTACCATTTTTGGGTAGTGATAATTTAGGGAATGAATGGTTTTCAAGTTAACAGCAAAGCACTTTTTTGTAGCAGGTGGATAGGATTGTGTTAAATATGCTTTCAGCTTTCATTATTCAAGAGCCATTGATTACAGCTGTATAGTGAAAACATAGAAAAGCATGGCATATAACAAGAAATATAGATGGATGTAGACAAAAGTTTTCGGTGAGTTCATTAGTGTACCTGTCGACTAAGTACTCCCAGTTAAGTCGTATCCAGTCCCAGGTCATTGTTTTCCCGTAGGTGTTATATGAGATATATCTCAGGACTGTGAACACATCTTGGCTTTTGATGAGGCTGGTGTTGTAAATATATTTCAGATACCTAAGGGAAATTTCATAAAAATCAGAAAGACCACAGAAACCAAGCATAAGTTAACAGTTGTAGACTTAAATGATGATGATGAGAAATAATGTAATTCTAATGTCTATACTTCTCAAGTATTTATTGCCACAGTCTACAGCCAATTTCCAGGCAAGGTTATTATTTTTGCCTACAGTATTCTAAAGGTGAAGTACACTGATCTAAAACATAAGTTGAAAACTGGGTCAAGAGATAATTGTATTGAGAGAAATCTAAGCAGTTAGGTATTTCTTTAGAAAATAAATAGGGTTTATGTCTCTAGGTTTCTCGAAAACAGTGAGAAAACCATTATTATTCCTGTGCTTTAGTAAAATAGTGAAAACAGGATTGGTTCAGTCAATAGTCCAGCCTGTTTGTGTAGCCAAGCAACAAAAAAGTCCCTTTCCTGCTCTCGAATAACCAGTACTCTAGAGGTCCTGCCTCCTTTCACTGCTTACAAAGGAAACATAGACAACTAACTTTTATTATTAAGCATCTAAAATTATACAGGATGAAGGCACTGCTGGAAAAGCTGAAGGCTGTTGAATGTGTGAAGAAACTACCATGTGTTCAATATCTTTCCACTAAAGGAGCAAGGCTTTTTTCTCTTACAGTACAATCTTGGGGGGAGGGAGGGTAGGTGTTAGATAACTGGTCTTGAAAATGTGTTGCATTCCTCATGCTGTAATCTGAAAAAACTGACAGCACAGGAGAGAGGAGAGGGGAATAAGCAAACAGTGACCAGTTGTTTCTGCAGGGGAAGAAAAATCTTGGTGTGTTTAAATCACCTGTCCAAAAGGGTGATGTTCTTTACCGATGCCAGGCCATACAGCAGCTTTTCTTTTTCTTGAGCTAATGAAGTTTCTTGGTATTTCTCGAACATGTAATTCCACGATGTCTCATTGCCTGAGTCCTGCATCCCATACCGATATACTAGGAGTCGGAGATTTGCAGGAATACTAAAATAAAGAAACAGTACCTGAATATTCTTACCCCTTTCCTGCTTGAGTTCTGTGACCAAGTCACATGCTGTATTCTTCACCAGCAACAAAACCTGTGATCACTCACGTTTGTCCTTGTAGCCATTGATTGAATAGTTGAGAAGCGTTGTTCAAAGATTCTGTGTCACCCATACTGCAGGCAAAGTCTAGAACAGACGTACGAAGGAGCCTTTGAAAGAGAGAGAGAAAGGGATTTTCCTACTGCTCAGTGTTCTTAGAATCCATCAATAATATGAAGAATAAAACCCTTAATAACATGAGAAGGGGAAAAAAAGCTTGTTTAACCTCTCCAAATGACCTCCAACATCATTCCAGTGCAGTTGATCCACAATGGGTTTTACCAGCTGTCGGAAATATTCCTGAGGTAGAAAAAGGGGATTGGTTACTTGTGTAGATTTCTTTAAATAATAATATATTTGTGTTCATAGCTTATTCTCCTTCATTTTTTTTCCCCAGAACTAGCATCTCTTAAACAAAAAATAATACAAACACACACTATCTTTCCAGATCACCACAGCCTGCAATTCTGAATGCCTGCAGTAGTGACTTGCCTCTAGGACAAAGGCAACCTGCTTCTCTCCAGCCTTGCCTGCCCTCCCAAATGAAGGTTGGGGTACAGCAAGGACACACTGCCACTACTATTTTCCATAGATAATGCTGAGTTCAGGACATGCTTATTTTAGTGACCATTAACTCATGTTCAGCATGTTAGGTCAACCAACAAACCTGCTCACTGCCACAATGAGATATAGCCACCCTTTGTGCTAAGGACAGGTGTCAGAGATTTTTGCTGCCTTATACATATTTCTTCATTGGATGCAGGGCAGCCTTGACTAACAAATGTCCGTACTGTGACTTATGGTGATGGATTATAAGAATAACTAGGCATATTTTTCTCCTCCAGGTGCATAGTACTGACTTGAGAATCCAAGTAATTCAGAGAACAGTACTAAGCAGTTCTCAGCACTTTTTTTTTCAAGTACAGTAAAAAAAGTAAATGCTGATAGCTCAGCAACATTGAAAATGACTTGAACTTCAGTATTATTGGTGTTACAGATCTTGAGCTGTCAGATCCAGTGGTGACATGAAGAAATGTTTAGGGTTTTTTTGCTTAATCACCTGAAATCGGGGGTAGAGATTTGTATCATCTTCAAGCATGTCTGTGAGGTAAGATACAGATGATATAACTCTATGCCATGGTAAATAGTCTGTTTCATTTATTAGGTATTTTGTGAGCTCCAGAGGAACAGAGTAATTCACTAGTCCAGATCTGTGGAAGGAGAAAACATAACTTTTGTTATTTTAATGAACTTAAAAAACTTGCTTCTTTAAACATATTAGAACACTTATTCCTTTAGAAGGTCTGAAATAAATTCTGGGAGGGGTAAAATAATCTCAAATGTAACTTGGGAGGTGTTTTCCAAAGAAATCACTGGGGATCACTGTTGATCAGTGCTGTGAGAAGGCTGCTCACACTGTGCAGCAGGCCAGTGTGCCCAGAAGTGAGTAACTGACTGTGGCAGCTCCTGTCACAAAAAAAGGAATTGCTAGATCTGGAGACATCCTGAAAGGCTGAGGCAATTCAGACTTACATGCTGTCTCAGAAGGTCATCTAAAGTTTATCTGTATCAGCATGGCTGGGTAAAAAAGCTAGAAGTTTCCAAGCAAACTTCTAAACAAGATAGCTGAGGTGGTAATTTCTTAATGCCACGCTATGCATTGTAGAAGTGCTTCTGATTTTCTGGACATCTTATGGACTGCTTCTATTCTTGTTACTTACCATGGCAAAAACACCCCTTTCTAAGATCTATCAATTAAAGCCCTCTTTCTTTTTAATTCCACTGAACAGAAGGGTAGCATTTCCCTTGGCTGTATTGGTATTGCAAGTTGACAGTGCGTACTTGAATTTGTCCATCTTGAAGACGACACAAGCCAATAACCAATTGTGATGTAACAAATTCTGAAACTTTATTTCAATTGTCTGAGTTACTTCTAATTAATAGTCAATGTAAAGTGAAGACCTTGTGTTGAAATCTCTGCAGGAAATCAGTTTACCTTGCTAAAGAAAAGGCATCATCCAAAATCCCTGCACGGTCAGCAGCAGAAAAATCCTGTGTGAAAAGAAAAAAAGAATGATCAAAAATATATAGACTATTTGCAGGAAAAAAAAAAAAAAACAGCTTCAAAAGGCCTCTATAAGAGATCCACTGGGCAGGTTAATGTTATTACACTCACTTTGTGGTTGCTGACCAGAAGAGTGCTTAAACTGGCCCAGTTATGACTATTATAATTCACCCGATAGAATCCAATGTGGTCTGGATTAATGTTCACAAAAGTATTGGGAGGTGATGGTATTACAATTCCTGCAAAACAAACAGTGATCAGTTTGTGCATCTTACAGGACACAGAACTCACTGGAGATTCTGTAACTCCAAAAGTAATATTTGGTTTTGATGAATATTGAAATGAGATACAAACCTTCACTTTATTTTTTTTTAATGGCTGTGAGTAAAGATGAGTTATTATAGACTTTGATGAGGGCCAGCACTTGTCTTAGAATAGTGAATTATGGTAATTATTTGAGCAAGCTAGTTTGTTAAATTTAAAATGGAGATCACTATGACTAGGGGGAGGGTGGTGAAAACTGGTGTCATTGTAAAAAGTAAAAAATTGCAAAGAAGCAGTTCTTGCAAATATTTCTAAAGGTTTTTTCACCCTCATGTTTACTATTCGTTTTAAAGTTCTCATATTTTATCCTCAACTAATTTAATTTTTCAGTTCATGTCAACTAACTTTTTAAGGGTACATGAAGAGAAGAGCTGATTGTGATATTTCTGAAATTCTAACGTGATGAAATTTAAAAACTCCCCTCCCTCCATTTTTTTCCCCTTTTTCGGTACTAGAATTATAATAACTTCAAATTTGACTGCATCAACAATCATCAAAAATACCCATGTAGGTATTTCCTCATTCCTGAAACCAGCATTAGAAAATGGTTTAAAGCATATGTAGCTCTTTTTCTTTAACTGAACTCAGATTGCAGGTTTACCATGCCACAGGTGCGTTCAGCAGCCTGCTACTTCACCTCATTTTTTTGGCTTGAAAATGGGCATATCAAAGTCCTGCTGGTTTTAGTACATCATAATTAAGAATATGCTTAGATGCTTCCTTGAATAGGACTGTATTTAAACATATGCTTAAGCACTTTCCTGAATTAAGCCTAAATTGGCATAATGTGTGTATAAGGGAAATAATCATCTTATTGCAGATATAACTACTAACTTCAGCCCAACAAAGCTCTGTGATGGTTCCTGGATCTGAAAACTGTAAAGCATGAAAGTTGATTCTGTATTTTATTTCTTGTTGAAGACATTAAAGAGCTTTATTCATTCATTACTCTTAAAAGAAAAAGGTACGTTTACCTGCAGAATCTGATAGATTGTAGAAAGTATAGTTTGTTGAATTTCCAAGTCTCCATTTCACTGGTATATTCCATTTGTAACTGAAATTATTTAAAGGGAAAGAGAATCAAATGACATTTGAAAGCAAATGCTAAAATAAAATTCCAATATATCTTTTCAATTTGTTTTAATGCTTAAATCTTTTTTCATGAAGCCAACTGTGTGCTTAGGTATACATACATTTACCAAATACCACTAGTAACAAAACACAGCCTTTTACCTATAGCTGTTGTTTGTGTTGTAAAAATGTTTCTGTGCTGTGATACTCTATTCGGGCAATAAAATGTCAGCTGTGTGTGGTATGGTATGATTGGGGCAGTTACATTCCCTGAAAAGAAAATAAGAAGTATGAAGTGTCTGAGATGGGAATAACAGTATCTTGTCTTAATACTTTGTATTTATCAATAGTTCTCAAAATGATCTGGTGAACTGAGCAAGGGATGGGATAAGACTTTTTCTACTGTCTGATGCTGATGTTTTAGACAAGTTAATATGGTACTGTGCAAATTACGTGCCTAAAGTTCAGGCTGAAAGCTGCACAATTTATCTGGTTGGGTTTGTGTTTTTTTAAAATCAGTGGAACTACTGGGGCCATGTCTTTCTGAATGCAATCTTCACCTCTTGATGACTCTCTATGCTGGAGAGGGTAATAATTACCCATAATCAGAGAGAGGTTAAATGAATGAATTTCTATTGTGCTATACTTTGTTATTACCACAGCTTTGGAACATGAAGTCCTGTTAAGCAGTATCTTCATATTATGTCTGATAATAATCTAGCAGGGTACAAAGCAATTAATTCAGTAAAAGATGACTATATGTGGATACTTGATGTAGGGCTTTATGCAGACACCAGTTAATCTTTGCAATGCTGACTTGAAATATGTGGTTAGGTATTATTAAACCTTTTTTTTTTTTTTTACAGATGGGAAAACTGAATGAGCTTAAGCAACCACTGCCATACAGTCAGTAGGACCTCTTGCCTTTTCCAGACTCTTTTCCTTCTCCAAGAGACCCTTAATTCTTCCAAAAGTGAGGCACTGGATGGAAGGGAGCCACAGCACAGCCTAATCAAGACTGTGACCAGGTGGTCAGGGAAGCAGGACGGCAGAGCATGCCATGAGCATACCTTCACAGCCACCTGCATAGGATTGCTAAAATTATTAAGCCATTTTGAGCAGTCAGCTGCTGTTCCATGTTAGCATATTACAGTCCATCCCAGCACTGGTTTTTGAATTTCCATTTCTTTTAACTGCCAACATTCAGGAGAGAACTCTTTCAAGCCAAACAAATTTGAAATAAACAGACAGCTCAGGAGACTATCCCTGCAGGATTCAGGAGTTTTTTCAAGGCCTGGAGTTTTCACTACTTAAATTGAAACCCTGAACCTGGAAATTAATTAGGCCATTCCCATCTGGGGTAGGATCTTTTCAGGAGTTTCCTCATCTGTGAGGGTGGAAGGAGGAAGTATTGATTTTCAGTGGATTGACTTTTAGACAAGGGAGTAAGTCTGTCCTAAGATAGATAATATCAACATTATAATATATATTACTGCATTTTATTTCTAAGTAATTTATAAAACCTACATATTCAGAAACAAATTCCCCTTTCACTTTGGGAATAGCAGAAGTAGTGCACAGTTCAGTTTCTTGACAGATTAAGGTAGGAACAGCACTGGGATTTCTACTCAAGAAATGACAAATGGCAGTGTACTATAAGTCTTGAAGTCAAGCAAAAGCATGATTCCCGAGTCTGCTACCTTAGAGCATAGTGCAATAAGTCCAAAATGTTTAACACAAACAAGTATTTTTCCCTGAATAGTGTGTAGAACCAGCCTTCAGATGGCAAAGTGCTGTAGTTTGCAGCTAGAGTTGCTTCAAAACCCTGCAAGCTTTTCTGCTTATATTGGGAGAAATAAAACATTGCAAATACACAGGTAATTATCTCATCCCAGCTCTTTTGCTACCTATCCAAAGCTGCCAATACCATGGGACTTGTCATTGATCAAGCTTTTTCTTTTGAATCACAATGAAATTAAGCACCACAACTGTTTCTCCTTGTTCTTGCTCTTTGTATTACAATAACTAGTATAAGCTAATGCAAAATTGCATTTGGGTAGATTTAGTTCTGGTTCATACAGCCAAGTTTTACTGGTTTAGTTGACTGGGATAGTTCAAGGAATGAAAACTTCCTAATAAGGGTTAATTTGAATCTTTTCCACTGAAATGTTAGCAAAGTTGTAATGCCTCCAAATTGGGCCTGGCTAAGAATATACACAATGCCAGCTCTGAACATTCATTCAGCTGGTAGATGCCATGGTGCAGCCAAGACAGTTTTCTGTGCAGGTCCACCAACCTGTGGATGGGGTTCGTCTCCTTTCAGGCTAGTCATCTGTTAATTGACAAATATGCTCCTATAAAAAATCCCACCTACCTTGAATACAGTAGGTGAATTTCTGTAGCTGGCTGACTGCCACATAAGAGTCCAAGATGGCTAACTTTGACTAGATAACTATCTTTTAGATGAGTAAAATTATGCAATACTGTCCTGAGTTGAATAAGAAAAAATAGCTCTTGAGGAGGATTAGTAACATTTATACATGACTAGCTATTTCACTATAACTCATATTTTTAAGATGTATAAAGAAGACCCTGTATGGTGTGTGAAAACCCTATGATGTGTTACAGATCCTATATCATATAGGAAAAGGAATAAACTATCACGGTGCAAAATACCTGGGTCATGGTATCTGGTTTCTGGACAGAGACAATTTTGTCTCAGTTTTTCTTAGTCTGTCAGATTATATTTTGCAGTGGTTCAACAGATGGCTTGCAATCATCTGAGTTATCTATGTGTGGAAATAAATTTTCTGAAAGATTCTGTCCAAATTTACTCTGCTGTGTTTGAGAAAGAAACCCTCAAGCAAAGGGCTGGTGATGTCCTAAATTTAAAATATTTGTATCTAATTTCTGCTGGTTTCTTTTTAAAAACGAATGCTGAGAGTAAGTTTAGCAAGAATGGGTATAACACTGCCTGTGTGTATGTCAGTTGAAGAAAGCATCTGTACAGTATTTCTGCCTGTTTTGGATAGACATTTACAGCAGGAACTTACCCAAGATCAGAAGCAGGGTAAGAAGCATCTGCATTGGGATCCAAGAGAAAACGTTTTTGTGTGAATACTGAAGTACTTCCCATCTCCAAAACAGGGTAGCCCATCTGCCTAGTCCATGTGTCCATGACTTCTTTCACAGGTATATCACTTGCCTATGAATGATGGGAGAAAGTTGCAGTGAAAAAGGAAATTCAGTCCAAAGTGGAAAAACAAAATAATATCTCTGATACTGAGAGAAAGAAGAGCAGAAAGGGGAAGAGGAAAGAGTATGTTCACTACAAAAAATCCTCTATTAAATCCTTTTGTGGTGGCTGTCATTGACAGAAGAAATGAGCTGGAAACTTGAACACAGACAAAGAAAATCAGAAGTATGTGGGCAGGAGACTGGCTAGTAACACGGACAAGAAATACTGTGGAAACTTTGAGGCCCCTTGCATGTTCTAAGATTATTCCTTTTTTTTTTTTTTCTTCTGAGAGAACAACTGACCAGGACAGAAAGTACATAAAGAGACTTTTCAAAGCCAGAAGTCCCCTTGCAGTATAAGTGCACTTATGAGTGTGAAGCCAGTAATAAACATTAGCAGCTGTACTAATGTAAAATGTGATCTATTCTGTGGACTGTGAACTTCTGTCCTAGAGACTGGTGCTTCAGAAAGCTGCCACTGCCTGCCCAGGGTGCCATCTGTGAGGGAAAAGAACTAAAGGTCACTGTTTCCTTCTTCAGATGAAGTAGATGGTGTGAAGATGCAGAGTGCCAGACAGCAGGAAGAAGTCTGGCCCAAGGAACGATGAAAACTTGAAAGCAGACACAAAAGCACAAGTCAGGCTGTGTGAATGTCCACAGTGGTGAAAGGAAAGAATGGGAAGAAACCTGGCAGTATGCATGTGGGCTTTTGGGGGTAATGAGATAGATGGAAAGAGACAGGCAAGCCTTAAGGAAAGATCAGAAAATTATGGGACAGAGAATTACCCAACTCAGAGGGGAAAGAAAGTGGATTTGGGTTAGACATTAGGAAGAAATTCCACCACTATGAGGGTGGTGAAGCACTGGCACAAGTTGTCCAGAGAAGCTGTGCCTGCCCCATCCCTGGCAGTGTTCAAGGCCAGGTTGGACTGGGCTTGCGGCAACTTGGTCTGGTGGGAGGTGTGCCTGCCCATGACAGAAGGTTGGAACGGAATGTTCTTTAAGGACTTCTCCAGTGCTATTCTATGATTCTGTGACTCAGAAGCTAGAGACAGAGATAAGCAGCAAACTTACTTGGGAATGGATACTGTTGAGAGCTTTCAAACAGCTGAATCTGGTTAGGGATAATGGAGAGTATGAGATGCATGTGTGTGGTGGATGAGGAGTGTATTCATCCATGAAGTGAATTTGAGTTGTGGGGGAAATTTTTCAGTAGCAGGCTCTTTATTAGCAAGGTGTCCTTTCTTGTTCCTTATTCCACTCCCACAGTCTTATAAAAAAAAAAAAAAAAAAAAAAAAGAAGAAGAAATAGTATATTTGCTAGAAGATGTGTTGGGATATACTGCAAAGCTGCCTAGCTTGTGATCTCTCATTAGTAGAAGAGCTACAAAATATAAAAATGTTGGGAAATCAATGGGTGAGATATGAAACGTTTATTAGTAAGGGTTTGGGTTGTTGCAAAACATACCTCTTCCAGAGCTTCCCAAAATTGATCTGTCTTGGCGTTCTGGAAATGGTGTTTCTTCAAATATATCTAGAAAGAAATAGAAGACTCTGAAAATACTACCAGGTCTTTCTTTGCCTATGAAAACAGTACACATATGCAGTTGTATAGAGATATAGAGAGTACAGACAGCATGATTTGTAGTATTGGGAGATGGAGTTTGAACGGATCAATATTCAGCTGATCAATATTCAGATCAATATTCAGCTCATGAAGTTCCTTTGCTTTCCAATGCATCCTGTAATGCTGAAAGTCAGCATTTTCCAGTGTGACTTGTTAGTACAAAGCTAATTTGTACTTGAAGAGTTATTTTTATTTTGTTTGAATGGACATCAGCATACCCTGTTGCAAATTTCTGTCTAAGAGGTTGTTCAGAAGGAGGAAGGTGTTTCAGGAGATTTCACTAGCTGTGGACTCAGAGTGGAAAGAGGAAAGTCTATTCACCTCTAAACTGTGATAAAAATGATTGTTACAAGGAATAATGGTTTTGAGGCAAGTGTTTGCACCTCCTAAACACTCTTCCTGTTCTGTGTCTTACCTGGCTGCTTCGCAAGTGTTTTCCTGCCGTTATCTGGATCGTGGTGATGTTTAGTCAGTAGATGGTGCTACTTGTTTCACTGTTAGCTACCACTACCTATTTTAATGATCTTGAAGGGTCTGTGCCGAGCGGAAGTGTTAATCTGTTGTGGACGAGGTGGCTGTATTTTCCTATCTTGTGGACTATCCTGACTGAATATATGAAAGGAAAAATAGAGGAAAATACAGCTGTCTTGTAGTATCCCTCAAGTGTGCTCTCCAGGAGGGAGGGAGGTAAGAACAAATGTGGTAACCTGTGCTGTAACACTTCAAAGATGACAGATGTCAGTTCAGAGTAAAAGGCAAATAATCTTCCTCTTTTTGGGAGGGCTCCTTTCTCCAATTTTTTCTTTGCATAACATTGTAGCATCATCCTTTCTCTTCCACAAGAAAGGACTATGAAATGTGCAATATCTCCCCTTTTATCTTGGTAAATTTCTAGGGCTGGGTGCCCCTGCAATAGTGCACTGATGAGCTTATGCTTGTGAAAGTGCCCCTGCATAGCAGGCTTGGGTAGGTTGGAGGACCGTGGTGATATGAAGCTGCAGATGGTAAAGCTGACAACAGGAAAACAGTGGGGTGGAGGAGGTTTCTCCACTAAAAGCAGTCATGAATTTTTGTCCTCACTGGCAGGCTAGCAAATTTTAATGCAGTTCACATTCCTTCCTCTATGGGAGCATGGAACTTCTTCCCCTTGATGTTGTCCACTCAGTACTGAAATGCATTAAATACTTTTGCTACTAACAGCAGGATCTCTGATCTTAATTTTTTAAATAATGATTTTGCTACTGCCACATGAGGATGGGCTGTATTTCTGTTGTGTTTTGGTGCCACCTTTACCTGACAGCCTTTCTGGAAGACGTCTGGTGTCATCCAGTCTTGAAGCATCCTGAGGATTGATGCACCCTGAGGACAAAGGGAAAAGCTTAGGTCATTCTACAGGTCATTCTGACGGTCATTCTGTGTAGAAGGTCATTCTACACAGCTTTAACACTGAATTTCCGTTAATCTTAAAAGCAACATGTGAATGCATATTTTATAAGGCAGAAATAGAAACCATCCATCTGAGAAAAGAAGCGTTTTTTTCCAATTCCATCATGGCGTGGCATGCCTGTCTGCAGGAGCTTAATTCTGGATGTGAGAATGGGTCTGTAACTGCGATCAGACATGCATTTCCACATTCAGCTGTGCTAGCAGAAGGGCTCCCAAGCCCTGCTGCTGAGGGATTACTGTCCTGCCACTCTACCGGTTTGTGTGAGCAGGGTTCCCTGTTTCCCTACGAAGAGGACAGGTGTGAGAACATCTGGGAACTAGCCCTGTCCAGCAGCACAGCCTGATAGAGGAATTGACATCAGTTGAACACCCAGCAGGTAGGAAACTCCAAAAGTGCTGCAAGTCTGGGCATTTCCGTGTTGTGGATGTCATCTCAACATTCAGAATGAGAATTTCTGAAGACTGGTATAAGAGCTTTGGCCTCTGAAGCAAGGTAGAATTTGGATCAGAGAACCTATTTCTTTGGGCTTCAGAGAAAACAACTAGGACATTGAAAGAAGAAAGAAACAAAGGGAAGACAGGAGAGAGAAGCAGAAGAGTCACATGGAACAGAGTGGGGCACAATATGATGAAAAATAAAAGCAGTGCAAACCCAATCTAAAATGCAAAATATGATTTTAGGATTATCATATTTTCATTTTCCCAACTAAATCAAAAGGCAGCTGAGAACCTAATGCCATGACTGGTTTAAAAATCCAGTTGTCCCATGAAAACAAGAATGTTATCTGAATTCTCAGTAAATCCTGTCTCCTCTATTTAGGTGTTTGAGAATAACAACTTGATTGCACAAGATATGGCAGAGGGAGTGTTTGAAGAGATATGCCCCAAACTGCTTTCCAGACTATTGTTGCAGAGTCAAGGTGGTTAGCAGATGACTCTTTTCTGGTACAGTAATTTAGTGTGCTTGCCATGAAATATGTTCAAAAATGACTCAGTAAAATTTAAAGCAGATATCCATCATAAAGCTGTTTATGATTACTGTAATAATACATGTAAGGCCACGTGTATGCACTAGAGTAGTTCAGTTGCTCAAATTTGTCTATCAGTCACCTAGCTGATATCACCTCTCATAGACCATCCCCTCTCATTTATATTAAAAGTGAGGGTAGAAATACGCATTTATGCATGCATTTAGGAACAGTGAAGATTTCTTTTGCTTTAAATTGCAGTGTCTAGTTAGCCCCTTGCATCTTCTGCTGCTGTTTTTCAGTCTCTTCCCCCTGCTTTTGTTATTCCTCTGTAGTCTATGGTGAAGTGCATTTGAGAGTAACTCAGATGCTCCCGTAACTGGTTTAATAATTTTCCTTTCTTTCAACTATTTGGGGAGGTTCAGGGAAGTGACCTTGATTTGAATGGCTGACATTGTCTGATGGGGATGTGGAGGGGAATCTTTTATCAACACCCATATAACTTCTCCTAAAGAGTTGTAGCAATTGCCAAGTATATGACAAGATTGTATATGGCAGAAATGTGGACCATTTAATCCTAAATTTCTTTAGCTGGGAGGTTCCAAAACTGTGGGGGTCTAAGACCAAATTTCTAGCAGAACTTAAATTTAAGTATCCTTTTTTCTGAAAAGGTAGTCAATGTTTGAACTCCAAAGACAAAAAAAAAAAAAGTCATTGTTACTTTAATAGAATCTTTCAAACTAAGAAAGAGGGTTAAACTGGAAAAGAGGTGAGACACAATTACTTTTTAAGAGCAAATTAAACAAATTTACATACATTGTGTAGTCACGGACTCAACTTTAGTAGAGCTTTCCTAGGCACATAATGCCCTACTGATCATACAGCAGTTAAATGTTTGCTTACAGAATATACTGCAACGACTCCCCAGACCCTTAGGCAATTCATTAGAGTTTTAGGATTGTATAAGCCCTATAATTTCTCTGGTAAAACTAACAGGGAGTATTCCAAAACATGCTTTATTTGTTTAGTGATGAATATTACTGTGAGGAGATTGTTTTCCTAAGAAAAATGCAAAAGAGAAGCCAAAATAAAGCCAAAAAGAAACAAGTTAATTTTTGTCACGCATTTATATGTAAATACCAGCAGAAATTTGAGCTAAATCTACATGAAGACTTTCTCATTCAAGCCAAATTATATCCCAAGCCAAACTATATCCCAAGCAGACTGTTCCCAAACAATGCATGAGTCCTCAAGTGTTTTCATTTAAAAAAGAAAAAAATGAGTTCATGTAGCAATTATCTAGGCACAAAGAGATGAGTAAAAGCTAGGGTTTTTTTTCTCCATTGTTCGTTCAGACCATGCAAAAGTATGTCTCTTGCTTAGATCACCACTAAAATGCATTTTGGTCCAGACTATTTGATTTAGCTCTGTATGTTTCTTGACTTTTTGTTAGTTTGATTTAAGAACAGTGTTACACAATGCAGGTTTCCACAGAGTTTATAATTTGACTTTGAGGCATTTATGATGCAATAAATACTGGTTGTATTGTTGGATAGAGGATTTAACAACTGAAAACAGAAAAGTGATGGAAATGGATGGAACAAGTCTAGCTAATAAAAGTAATATCTACAGCTACAGACTAGCACAGCTAAAGCTAAAGTCAATGCAATACGTCCTTTTTGTTTAGCCAATAATGGGAGCTTAGTAGGAAAGCAACAAGCGGTATTTAATAATGGTGGATTTTGTGTGTTTAGTGGAAACTTGTTATGACATCAAATAGGAAACACTGACAGAGTCATACAAGAAGCTGTCAATGCAAACGTGGTGTATAAGTCTCAGAAGCAACATAGGAGTTTGCTGGTTGAGGAGTGAGTGAGCAGAGTCCCAGCTCCTTCCTCGTCTTGGTGACATATATGGGAGTGAGAGGGAAGAGGGACAGGGGTGTTTTCTCCTGTGCTTCTTCAGACTTGTCTTTCAATGCACTGAAAAAAATAACTAGAAGCAAGTGTTGTCAGTGCGCTTGAGTCAAGGGACTCCCTGGTTAGATACCAGATAGATAGGGAGCTTGGGGGACACGTGCTTTGTTCCATGTCTAGGGTTGTCTAAGGACAAGATGGCTTTGGCTATATCTGATATGGAGGGAGACAAGCTGGCTTCAGCCTCCTAGTCTGGATCCTAGCTGATCACATCAAAGTGGTGATCCTCAGCATGACAGCTGGCCTCTCTAATGCTCTGGACCTCAAAGTAGTTCTATAAGAGCTGAGCTCCTGGCTGTTGTCCCACACAGCTAGTACTACTAGAGGCTGTGGGTGCAAGGAGCCCTCTGTGTGCTCTGGTCACAGCAGCAGTTGGATTGTACCAACATCCTAATATCTTGCTGCTCAGAAAAACCCAGTGTATTCTTACAGTCAGTTCCAGCTGGCTCCTGGGAGAGCCTTTATGGCCACAGGTCCCCACCACCACTGGCAGGGACAGCCCCAGGATGAGCATAAAGCTTGTCAAATACCTAATGTGGTGTCCACTACCATCTCCTGGCCTACAGACTACTGTACACCAAGTCAGTCCTGAGCTCCACAACTGTTAGTGAAACGTGGAGCTAACTTATCTCCCAATCTAGGGCCCATGCCAGTAGAGGCTGGTATAGTTCATCTTTGGTAAGGCTTCTCGAGTGGCTGGGATACTGTGAGCAGTACGAGACAGAAAGTTACTTTCCTGTTTTCACTGCTTGCTTATACTGCCTCAAAGGTGAGATGGGAAAGTGAGAGAGTGGACACCTAGACACCTGCCCTTGCATCATCTACCCTTGCATTAGATTATGAGGCTTGACATAACTGGGCTGCATCATCACATGAGGTGGTGGGAGAAGGATGTGCTTAGGATATATTTTTGGATAATTTTAAACCCAAAAACTCTAGTGGCAGAACCTGCTGACACTGTGATTTCCCTGCATGTCTGTGTGCAGGTTTGGTGCACAGTGACTGAGGTTCTGGCTGTGTTGCTTCTCTCACAGTTGCTTTTGACTGAATCACCACTGACAACAGTCAGAAATGTCCTAGGAAAAATATCCACATGGACACAGCCCAAATGGGTTAGGAGCTATTATTATTATTATTATTTCTCCTGAGTTATATCTCCTCTCCCAAGCCCCATTTTCTTTGCATCCAAAGTCACAGCAGGAGGATACCCTACCTTACTGTAGGATATCCCATCAAACACAGAGGTGATTTCAGCTGTAGATGACACATCCACCACAATCGGATGGGAAGACTGCAAAGAGTCATCCATCATTACAGGAAGCACATCATCAATTAAAACCTGTTCAAGCTGAGAAAGAGAAGGTGTTAGAATAGAAACGAATGCAGGAGTATATGACTAACTTCACAAAATAAGTAGCTTGAACTGCAGGTTCTCTAGGGAGAGGCAGTAGGAAAATGGAATGAAATTTTACTTCCGCTAAAGAAGGACTTGCAAACTTCTGCTTTATGTCTGAGCGGGGAGGGGTAAATTTTTTCCTTAACTAAGATAAATTGCCTTTTGAAAATCCTGCTTTCCCATGTGTATCATAACACAAAACCCCCCACACTAGGCAAAAAATGGAATTGCATTGAAAATTTCAGAAATGTGACAATATCTGCAATGCGTTATGGGTTCCTCTTGCTCAGGAGGAAGAGAAGGAGGGAGGAAGGATGCAGATTCCCTATCCCAAGGTTTACGATTTTTTTAAAGGAATTATAATTATTATTTTTTTAGAAAATGAAGTTGCCTGCAGTCAAAATCTCCTTACTTCCTAATCAATATCGACTGAAAAAGACTAATTCTCTATTTAGTTTTCCTCTTCTGCTCACTAGGATGCTAACACTGAAATGGCTTTAGATCTTAAATGAACATGGTATCTAGATACAAAAAGATATTTTAAATTTTAGGCTCATTAGTTACTTTTTCTTTTTTTTTTAATATAGTTATCACAACAGATCCTCTACTTCAAAGTGTAAAAGAAGTGACCCAGGAATGATTTTATTCTCAGCCTCACATGACATGGATGAGAAGAGATATTTATGGGGAGCAGGGAGGAAAGCAGGGGAAGCACCGGATAAATAATGCCTGCTTCTAGAGTCACAGGTGAAGGGGTGAGTAGATTTTGACAACAGGGTCAATATCTGCAAACCTACCCTGCTTCCTTTCACTGGCATATGTTATATATTTTCTAGTAGCCAGAATCTCATTACACTTGTACAGCTGAGGGAAACATTGCATGCTATGTGCCATCGCATCTGTTTGGGAGGGGAGGAAGGAGAGAGCAAGCCTCCCTTTATTCACATGCTGTTATCATTCCTCAGAGTATAATGCATGTTTACAGCTACCCTTTCGTCTGCAACCCCCTTAAAGTGACTGGAGTTTGTTTTGCTGCACAGCCAGTGCTGTGGGCCATTCTCTATCACTACCTTTTTCGCAGTGTGTGTACTACAGATTGTTTGAGCTTGGGCATTTGAAATGACACTTTAAATGTTGGCAGCAGCTGAATGGGGGATCTGATATTTTCCTGAACAAACAAACAGCCCAAACTGTGAAGGCAGGCCCAGGTTCCCAGCCCTTAGACAAGTCTCATGAAGAGACATTACAGCCCAACTAAATAAATAAAAGAGAAACTCCATCTTCCAGTGTTAGACCTTCCAACAACCTTGCAAAATTGCTAAAGCTCGGTCCAGAATCCACCAAGTATTACTTGCCATAATAATGACCAAACAATTGACCTACTTTGTTGAAAAGAATGACTTTTCCATGCAGACCAATACTTTATTTTGTTTGACTAGTCTCAGACTATAACATAGGTAGGTAGAGAAGCTTAAAATAACTTTTTCTTTATGCTGCATTGCACTATGTTAATTTTCTAAAAACATACTTTAAGTCTTCATCATCCTTGTATAATTTTTACTCCTTTCCAAAATGCCCCCCGCAGCCCTGCCAACCCTCCACAAGACAGAAATAATTACCATTTGCCAATTTCGTTCTGCAGCATTTACTCCCAAGAACTCGAAATAACTGGCAAATCCTTCGTTTAACCACAAGTCATCCCACCAATCCATGGTCACAATATTTCCAAACCACTACAATTATAAACATTGTTTATGTTAGTATTAGCTAAATGGTAAATGTACATTTTAGTATCTCACATCTCCACCTATAACATTAATTTGTTCACTTTTCTTCCTATTGCCAGATGAAAATTACCATAATTCTGGGGTTTAAATAGGAATTCAGGCTTCGCCTTGTGTTAAAACATCACTTGTATTATAAAATTGCATATTACTGGGGAGACTGCTAATGATTCATGAGCCAATGAAAAATTTTAGTTTCTTCCTCTTGATTTGATGAGTTGTGCTTGTAAGGATATGTTTTCAGGCAGCCTCTACAGTGTATAGTTGTCCCTATTTGTTTGCTTGAAAGAGACATCTGCACATGCAAATTAGTTCCTCAAAGACATTTCAGAGAGATTTTTATAAACTGGCTCACCGTCTGGACCTGAGCATCTACTTTCCAGAGAAGAATTCAAAGGCAGTAGGTAAAGATCTAACGGGGAACTGTTTTAACATGAAATTTTGCAATCAAATTAGGAGCACACATAAAAGATCCTGAGACAGAGTTAAGAATGGTATTTGCAAGATTAAATGTTGGGAGTACCCTTTTGAAGCACAGTAAAAATGAATCATAAAAATGTACCTGATGAACAAGCTCATGGGCTATCACAGCAGCTACTCTCTGTTTGTTGGAAGTGGCTGACTCATCGGGATCATACAGCAGGTTTGTTTCTCTGTATGTGATCAACCCCCAGTTCTCCATAGCACCTGTCCCGAAATCTGGAATAGCTATTTTATCTGCATTGAAAGAAAGAGAACATGATTACCACTGTATCCTTTATGCCACTTAGCTGGTCCTCTTTCTGTGTATTCACAGGCTGTTTTGCTTACCATCTGTGGTTCTGGCTAACTACTGTGGACTGCAGTCTCTGACCTATGTTTAAGAAGCTGGGAACTGGCCTAGAGCAGCTGATAGCAAGGCTCCACTGAGATTAATAGAGCTAGCAGCAGTTGCACTACTGGGGATCTGTCCTGTGAGGTGATGGTATGCCACCTCCTGGGAGCATGCATATCATACATTATTTAATTTTGGCTCCAGAAATTAATAGTATTGTCTGGGGATGTGTTGTAGGCCGTAAACCTGAAACTATCCGCAGCATAATGAGGCATGTTGTTGTTTGTCACACTGTTGTATTAAAACTATTTATTGACATGTTAACTGAAGTAAATCCCCCATGTTGTGAACAACATCTGCTTCTATTCCTGGCAATTTGTGGGGGTCAATACAGGTTTAAATTAGAACTGTGAGTTCAGTTGGCCTGGCATTTTCTTCTGCAAATAATGACCACATTATTTGGGGTTACTGAAAAAGTGCAGGTGGATTTAAAACTGAATAGAACAAAAAACCTCACCCCGCCCTAACAGAAGATAGGAATTTCTTAATTTAAACAATTTGATTACAGAATCAAAGCTGATAGTCTGCCAAGGGCTTCACTGACAGTCAAAATGAGAATCACAAAGAGAATGTCAATGCCAGAAGCCATAAATCAACATGAAACACAGTATTTAAACAAATCATTATGCATAAACATATTTGATTCATCAGGGTTGATCTAGATGTCTTCTTATACAGCGAGAACAACATAATAAGTAAAGATCTGTTATCCAACAAATAGACATTCTGAGAGGAACAGTATAAAATCTACAAGAGCATCTACCCTCTGATACTGCTGACCTGGGATTACCAGTCCACCCTGCAGTGGAGACAGGCCCCTATCCATACTCTGAAGAAAGTTTGAATGTGAAGCATAGGTAAGATATAGTCTCAACTATTACTGGGTTACCGGTGTATGAAAGAACTGGTTTCCCTAATTCAGTTGTCATGCAAACAGGTATTTACAGTAAACTCAGATGATGCTTTTTGAAAGGAGGAAGTAAAAATCTGTTGTTAAAGTAACAGAGGGTAGCCTAATAGTACATACATGTACATGTATGAACAGCCAGTAGAAGGTTTGCATAGCATTGTTAATCATCTTCGAAGTTGTTTGTTTATTTTCCCCATTACATTGGGGAACATATACTTGTTTATAGTTAATATTTTTCCGTCCTTTTAAGTTCATGAACCTAACTGAATTACCCCTTTGGAGGTCTCAGGAGGGGGCATTTCCAAAACTCTGATTACATTCTCTATTTTATTAGTTCAAACTGCACAAATCAGATCCAGAGTCCAAATAGCCAAGCTAGAGGACGCCCAACTACACTACTTTTTCTTTACTTGTTTTGTAACCATGGGCAAAATTTGATTGTGTGCCCACTCTTGTTTAGCTTTGGGTCTTTATTTAGTCCAGCAGTAGAAACAACAAGTTATATGCTGGACCACGCTCATTCTAAGAAGTGGATACACACCCACTTTGCACTAAGGTTAATAAATAGTACAACATTCTCCCTGTCAGTTTGCATCCTCACTTATCTCACTGCTGACCTTTGTCCATAAGTTCCCATGGAAGTGGTACATATTTTTCTCAAATTTCTTCTGGCTCTACTTTAGCTCATGATGTTCCTTTGCTGATGACACCAATGCTTCCTTGATTTTTCACAAGACACTTGACAAGACACACTGGGACTGGTGCTTCAGTTCAGCAAACTGAACTGTGAGAACTGGTAACAAAACGGTTACTGAGACCAGCCCTCATGACATTTAAGAACATCTTGAACCACATGGTATGGATTTAAAACATCCTCACATCATAGCAGCAGCTATCAATGAAATACTTTTGTGCTATTTTACACCAAAGCAGAGAGACCTTAAGGAGAAACATAACTGTTACAGTGAATTAACAAAATGAAAAAAAGTAGGTATTAATAATCACCTAGTTTTGGAAGAGAATAGCTCACATTAAAGTACTCTTCAAAGAAGTCGAATGCAATTTTTGTTACATTTGCTGCGTATTCGGCTGTGTGTATTTGCAGTGGCTGGGCATAAACTCTCAGCTGTAAAATACAGAGTGACAAGTCTTCAGTTAAAAGAAGTTAGAAGGTGGCAAGCATTGAAAAGTCATTTAACATACATACCTATAACACTGCAGGTTTTCCTAAGAGACTGGCCTGAATAATGAATTCTGTTCCATAACACATTGATTCCACGAAGTTTTTCAAATATTGTATGTAAGGGAGACCAAGTCAACATAATCTGTGCACTCTTTCTACAGTACGCTTAAATTGTAAAATGGCAAAACCCATGTTCAGAAGCTCACAGAGGCCAAGCTTGGCGCAATGCCTTGGTGCATACTAGCCCCTGCTTCCCCAAGGTCTGGTTTTCTCAAGATGGAAGCCTGGCTAAGCACAATTGAAGGGAATCCACTTGTTCTGAGCAGTTCATTGGTCTGGAATGATCCCATCAGATTGATCTTTAGGAGCACAGCATTTGATACTGTCTCCCACAGCATCCTCATAGATAAACTAAGGAAGTGTGGGCTTGACGATCAAGTAGTGAGGTGGATCGAGAACTGGTTGAAAGGAAGAAGGCAGAGAGTTGTGGTCAATGGCGCAGAATCTAGCTGGAGGTCTGTGACTAGTGGAGTTCCTCAGGGGTCGGTGCTGGGACCGGTGCTGTTTAATATTTTCATCAATGACCTGGATGAGGGAACTGAGTGCACCCTCAGCAAGTTTGCTGATGACACAAAACTGGGAGGAGTGGCTGACACACCAGAGGACTGTGCTGCCATTCAGCGAGACCTGGACAGGCTGGAGAGTTGGGCGGGGAGAAACTTGATGAAATTTAACAAGGGCAAGTGTAGAGTCTTGCATCTGGGGAAGAACAACCCCATGTACCAGTACAGGTTGGGGGTTGACCTGCTGGAAAGTAGCGAAGGGGAAAGGGACCTGGGGGTCCTGGTGGATAGGAGGATGACCATGAGCCAGCAGTGTGCTCTTGTGGCCAAGAAGGCAAATGGCATCTTGGGGTGCATTAGAAAGGGAGTGGTTAGTAGGTCAAGAGAGGTTCTCCTCCCCCTCTACTCAGCCTTGGTGAGGCTGCATCTGGAATATTGCGTCCAGTTCTGGGCCCCTCTGTTCAAGAAGGACAGGGAATTGCTTGAAGGAGTCCAGCGCAGAGCCACAAAGATGATTAAGGGAGTGGAACATCTCCCTTATGAGGAGAGGCTGAGGGAGCTGGGTCTCTTTAGCTTGGAGAAGAGGAGACTGAGGGGTGACCTCATCAATGTTTACAAATATGTAAAGGGTAGGTGTCAGGATGATGGAGCTAGGCTTTTTTCAGTGATATCCAGTGATAGGACAAGGGGCAATGGGTGTAAACTGGAACATAGGAAGTTCCACGTTAACATCAGGAAGAACTTCTTTACTGTAAGAGTGACAGAGCACTGGAACAGGTTGCCCAGGGGGGTTGTGGAGTCTCCTACACTGGAGATATTCAAGGCCCGCCTGGACAAGTTCCTGTGTGATGTACTGTAGGTTACCCTGCTCTTGCAGGGGGGTTGGACTAGATGATCTCTTTAGGTCCCTTCCAACCCTTGGGATTCTGTGATTCTGTGATTCTGTGAAATCTGTCTGAAGCCCATAACACCTTATTCAATTTCTGTCTACCTTTTCTACTTACTGTCATCACAATTTACTCTTGTCCTTTTATGCTTGAAGATCTCAGACCCTTTGAAGTTAGTGTGTTCACCAGATCTGTAAGTCTTCCTGGGCATGCTGGCTCATGCAGGTTGAGTGGCTGGTTGCCTGTGACCTCAGGCCCTACAGCCACCCAGTCACAGTTATGTTGCCTGCTGGGCTGCTGCACCTCTGGAAATACCAGACAAAAATTAACTCTCTGGCTCTCCTTCAACCAGGCAGACCCAGGAAAACTAGCATGTTTGGTAGCTTTGTGTGTGACGAGTGACTATTTCTCTGCTCCTTTTGCATATCAGAGCATTCTTTTTTTCCTGAACATAAAAATTAGTGTGATGAGTGCTGCCTTTTCCATCTCTGCGGCTTGGTGCCTGTACTGCTTTGGCTATTACTGTCAAGCAGTAGGAAATCTCATGCCCTGGAAGACTAGAGCCCTTATGGCACCCATAAGGATGAGGAAGCCTACAGCTTGAAAAAGCTTTTTGGGATGTTACCTCCACATCAAGAAGACAAAGTTCAACTTCAGAATTTATGGAGTCTTTTGGGGGTCTTTCCCTCAATCTCTTTATCCCAGATCTCACAGAGGTCTCTGCCCCAGGGCAGAGCCATAGCACTGGAGTATCCACTGGCAGGAGCTATAAGGTGTTCTCTTCACTGTCCCCCACAATCTTCAGTGTGGAAAGTAAGAGATATTTATTTGAAGTGAAGTTTCTGGCTTTAGGAAAATGGACCCATCTAATTTTGCAGGCTCTGTGACTCTTATGAATGGGCCACATTCTTCTGGCTGTGTTGGTGTGGCTTGTTTACTCCTCAGTGCTGTCTTACAGCCAGGAGTTTAGAGTCCAGACGGAGCAAAGGAGCTGGCCTACTCTAGAAGCCCTCTTAGAGCCTGACAACACATCGATTTCAATACCATGAAATTACACTCTCTCCAGTGAGAGGGGAGGATGGGTAAGTGGTCAGAAATAAAGTTGGAATGAAAAAAACAAAACCAAAAAAAGCTTATGAAATTCAATTGGGAATTCATTCCAAGCCCAGGGATTTCCCTCAGGGTCAGTTTGCAATTACAGTTTCCAATTTCCACTCCAGTAAGCTCTTTACCCAATTTAGCAGTCTTTGGTCCCCTAGCTGATCCATGTTAATGGTTTCCAAAACCTTCAGCATGCACTAGAACTGACTTTGGGTTTCATTTGTATAATCTCCTCTGTGATTTTCCAAACCAGACATTTGGTACCTGACAGGTAATCAGCTCAGGAACATTGTTTCCAGCTGTAAGCTCATTTCCTACCACTGATTCCATTAATATCTTTGTTAGGGCAATGGCTTTCAGACAGAATGGCAGAGTTTTTAAATAATTTACTGTGCCATGTGAGCTGTATTCTGTTGCTGTTGTTTATGAAAGCAATATATGGATCATATGGGCTCTTTCTGTTGGATGAGGGATTTATAGCTAGCAATTTATACAGCAAACTGTGGAATGTTCTTTTCAGCGGTATGTGAATCTAAATACCTCATTGCTCGGCTGGGCTTCAAAGTTTTTTGAAAGGAACACTTTGGTCGGGAGAAGGACTTGCTAAATATCTGATTAAACAACTCCAAAGGTAGCCTGGTTTTTCTGGAGAAAAGGTAATTTTTAGCTATGGAGGTTAAATGGCTCCTTAATTAAGAACATTCTTACACATATACTTTATATTGGTAAAGCTAAAGTCTATGGTAAGAGAAAGGAAATGGTTACGATTTTAACCTCACTTAAAAACCAAAGTGTGGGCAACTCGAGTGCAGGCAAGCCCTCAGACATTGTTTAGTGAATAGCATTAATAAAATATGTAGTAACCAAGGTTTGAATTAGAAGATGTTTCTTCAGGCAACCTCTGTACTGACATGAACACTGCTGCTTCTACACACACAGCTTTAATTACCATGTTTCAGTGAACACTCCCTTTTATTTAGAAAAGTTACAACCAGTCAGGAACGTTGTGGCTTTACTGTTTTGCTTGGAGGGAAAAAAAGTAAATATTGACCTCAGAGCCATAGTCTAGAGCATGGCATGGATAAGCAGAGAATGCTAACTTTTGCATCTAGGAAATAAAGAGTTCTACATGCTTCCCCCACCATATTAGATTGTACAAATCTGCGCAAATTCTGATTCTTAAATTAATTTAACTGTAGAGAATATCTATCAAGGCCAAATAATCAAAGTCCTGTCTCTGATAGTGAATGGAGCAGCCATGCTGAAAAGCATCTGGTTAACAAAGTTTTGTGACTGGGTAGCCTAAAACATTTTCCTGTTTTACAAATTATTAAGCCAAAACCAGGGATCTAAGAATATTGCGTTGCTATCTCAAACCAGGCTCTGTTTGCTTGGCTAAGTGTAATTTAGGCTTCGCTATGTGTCCAGAAATAATATAAACATAGCACATGATGCTAGCGAGGGTGTAGAGGAGGGAGGCCTCAGCACAGCGCTGTGCCAGGAAGTCTTTGCTAAGAACTGGATCAGCACTTTGGAGATTTATACAAGGCAGATTTTCACATCAGTAGACAGCCTTAAGTAGGGAAGGATTTGTTGAGCTTTTTCAGCTAGAGAAATTCAGGAAGAGCTTCCTTGCTAGGGGAACAGTGGTCTGGCTTGGGCTTTGCTCTAGATTGCTTGTCCGTCAGTGTCACTTGCCTCCAGAAGAGGAGAAAAGCACTGCCAGCTCAGCTGAACTGCAAGACCATGTATTACAACCCTAAGGGGAAAGAATGGGGAAGCAGCAAGAGCGTACAGTCCTGGGATCATCATCTGTCTCAGATTAAAATAAGATGGAAACCAATAATTACTTAACACTAGTTTGAGCATCTCAGACTAGGTGTAGGCTAAATGAGGAGTTTATGTTGAGAAGCAAATTGTACTTAGGCTTTCAAGTTGTGATTCAATGTAATGTCTTGTGATCTCCTTAAGCCTCATCACCTGCACCTTCAGGAGATTTCAGTCCAAGTGAGAACTGGATTGTACTGCCTGTTGCATCTAAATAAAGGTGCTATTTTGATTTAATGGATTCAGATTCAAATATATTCACTTCATTAGGGGACCTACCAAATACCCAGCTGTGCAGGCAGGCACTTGCACTGCTTATTTATTGCTGCGTCAATACTTATTTGTAAAGAACTTACACTGGGCAGCTACATTTAGACACATAAAATAAAGAATATTAAAGCCAATGCATAATGGTACGTAGCATTGTAGTCCTATGTCTCCATGACAGTAAATAGGAAGACATCAAGTGCATAGCTTCACACCTTTTAATCCACAGAAAACTGTAAAATATTTGTATCTATGGCCATGAATGTCTTGTACCCCTGAACTTGTGCATTCCGTCATATTCATAATCAGGTAGGAGGCTGGAGAAATAGTGCTTTTTCCTCACCCATGCGCCTGGATGGGAGGTACTGACTGGAATGTCACTAAGATGGAAGACAGGGAAGGACTGCAAAACACTGTGTAAAGTCAGATGGACCACTGTGAACACCTAACCTAATAAAACAGGCTGCATAACACAGATATAGGAAAGGGGAAAAAATGTTCCTGTTTGTATCATAAAAAGAGATGTTTGGTGGTTTTTTTTTAAATGCAAATCCCAGTACATCTGTCATCTGAACCACGTTCAGGAGGCAACAGGACTTACAGGTTTTCCACTAGCGGATATTTTTTCTATCCACTGAAACTGGTGCACTGCAAAGCATACCAAGTATGTGCTCATGGGAACTGATTTTTCAAAAGTTGTCCGATTCCAGTTATTGCCCAGCTGTACAGTTTGCTGCAGAAACAGAAAAATAATTAATTTGATTTTTGGAATTGCAAACACATGCAGAATAGGGTACAATATGTCTTTAAAGGCTGAAACTACATAGGAATCATAAATCACCCCTCCAGATTCACCTCTTCTGGCATCCTAGTGCTGATGGCATGAGAATAGATAAAATGGTGTTTTTTTTTTTTTCTGCAATACTGCAATACATGAAATAGGACTTTGTTTTCTGCACTAAAAATCTTTACCTGTTTCTAATTTTCATCAAGGATTTGAAATCATTCGGATGCACAGGCATTTTGCCAACAGTTTTCCAGTGTATGCTAGTGTGTTTTTTTCTTGAAATAGTTGTATAAAACAACATCACTCTGGACAGGTTAGAGAAGAGGCTGGATTCTCTCCTTTTTTGAATACATGCATCATGTAGGAAGCAGGCATTGCAGAAATGCTACTTGAGATAAAGACAAGTCTAATGAATATATTCTGAACTCGTTCAGATCCAAATTAGCACTGCTAGTTGGTGGATTGTTTAACTGTACATAAGGTTTAGTGCTGATCATAGTTTTTGTATTTTAAATACCATTCCTGCTTTTCCTAAATGTCCTTAATTCTCAACTGAACTCTATGACCAAACCTGCAACCTGTTCTATGTGATTCATCCTCTAAATATTTACTTCTGCTGTTCATTATCTGCTGTTGCAGGTCTTGTAATTTTTTTGTGGTTTTGACTGGATGACTAACTTAAACAGGATAAAAGCGAACAGCATATAAAAGATACTAACCTTCTACTAGATACAATACTTCATGAGATCTGATTGTTATAAATACAATGTAAATAAAGCACAGATAGTGAATATTAGAGTTAATATGAGCATGATTCCATGAGCAAAAAAATACCAACCCTTTTCACAAATTTATTTTTTTCACAGAGATATTCACAGTCTACTTTTAAATTATTTGACTCATTTTGACTCTATTTTGATGTGTTTTGTTCTTTCAACAAAGTCAGAACTTTACTAAAAAAAAATAAATTTAACTCCAGTGAAAAATGCAAATGAAATATATGAGTTTCTGAATTTGCTGAGTTGATTTTGCAGTGCTGATCATAAAGCTCCACACCGCCAAGACTGCTGCAGGATGTGCCACACACAGCATGTGTGCATTTACAAACAATTCCATTTACACCCATTTAAAATATTTCCCAACAAGCTTTCACTGCTAAGAACAGAGCTACTGACCTCATGATCACACCATATGAAAAAATGTCCTGCTATAATCAGTTAGCCAAACCTGAGTATGAACCCAGTATAATATACATTTCCCTGCTTGTACTTGGATTTTAGAAGATTGATCAACAAATGGTAGCTAGCCCTTTGAATTTGAAAGCTTATTTTTGTATGTCCATATTAGAGGCAAGGTGTGCATGTAAAGATGTAAAGTAAATCTCAAAACTGACTATATCTCCACAACATCTAGCCTCATCCCCTCACTTCCCTTGCCAGTACTCTCACTTATCTGAGGCCTGCAAGGAAAGGTGCAGCAAATACTCTCCTTTCATTTGTTGTTCATCAAAGTGCCTGGTGCTCTATCATAGAAAGATTTTTAATAACAATAGGTCAGAACTTTAAGTTTGCAAAGGGTCTGGGAGGCAGCTGTAGCAGATTGGTAATAGTTCTGTCAGCTGCATTGCTAAGGGATAGTTAAGGTTTGGGGGACTCTTTAAATAAAGCAGTACACATTAAAGCAGACCTTTGTTTTCTGGGTGAGGGAGTGATTTGGAAGATGCAAATGTCAACAGCCTGGAGGCTGGAAGCTTGTTATTTCTTTATTTCTTTATTTCTTTATTTTTATTTTTTTTTACTTGGCACTTTATTTCCCACTTTGGAACATATTTATTAGAAATTATACATTGGACTACACATTCAGTTAAGCTATTCATTAGAAACTCTCTCAGATGAAAACCATTCAATCTTCTTGCAGAAGGCCCAGAGGTAAATAATTGATGCCATTGAATTTCATAAAAAACTTGGAATTTGAACCACCAGGTCCAGAAATAGATTAGTTAGGAAATTACATTCATGGTGGACTGACAAATATCCACACCCATGATCTGACAGATGGGATTTTAATTTCTGTATTATTAAAAATAATCCTGGACTTTCTTGCGAGAAGGATCCTTTGCAGTGAGATTATGATCAGCAGACCCTCGCTTTGGGTTGTTATGCTGTTTCAGTGAACATTTTGGAATTCCCATCTGGGAAGCAGCTGTCTTCCAGAGCATTCCTTCTCAGAGTCCACCTGGTTTGACTGAAGAACCTGCCATTACCTATTTATAGTTAGTGAGGGAAGCTTATCTAGAATATCTGAACAGAGGGCCAGCTAGCAGAAGACAGAAGAGATGTTTCATTTCTGCTTTGGATTTGGCTCTGTGTTGCCATGTTGTGTGCTTGTGGACCACTGGGATTCCTAACTGACCATCCAGTCCTGTTTTATGGAATATTTATTAACCATTCACTTTACAGTGTCTGGATACTAGAATCTGTGAATATGCAAGGACCTTGTGATCCATGTTACCTTTCCAGTGCCTTTATAATAAGAACCATTCCACTTAGGCAGCAGAGCTGGGAAATACATACCTGTACTGGCATGTTTGATAGTGCTTGGTATGTGTCTTCATGGATGATAGATATGTTATAAGTCGCCTTTTTGTTGGGCTCATCAAAGCAAGGAAAAGATTTCCGTGCATCTGTTGGCTCATGATCTGTAGCTGCAATGCTCCTTAAACAAACAACACATTGGCAAGCCTTCATTACATACCTTTTAAATCCTATCTGCAATTTCTAAGCACAGTTTTAGCAATTTCATAAACTAAAGTCAGCTACAAATATTTGTGTGTACTTGTCCATTCATACAAGCAGGGGAGACAAGAAATGCAGAAGCTGGCATCATATAGGCATGTGTAACATGTATACCCCAAAGCTGTCATCAACATTCTCTAGGTTTCAGAGCAAAAGCTAAAATCAGTTGCTTATCATCAAAAATTTTTAGGAGCCAGGCAATAAGTTAGGAATGACCCCTCATGGATGGTAAAAATTTTGCTCACCTTCCTCATGAGCTTTCCCATTGATTTATGCATCTGAAAATAAACTACTGATGTTATAATCTGAAAGAAAATTAAGCTCATGGTGTAGGGATGTTTGCTTTAGTCACTTCATGTGACTTAAGTCTTTTACCCACTAGAGCAGATGTTGGGATTGGAGTCCTGAACATCTCCTGAGAAAACACTTTGGAATTGCATAAGTGCCCCTAAAATCTCATCCTATTTGTGTGTTTCTTTTTTCTGCAGTTACCAGTTACAGTTTTCTGCTGCTGCTTCCCTGATTCCATTGATGAAACCACTGGAGGAAGCATGTAAAGTTCAGCTGAACATTATAGTATGTAACTGATGCTATGCTAGCTGTGTTGGGGGGGCTTAGCAAGTCATCCAAGTTATTCAAAAACAACTGGAGGAGCTAGACAATAAGGGCCACATAAAAAATAAGGTGAAATTTATGAACTTTCATATCATGTGATTACTTCTCACAGTGACATCAGGCTCCCACATACAGTAGCAGAGCATATTCTCCAGTGATTGATGGTGAAAGGGATCACAGATGCTTCTTCAATTAATCTGGAATGTTGAGCATTTTCTGACAGCACTTCTACAGCTGCTCTAACAATATTAAGGTAGTTTTTCTTTCCAAAAAGTAATTAAAAGTGCACATCGTAAATTACTGATCTGCAGCAATCCTACAAGCTCACTTGACAAACAATTTTTCAGTGTTTCTGTTGCCCTTGGCGTTTCCCTGTGACAGTTAAATGCTAAACTGGTCTTTAGGAACTTGTAGCAGCAAGGATCATTTACAAGCCTGATGGAGGTAATACGTCTGGGTTCTTTCTATTCATGTTCATAGGAGTAGTAACTTAAAAGTTAATGGGCAGAAAGCATAATGAATATTCACCTTAATATAACTTCAGACTCAACAGAGTTTCTTTTTTTGCTTGGTAATTTTTTTTTTCCATTATGTCATCCTCAACTTTCTGTAGGATTTGAAAGCTATTTCACAATGAAGTTAACTTCAAGTCCCCAGGGCAATGCTTCACAACTATTGCTTAAAAAATTGGCTCTATGTTTTGACATGTTTATATCTTGTTCCTTCAGACTGATAACACTGTGATATCTCTGTTGATTTATAAGGTGATAATCCATCTATCCTCATATATTTGTGGAGGCAGACAGCCTCCACATTTGCTGATTTGTGCATCAGCAGTGCAAAACCTTAACACTACAGGATAGATGATAAGTCCAGGCTACGTCGTGCATAGAAGTGGCACTAGAAATATAAAATGCCATTTCCTTTCACACTGTATAATGTAGTTTTTGGATAAGATTTTCTTCATTGCTTGGTGGCTTCTGCCCTTCTATTTGCTGTTGATAACCAGACCTTTAAATGTGAACTGGAGGTGACAGTTTTAAATATCATAGTAATAAGGAATGAAGATCTGGCTGAGACTACATCCAGCTGTTCCCAAAATAAAACAGTGCTGCATATAGAACCGTGATGAGTTTCCACCACCACCCCTCCTTCATTATTTCCAAAGCAGAAAGAGTTGTGCAAAAACTCCTCCCTGTGGGATAATTAAGGCATTTTTCCCCTAGTCTTTCCTAAAATTCAGATTCACTGCTTCTTCTGAGAAAATGTTCTCCTTGAAGAAGAAATACGGAAGTGCTAGTTCTGTATGCTAAAGAGTGTTCTGCCTTTCCCTAATCAATCAAACCCTAAATTCAAGTCCCCCTGTTAGGCATGTGCCCAGGTGAGTATATTTTATAAGCCTCTTGTTTTCCTCTTATGGAGGACAGAGGGAATTCCTATAAAAGAGAAGCCATACCTTGTCACTAATAGTAATGCAAAATCAAAAAAACCAAACCAGCTGTTGTGACATTTTTGTATTATCTGCAATATTAACAAAATTAAAGGGGGTTTTAGTACATTCATTGAGAGTTAAAAGAACCCATTACACCAAGTAAACACTGCTGTTGTGCTCCTTTCTGTAAAATATTTGAGAATAGCATATTTATGCTCACTGCATCATGCAAAGTAGAGAAGAACTGTTGTTCCCCTTTCATCAAAGGCGAGATGACATGCACAGAGTAGCAGCTTTATAAAAGGACTTCAGTTCTTACAGCTGGAATTGGGCACCCACAGGAGGATCTAAGCAGGTGTAATATAAAATTTGCATTCTCAAATTTTATGCTTTCCTGCTCCCTACCCACATGTGCACATCAATTTAAATAATTATATTCCCAAGGTATCTCAAGATCCACTTCTGAACATGTCCAAAAGCACCTTTGTCCTAATGGGGATTGTGTGATCTGTTTGAATAGGATTCCCAAATGAGGCATTTTCCTCCCTAAGCCTTGCAAGGATACTAGACTTGCAGGCATGTTCATCACATATCTACCTGTTTTCCATGACATGTGGTGAGACATTTGAATATAAGCAAAAGCAGAGCCTGGACATGTGCCCAGTTTGTAAACAAAAGGCATTATATCAATGCTTTGGCAATCTTTGCCTTCACAGATAGACAGCTGGGGAGCAGCTCAGCCCTGGGATCTGACTTTCTAGTATTATAAATTTGTTCAAAAAGTCCCACTGCTTCTAACACTGCCCAGAAGGGAGGGGGAGTAGGTTAATTACATGTTGGCTCTCATTTTCACCTCAGCCCCCTTCTCTTTAATACCCACTATTAATAGACTTGCTTGGCTTTTGCTATTACCCAATCTGATTTATATTTACTTATGACAAAAAAGGAACTATTTGGGTTGAAATTTTCCAAGGTTGATGTCCGCCTCAGGCAAAGCTGAAGTGAAAAAAAGCTAATTCTAGTCAGCATTGTTTTTTAAGCAGAAAGCCAGAGGAAAAAGCTGTTTCAATAAGTGACAAGATCTTTCTTTTGCCATCGTTCTTCACCCCATGCTATCACCTACACTCAATCCGCATCGCAGCAACTTGGCTGGTGGTTGCTTTTATTTCGAAGCTGTACTTATCACTACCATGTACATTGCTTCTGCCCAAACATAACCACATGGAAAGCATTACAAAAATTACCATTCACTCATTCTTAGTAAAGCCCTTTTTAAGCTTAACAAACAAACACGCACACTCAAGTTCCTTTTTGTATTGAGTGTGTCAGACTGCTGGCTAAGATCATCCTTGCAATTGCAGCTTTCAGCACTCATATCAAGAAGTGGGAGCCCTCTTGAAGTGAGCTCACATTTTATGCTTTCTTTAGTTTATGAAGTTCTCTTTTCTTCCTAATGTCAGATGCTTGGTCTTTGTCTTCCTATACTGTCTGGATCTGAAGGATGGTCACTCTGCTCTTCTATGTGCCTCAGGAGACCTACATTCTGGTTCTGCTGTTCTGGTGTTGTGACAGACCTGGGGCAATTAACTTAATATCTAGGTATCCCTCACTAATACAAAGGAAGTAACACACCTCAACTTAGAAAGATGCTAACAGGTTACACTTTAAAATTCTGCAGGCATGTCAGGTACTCAAAGCACAAAACCAAAGCACCTTCCAAGTCAGAGCAATACAAAGGTGGCATTTGGAGGAAAACAATAGGGAAAGAGCTGTTTGGGGTCTAAGCTGCTCTTTACATGGCTTCTTCCCAGATCAGATAATTATGTTTAAGTACGAGCAATTAATGTTTGCTTTTTTCCTCTGCTTCTTGGATTTTCTGCTCCTGGTGCCTGTCACTGCTGCTACTCCTGGCATTGCCTGCCAGCAGCTGAATCGGAGCTGATGAGACTCATTCATGACAACATTATCCTAGGGGGGCAAACAAGTGAAAACACATCAGTGTTTGTCTCCGTGTTCTGCTACAGGGCCTTGGAAAAATCTATCCAAGTTTATCTTCTAGACATAAAGGTTGGAATGAGTCACTTCAGAAATGTAAATACTGAAAAGAAATGAACGTTCTCTCCATATGTTTACTGCAAAGAAATGCCTCTGAGCAGTGGGCAGTGGCTTTTTCAAGCTTCCACCTGAAAACAGTGCAAACCTGGGAAGTGGAATGGGTTAAATGAACTGGCAGAGGATTTGTAATCTTTCAATTACTATTGATGCACTAAAAAGGAAGAGCTGGAGCACAAAAACCATCCAAGTCAAAGATAACCTTAATCATTTTGGACTTTCCTACCCATACTTTAAAGCAGCTGCAGAGGGGACAGGGAAGTCTGGATATTCCTCAGGCTTACAACATCAAGGAGGCATGATGTCAGGAAAACTATCACTCTTTACGCTAAACCTGTTACATTGTGGAGTGACAGGAGAGAGCTTTATGCTCTTTATAAAACCAGGCCTCAATCCCTCCAGCTTTTTGAGAGAACCATTTGTAATGCTCAAAGGTAACCTGGGACAAGTAGAGTTTGAAAAAGTTTTTCAGAGTAATAATAACAAACCCCTCATCTCTCCAGCCCACACTCACTTGTCAGCAGCCACAGGGTTTTGAATACAGCATCTTCCTTAGGGGAATGAGAAAACTAAAGAGCAGCCCAGAAATGTCAGCAAATTGGTGAGAGACAAGACTGAGAAGCTGAAATAGGAATAGAGCACGCCTGAAGAAGTAGAGAAGAAAGAGTAATAAATAAAAGAAAAACTGCTTTACTTGGTAAGTCCGTTCTCAGTGTAGGTGGTCCTATAAAACCCAACCAGGGAACCATTCAGCCAGCCTTGAAACTTCAGGGTGAGTATATAGGGATCACTTTCATCAGTGACAGAGAGCTCTGTTTCTGTCTTCATCACTATGTATTCTTGTGGCTCGTAACCAAAGCAGTCATTCACAGCAATTTGCTGTCCTGAAGATTTCTGGAGTGTTGGCATGTCTGTAATCTTGGTCTCTCGCAGGTGGAGCCACAGGTAGCTGGTAGATTTTTCCAAAGCAATAGAAATATTGACTGTTCCAGTGTAAGTGTCTGTCTCCATTTCAGGCTTCACTTCCAGGTCATAGTGGATAGGCTTGACGTAAGTGGGCAGTCTGAAATTGGTCCAGTCCCCAGTCTCATCATTTCTAGAAGGACAGGAACTCAAGTCCACTGAGGGAGAAGGGGTTGTTGGCTGATCTGTTTCCCCTGAATGTTGCTGAGATTTAGGTCTGCTCAATCCCACGCCAAGCCCCACAGCAAGACCTACAACGACCACGACGCCACAGATGATAGCCACATGCTTTGTCTTCATGCAGTACCTCTTGGTCTTCTCATGCTCAAAATGCATGCCCTCCATCTCTGGTCCTGGGTCTGTCCTCAGATGAAAACACTAACTGTAAAAAAAGCTCATTAGTCACTTCAGCACTTGCATTCAGTAAACTCAGCAGACTTGGTTTGTATTTTAATAGTGTAGCTATAGCTGTTCTCTGCCCATCTCCCCCACCTCGCTTTCCATGAGACACTCAATTAATTAATGACAACATGCATTTGGAGGAAATATGAATGATCAAAAGGAATGCAGCTGGGCTGGGAGATGGAGGGAACCGACACAGAAGAACATTGTTCCTGCCGTGCTCCCCTTATAAGCAGTGCAACCCCACCCCCAGCCCCTCCTGCTCTGGCCTGAGTTAAATATAAAACAGTGCTATGTTAATCAGCAGTCAGGAGATGATCAGATGCCAAAGCTCTGTCAGCAGCTTTCAGAAAAGTTTTGCAGATAGAGGTGTAAGTGCTCCAAACTCTCAACCTTTGCCACTACCTCTTCCTTTTTTTTCCCCCGCTGTGTATTGTCTGGGTTTTCAAGGTTTGGGTTTTTTACTTTTTCCTCTTACTAGCAAAGATTTTCTTGAACTTCCACCCTATAGTTTGGGAAATGGCATCTCCGAAGGCTAAAAAATCCAGCAAAAATCACATACATCTTTCAAAGCCTTTTCAAATGTTTCCGCTCTTTTCTGGGCTCATTTACCTTTACAGAGTAATTCGAGGCAGTCACGGCCTAAAGAATGCACAGAGGAACAATAAATTTTGATCACTGACTTCAAACTTTAAAACATGTTACATTCCTCTTCCCTTCTCATAGGGCCAGTTTTTGGGAGATTGCACATAACACGCATGCAATCTGGTAGGCTGGGATTGCATCGCTTTGTTGGGCTGCACAATTACAGTGCAGACTGTAAACTCTTGCTGTGAGGAACACTTGTAAATATGCAGTTATGTGATTTATGTACTAAAGATCTAATTTAGTATTTACTGCGTGTGATCACAATGTGGCACTCCATCAAAACAAATTAATTGAATAAAGCCTGATTCTGCTTGGTGGAACTTACTGTAAGTAAGGCCTTGCTAAGCCTGGAAGCAAGATGTTAATACATTGTGAAACCGAGTAAAGCAGTAGTCTTGACCTTATTTGATGCGGAACTAAAGGAAAATGGTATAGAATAGAAACTTCAGTCCCTGAATCTCTTAACCTTTTTCTCCATTTATGGAGCCCATTTGAGTAGACTTTTAATCAGGCATATCAGTTTGGCTTCATGTCTCCTGTTTTGGTTTATTAGGAGACAGGTTAACATCATTCTTCACATCAGTTACAAATCTCTGACTACTGCCTCTTTTTTTCTTTTTCTCTTTTTTTTGAGATGGATGAATTTTCAACTGGATGGGTTAACTTAAGCCCTAGAATCAGTCAACATATGCTCTGAGAGAGATGCATTGAGTCAGGGAAGGAGCTTTTCCAGGATAGACTTATCCAGTCTGTTTAGAAATGGATCTGCTTACAAGCTTTATAAGTCTCCCCCTGAAATGTCACCAGCCATGGGGAACTTTAGCCACCCAGTCAGCATCAGCACTCTTACAGCACACTACTATTTGGATAACATCTTGTTTTAAAGGCAAGATTTTCCAACAGGACCTGAGAAAATAAAAGGTCTTTTTCTTGCAGAGCATCAACTCTTATACAGATATTTTCAAAAGTGAAAAAACAATAAAAAAAAAAATCAAGCAGAAAGCAAAAAATCTGTTTCACATTATGTCTGTTTTTATTGTTTCTCATTTCTTTGCTATGATCAAAACTAGATATGACATGGGAAACCAGTGCCCTTTAATGGATTGGGTAAGAATTTAACTTCTAGCAACAGAGCCAGCATTGAAGATCATGGTCTTAACATTTAAAACCATTTCAGCTTTTCTCTTGTTCTGATTGGGTAGGACATGGAAAAAAAGGAGAATAGATTTGAAATAAGATATTTTAAACCAGAACAGACCATAAGTGACAAGATATTAAGTACGTCTTAATTTCAGGCGTGTTTTCTACATCTGACCCATTTTCATTCTCAGCCATAAGTTTTTCTGCTACATTTTTAATCTGAAAATTAAAAATGCTGTTTGAGCTTATGTACTGCCGAACAGGTTGTTTATTGTAATTATGATGAGACTTGCAGATTTCCTCACTGGTAACAAGTGTCTCCTTCAGGAAGAGCTAGAAATGATGAGCTGGTCCTAACCAACAAAAATATATGTGTTTCTTATCCTAAGCCTTAAAACAACACTAGCAGTAAAAACCATTACAAGTTAAGGACAAGTGACAAACAAATTAGCTGAGCAAGCAGCAGAGATAATAACCTCCAATAGGTTTCTTCTGCCAGTCAAGAGCGGAAGTGCAGTTACGCACAAGCTCTAACACTGATCTTCTTTTTATAAGGTTCAAGCCTAGTTGAAGCCAAAAATAGGTATAGTATATTTCTGATAGTGGTAGTTATGAGCAAAGTTATCCCTCCCATATCAGAAATATGCTTTGTTCCCAGCTGACACCACTGGGGTCAGATAGCAGCGCTAGGAAGCTGCCTAGCTGCACTGACCTAATATACATGTTCAAGGATAAGACAGGTCTCAAACTATTAATTCCTCTACACAGCAGCAATAAAGGAGGGCAGAGCTCCCAAAGACAATGCCAATACTTACCCTGCTTGGCTGTCTCCGGGTAGAAAGGGGCAAGGAACAAGATCTGCCTCCCCAGAGAAGATAGTTGGATACTTTGTCTATCCTCTCACCTCACAGGCATAAGGTAATGAATCTCCATATGGAAAGTGGAAGAAAGCTCACACCAAGCTGCTCCAGCATAAACCGCAAGTATGACTGCAGGCAAGAGCTAGCCAAGCTTGGACAAGTTTAAGTTGCTTTAGTTTAATTTCTGGAAAAATTAAAAGAGATTATACCAATCTTTTCAGTCACCTGGGCAATGCTAACATCTGCTATCGTTTGTTTGGTGTTGATTTGTAATTGAAGCAATTTCATCTGAAGTTAGGGTTTAGTTCTCAGTCTGCACCAGAATTATAACACTAGCTTTTTTGCGTACCCCATTTAGCTACCTAAAATGGATGTGGGTATGAAGTCACTCTGCTCTGTCATGAAATTGCTGGTGGGGACATGTACATACCCTTAGGAGAAATGTCCAGTGATCTTTTCAGACAACTACCAGGAATATAAATGAATTTTAATTTTTATGCCCAAACTGGCAGCCATTCATTTTCAATACAATATCCAATTTTAAGTTTGGAAAATGGAATAAAATTTTTGCAAGTGACAGCCAGGATCAGTACTAGCAGAAGCCTGCTGTAGGCATTCAGGAAAAAGTCACATAGTCCTAGGAAATCCTTAATTGAAGATGACAATGAGACAAAGAGCTGCTCTGGAAAGCATCAAAGATGTGGAAATGGATGAAGTATATTAGAAAAGAAGAAAAAAACCCAAACCTCCACTGCAACTCACAAATGAAACTCTAAGCCAAGTCCATCCTTGAAATAACTTGAAACACTTACTGAACCTATGCCAAGGAAGTCTTTGGCTTACTGTTTTAGGGGACGCTAAGGCAACATAAGGGCAGCAAGAGTCTAAGGACCTCTGATTCTCTTCTGTTCCCTGAGCTGCCCCTGCTGCAAGATTTAGGGATAATAAATGAAGCCTCTCTGCCTCCATCAGGAGGAATTTGGCTCTCTTTATACTAAACACTCCTCATTAGATTTGTCATTGCAAAAAGAAGGCATGAAGCAATCTGCTGTAGCGACTGCTTTCTGGCAGAGCTGCACTTCACTTCTCCCTGTGGCCTTCCAGCAAAAAAAAAAAAAAAAAAAAAAAAAAAAAAATTTAGGACATTAATTTGAAAAATGTGAAGCTGGTTGGGCTCTTCCCCCAGATCACAAATGAGCTGTGTCAGAAATAATTCCCTTGTCCACTGTTTTCCTATACCTGTTACGACTGGTTGTGTCTCCATCTTTGGCTTTGAACACCCTCTAGCAATAATTAATTCCCTAGAATTCGCAAGTCTTAGGAATTACTAGCTTGCAGTGGTCCTTGTTCCACTCACAATCTTTTTTATGACAATTTATAACTACAAACCAAGTTCTTTTGGGTTGTGTTATTTGGAAGTACGAATGTTTCAAAGTGATTTGAGAATGACAGTCAGGATTTCTTCAGTCATAACTGGTTCCCTGTTTAGATCTTTGAAATCTGGCCCCAGCTGTGTGGTACTTTTGGCTGCAGTGCCTTAGGAGGACCGCATTATTTCCTGCTGCAGACTGAAGAGCTCCATGTATAACACGCTGGATGGAAGTGCAGTGCAGTCCCACCACCTGTTTTGAGTTCTGCAGTGTTTCTGAGCAGGTCAGTGCTATTTTATTGCTAGGGTCAAGGCTGAAGGGAGTTACCTGAAAGCCTCTTCACAAGGAACTACTGAGAGTTACCTTTAGTAGAGACTTTATTTTGTTTCTTTCCTTTTTTCCTGTTCCAAATTCCAGAACATAGATTCTTTGCCTTGAAATGTGAATGTCATCTTATACTATTTGTGTAAACAAAGCAATTCAAACTGTATTCATTTGCTTTGCTGTATCATATCATGTCATATGTCATATCATGTCACACCCTCATTTAATCTTCCATTTCATTGCTACCAAGATGTGCTTGCTTTTAATCATTAATCTCTAATTAATTAAGCTTAATCATTAATCTCTAATACAAAACCAGAATAGTCTGGATCCTGGGAATACAGTTCCAACTTTCCAATTCTGACATATTTTATTGGTTTTACATCTTAGTACCCTATTTCTTATCAACACTGGTCATTAAAATAATTACACTTTATTGCTCTGCACTTCAAAGAGCAGAGCTTCCGATGTGAAATTTCCTTCTTGTCTATAAAAACATGCCTGAGGAGGGCTCTACTGTATGAACAAAATACAATTTAACTTACATGGACATTTTTTCAGATTCACTCAACATACATTTTACTTATCAACTTCCTAAGCAAAAGCAAGAAGAGCAACAAGCTTTTACAGGGAAACCTCTAGATATCCCGGGCCACCAGCAGGCCCACAGGAAAACAAATACTGCAGTTTAGAAATTCAGTGGGAAATTCCTTGATGAGTTTCTGAAGGCATTTTATCCTCTTAGAATGGAAAACTTACTTTCCACTCTCTTCACTTTTTTTTTTGAGAGTGAGGGATGATACCCTAGAAAGCCTCCTCTCTCCACTTGCCATCCGACAACCTTTAATCTAAATTGCAGTTCCCTGAGGCATCACCTCTGCCCTTGAGCACTGTTGTGTCATTTGGTGCAGTTATATCACTCCATTTCTATGTCTAGATAGCAGTTCATAAGAAGAAAAGCATTTTGATGGAGAAGTGTAAAATTTCCTTCTTACCTTGACTGGCCCCAGCCTGAAACTGTTAACCTTCAGGGCAGGCTTATTTGTACTGTTTTTCCCTTCAGAAGCAGGGGTAAGTTCAAGGAATGAATAAACGAAAACAAAGCATTAGTCAGCCCAGTAATGATGTCTGCTCAGTGTAGAGCGATAGTACTAAATCCAAGTATGAATCTAGCTTCATTCAACATTACTCTGGAAAACAGTATTTTCAGTTGAAGGCTTGCTTTCACTTACAGTAAATTGTTGGTTTCTCATTTTACTGAAAAAAATCTATAGTGGGAATACAAGAAGGCATCACACTAACTGGCACAACAAACAGAATGGAAGGATCAATCATCCTTTTAATCACTAAGAGAGATTGAGACCCTGAATCTTGCTCTATTACAATGGTGTGCACTGAGAGCAATACCATAACAGTCAATAGCAAAGTGCTTGAGAATCTGAAAAAAGAGCAATGTGATATGATAACAGTGCAAAAAAATAATGGGTAGTTTAGATTAAGCTATTTACCTATGCCATAATATAATACTAAGAAAACTCATAGAGCTTTAAGAGCTAGTAAATTTGACACAGGCTAGAGAAAAGCCTTTCAAGTTTCTCTCTCATATATTTCTTACATAGTGGCATTCATAGTGAGTGGCCATAGATGCTGTTCATGAAGCATCTTATGCAAGCCACTGAGAAGCAGAACAGTGGACTCAGATTTCTGACCTGTTCTGCTATGTAAATTCGTGTAGTCCTTTCCTACGTAAGATGCCTCAGAAATCATGCCAAGTCACACAAAAATAATTGCTTGCATGATTTACAGCACTAAAGAAGTTAATAATTTAATTTCATAAATGAAACCAAGTTAATGGAAGAGGAGATGACAGTTAAGCATTTTTGCCCAGCTGGAGGTGTAATCTCAGGGGAATTGTCTGTCAACATGTATTTAGGTTACTTCCAAGCCTGCTACCTGTTTCATTTTCTTGGCTAGGGTGATGAAGCTGATAAAACAGTTGCAGTGGCAAAAAAATGTTTCATTTGCTATTATGTAAAAAAAAGAAAAAAAATAATCTTTTTTTTCCCCTTTGTAAACAGGATTGTAGTTATATTAAGGCATTTGAGAATTAATCAAGAGATTGGGGGATGAAAGAATGTTGACAATTACAGAACTAGCTTCTTCCCTTCTGCCTCACTCCTTCCCCTAGAAGGGAAGAAGTTTGAGTACTGGTGTTTTACAGGACAATCTACAGAATGGGATATTGTATAGCCAGATATTTCCTGTAGAGCTTTTTTTCCCTTCTCACTTTAATTCACTTTTTCTTTTTCTCAAACCCCAATGATAGACTTTAGCAGGAATCTTTCTTTACTAAAACGAACTTTCTTCTGATAACTTCTCGTAATAGAAGCCATGAAAATACCAACAAACCTAATAAAGGAAAATGGACATAAAAGACAACTTTTCAGCCTCTGTCCTAATTCTTCTAGAAAAACGTACTACTACTTGTATATGCTATTTTCGGGCTATTTCTGTTTCCTTCTGAAGTCAGTAAATAATGTTTCCATTCACTAAAGAGAGATCAAGAAGTAGGGCAGAGAAGTGCAGGCCTACATTTATTACTATGTCTGAGGGGAGCATTTAGACATAGGTTATCTGATGCTTTTTCCTCACAGAACTTTTTTGTATTTGTATACTTGCATTCAAGAGCAGTCTAATGCTTTTAGATGGAGTAGAGGCTTTGTCCTTGCTCAGAGAGTGTGTCTACTGGTATGAGACATGAGAAAAAAGTAGGGCACTAAGAAATGGAAAGAGAGAATGAAATGAAGTCATAGGACAAGTATATCGGCATAGCCATGTAGGCAAATACGTATGTACTATTCATCTTGATTATTTGTAATCCAACACAAGCAATTCATATTACATATAATTCACATTACATGACAGGCTTTCATTCTGTTGGCTTGCTTCTCATGATGATACAGGACTTTATTTAAAGTTCTTCAAATTAAATAACTCCATTAAGATATCTGCTCAGTAGAGAAGAATACTTACTGGACTCTAGGACAAAGCAATTGCCAGCTGAATTATCAGAACTCATATCTATGGTGCAATCAACACTGCTCTTCAATGCTTGTGTGCCAGTCTAAAGATTAAAAAGTCAAAGGACAAACTGTTCAGCATAGTTTTACAATCATCATATCTTATTTTGCCAAGAAAAGGAAGTTGTTTCTGAAGCATATACTTAGTGTAACAAAAGAAGCAAGGTACAATCTACTTAACTCCTCACACCTTAAGGTTCCGTGTGGTTTTTATAATGGAAATAACTTTTTCTTTTTTTGAGAAAGATACACTACTGCAACCATACACAGCAACAAAAAAAGCTCTCTCAGAGACAGAACTTTAATAATTTTCTTATTTTTTATAAAAATCTGTGCACCAAGTTGACAATGACATAAGGGCTTCTTTGTACAAGAGCTGAATGTGTCTATTCCAATTGGAGGGTCAGCCTGTTTTTTTGACAAAAGCTATGCCACTCCCTTCCATGTTGTTTGGTCTGTAATACCTCTATTATTGACAGAGATGTTAAAATCTTCAGTTTGTCCATACTGTCTGCTAATCAAGTTGTTGGGGAAAAATGGGAAAAGGCCCTACATCTAATCACAAGTTACAGAGAGGCTTAAAACAATACTGCCTTTGTAGTCAACTACAAAGTTGTTAATGTAAAAGGATATCTATTTCCATCCTCCAGTCCTTCCTGATTACTATTCTAATTGTCCATTACCCCATACCAGGACAGATACCTGAATTGCTGATATTTGGGGATATTTTGCCTAGATTACAAAGAAATGCTTCTGATTGTGTAACGTTTAAGAGTGCTGTTTTAACAATAGTAAGTAAAAACCCTTAAATGTTCCAGATAGAGAAATAGAAAGGCTCCTTCTGCTTTGCCCTTTGGTTTTCTTAATTCGTATTTTCCTCTAAGTGGTAGCTGCACATTTAGCGATGCAGGGAAAGAGTTCACACCCTTGCTTTCAGGCAGACTAGCTACAGTTTAACATGCTGCACAAGCTGTTCCCTATTGTCCTGTTGCAATATTTTGGCACACACTGGACTGAGACTCCCAGCTTCACATGAAGCATTTAAACAAGCGGCCTAGTTTTTCAAGTGCTTCCTTGTGAATGTAACCATCCAATCTAATGCTTAATCTTCAGAATAATGAAATAAATATTAAAAAAAGAATTGCCAAAATTGTAATCTAGTTTAATATTTTTGCGAAGGAAAAAGCAAACAAGAAGGCATGTAGGAAAACAAAAGTCACCACCTGTTTTCCAAGGTTATCCTGAAAGCTCATATGCATTTTGTGCTACAGCTCTGTGTTCCTGGAATCCTATAAAAACCAGTGTTATACCCTTGGCTATATCTAGATTTGCAGACAGATATACAGCCTCATTTTAACAAAAAGATGAGTTCTGGTTATTCTTGTGTGATCATTTGGATTATTGCCATCACCACATTGAGCTGCGTGTCTGTGCTCACGTTGTGCCAGCCCTTCCCTGCAGTACAGGAAGACTTAGGACTTTTTGTCTCCTGAAATATGCTGAAAAATTCCTACAGACAGGGAAGTTGATACGTTGCTTTAGGTCACACACGTGACCAGTAGCAGTGTCCAAGGGAATTCTCTATATGGCCTCTTAGTGCTTTTTACCTGATGCCTCAGAGCAGGGCTCAGATGGGGATTCTGCTATCTGGCTCTGTCAGGAAATAAAATTCAGCACTAATCCCACAGCCTCACCCAGGACAGAAGACCCAGCGCAGCAAGGATTAGAGCGATCCTCCTGAGCGGTGCTGACCCCATATTCAGCCTGAATCACAGTCACTATTAGTAGCCAAGTGTAATACCGTGTCTCAACAGACAGTATGTCCGTCAATACTGTCTGCTTACCAAGTTATTGGCAACTAGTTCCGTTCAGACAGACCATCATTTCTACAGCCTCTGGTACCCTCGGGCTGCTTCTGCAACCCTAAATACCATGTCACCTCAAAGCCTTTGTATTCCTCCGTGGGGGTAAGTAAAGACCCTCACCCATTAATGCCTTTTGATGAGGGAAAATTCTAAAATTCGGTTCCTCAGGTGTTTTCCAGCATACATTCACAGATTTAGGAGCGTCAGAAATTGTAACAAGGCAAAGAAAGTGCTTTTATGCAGCAAATCACTAAAGCCGCCTCCCCCCTGGGAACAGCGTGAACTAGTCTCTTAAATACAGTTCCAAATCCCTTGATCTGCTAGGATTTACAGCCTCACCCAGAAAGCAAGTGGTGAAGCTAGGCAATGACCAGTGGAGCAGAGGGAATGGCCTTGACTGCTCTGAACAAAAGAGCTGGGAAGAAAGTGGTCAAAGGAGGTGTTGACTGCAAGAGTTTGCCTTCTGAGGTGATAACTGGGTGAGATTTCTGTATTTCTGCTGTAGAGGATGATTATATGTGAAAGTATTTCCCTGGATGGGCAGTCGATGAGGCAACCCAGTTGGTTTTGGTTGGTTTATTTTTGGCACTTGTGTGACTCAATGACAGATGTGCGGCACTTCAGATTCAATTCTCTTGCGCTAACATTATACGCACAGGCTCTTATGTTCATCTCCCACCAACGTAAGAGCAGCCAAGACCAGACCTGTGTTTATGCCTGTTCCCAAAGCTGTGCGATAATTTCTATACTTCAGATAACCAAGTTACAAAAGCTATGAGCTAAGTGACCCAGCAGAGATGGAAATGTGGCTCTGAGGGATTTTTGTATCAGTTTATGATTTACTTTCCTGTTCCAGCAAGTGGAAACCCATGCTGTTTTCCTGAGCTGTGTATCTTGAAAAGGTACTTTTGCTATTCTCATGAGAACAGACTTCCATTATCTCACTCTGTGGCAACTTTGTTGCTCATTTATAAATAGGAACAGATGTTTCACTTACATACCAATGAAGAACAGGTGTGGAGAATAACATTATTTCCTCCTGATTTAGTATTGTTTCTCTTTCTTCACACTAGTTTCTCTGTGAAGATAATCCACTCCTATTGGCCAGCCACTCAGGCTGGAGTGGAAGAGCTGGGTTGTGCTCCCTCCTATGCATGCTGCCCTGAAAACATCTGGATTTAACATTTTTTTTCTCTTCAATATCCAGAAGTACAAAACAGATTACTTTCTGCAGCTGTATGAAGGTGGCAGTGAGGGAACCTGAATCATATTTGTTCAGGTTTGCCTGGTTATGCAAATGGTGTCAAGGTACTGTCCTGTTTTAGACTTCTGCTGGTAGATTTGCAGTATTTTGAGCTTAGGTAGGCACAGCTGTTGGCTCTAAGAGCAGCATGTTGCTTAAATGGAAACTGGGTAGGCATTTTCAGAGGAATTCCTGTACTATAGTAGTGCAATTAGTCTCCTAGTTTAACAGGTTAATAGTTTACTCAGGATTCACCAGTATGTTTTGAAATACTAGAAATGGTTCTATCTTATTGCATGCAATTGGACTTTATTCTTTCATCAGGAGTGGCTTTAACAGTTGCAAATTACACAGAAATAGCATTAGTGTCCTCACATATGGAAAATGGAGCAAATATAAAACATAAACTGATATGAATGTTTATTACCACAGAAAGAACTTCGGCTAAATAACCTCAAAGTTTTATGATAAAGGCCCTGCGTTTCAAATGCTGTTTTGTTGGGAGATTACCCTCATGTGATGGTTAACTCCCATGTTTTAGCCGCATACTTCAGTGATAGCTTTTGCCAGAAAGAAACCAACAGGCTAAAGGGACAGGCTCTTGCTGCATCTATGTGATGTCCCTCTACTCATGTAAACAGCAGAATAATGTTTCCCTGCCATGCCATTCTGAAGTTAGATGTTTAATATTGCTAATGCTCAAAGTGCACTTGGTCACTCTGGTTCTAAAATGTACTTTCTTAAAACTGTGCTGCTATAATTTTTACAACTTAGATGATTTTAGAGCTAGACTCCAACATTTCATTACGATGTAACTTAAACTGCACCATTGCTTGCGCCCAATAGATGTAAGTTACTTCTCTGGAATGAAAAAGGAACCTACTCCGTTAAAACGCTCAAAGTCCTAACATGCACTGAATTCATTTGCAAGACAATACACAGGCACCTGAAAGTTTGCATGTTCAGATCCTTCATGCTAATTCTGGTGCCGTCCAAGAGAAATGCTGTATTTTCTAGAGTATGACGGTAAAGTCTCAGTTCGTGCTTTGTTGACACTATTCCTGTTGCAATATTTTTTCCAAAGTGATGAGAGGTACATCAGTTTCTTTCTTACCTCATCTGAAGTTGTTCTTCTCAACTCCATTATGCCACGACTGTGTTTCTTGGTGTTTTCCAGAAGGCGATATTAATGTTTCTTTTAAAGAACTTTCAGGAGAGAACACTTACAGAAGATGTTTAGTGAAGATGCTTAGAAGCCTTTGGCCATGCAGAGGGCTAAAATACTATCTGTAGTGGCAGTTGATGTATGACATACAGTAAAATGATAAAACATATTCTTTAAGGAGCTGTCGGGTTTTTCCTATCAGATTACACAGCAAGTAGTACAGCTTGCCTTGCCATGAAATGCTGGGCTCCAAGCTTGAAAGCATGCTAGTAAATCCTGATGGAGCACCAGTTCGCCATGTGGGTGTCTACAGTGATGAGGGAGGGCTAAGGTCTAGTTGGAAAGTGAGTCCATAAGGTGAGAGTCCTAAACCGGGCACTGATTGTGACAGTGCTTAAAAAAGGGGATAAAAGACCAACCTGATCCTAAACAGGGCTCCAATAGGTAGGGGCGTGGGTTCCAGTTGGGGCTGGTCAGGGCCACAAAAGCCTGTTAGTGTAGTCTGGCCCTGATCTGAAGCTTTTGATTCCTGTTAAGTATTGAAATGGTTAGTGTGTGCTAGAGCAGGGGAGTCAGGGCAAGGTTCAATTTTTCTAGCAATGCCAAGAGATCTTGGACAATATCTTTAAAGTGGTGGGTTTTTTTGTTGTTGTTGTTGTTGGTTTTTGTTTTTTTTGTGGTGTGTTTTTTTTTTTGTTTTTTTTTTTTTTGTTTTTGTTTTTTTGTTTTTTTTTAAATTATGAAAAAGAAGGAAGGCTTTGCCAAAATGCAGAATGTCAGCTTGGCTGGAGAAGGATTTTGCTATGGTGGGATGACATGGTTTCATGTGCTGCATCTAGTAATCTGAGCTTGGGGTAGCATTTGCTTGTGTGGCTGATGTGAGGTTGGGTCAGACTCCTTACCTGTGCAGGTCACTGTCCAAGAGGGAAGAAGATCTCTGAGCAGAGGTGAACCCCAGAGATGTACAGAGGCTGTTTGCTTCCTGCTAACAAAGCTGACAGTTCCTGATTGTTCGTACTGCTATGGACTAACTAGAATGTACTCCTTTTCAAAAGGTGAAAGGGGTGCTCCTTCAAGAGACCAGAGCCCCCCATTCTTTCTGTCTGTATTTTATGTTCCTCTTGAACACTGTCCCCTTTCCTAAGGTGATGACTAGCTGAGAGATATGTTAACTCTGAATCTAAATGCAAGGATAGCAAGAAAATCTTCTGGAGGCAGAGGTCTGAATTTACACAGTTTCCATGCTAAAACTGAGATGCTTATGTTAGATTCTTTAGGCACTTTTACAGCACATTAGAGATATTTGCAGATGCAAAAGGATAAAGGATATTTCCTGCATGTTCCAAAGTAAGATATATACTCAGTGCATCGAACTGAATTTTCTGTACTGTGTAAACCAAATTCATACAGTGCAGACTGATATCAGAAAATTCCATATACTCTTTTCATACTTTAAAGAGATGTAATCTAGGTTTAAAGGATGCAATAATGTTTTGTGTAGTCAGAGTGTGTTCTGCTCCTTACACATCCTTGTGCTAAAGATCAGTGTCGTTGCTAATACAGTTTAGTCTTACAAAACTTGAAGGCAGCCATAAAAACTTTAACATAAGTTCAGCTCAGAAATAGCCTCTAGTATTGCAACACTAAGGAATATAGAGGGAATGGTGAGATCAGATCAGAAATCAGAGATGTCATCTGTTCTGTAATTTACTGCTGACATCAGTTGGCAGGGAGATAATGATTAACAAGATTAATGCAGTAAAGATTATACCATCTATGCAATAGTTTTTTACTCTTTGCTTGGTGTGACAAACTTTAACTTTCCCTGGTGAAGATCAATTTAGATAAAAGGAGGATTGCAAGAAGTATTCTGAGGCAAGGGTCTATTTCCTTGCCAATCCATTTCTTGATCTCTGATTTTCCAGTCTAAGGGCTTACACATCACTCAAGGTATACAGCCATTTCCTTGTGCTAATGGCCTGGTATAGAGGCAAGGCTTCTTATTGTCAATAGTGAGTTAATATAAAAAGCTGGAATCCTATTCATAGCAATGTGAAAGGGTCAGAGAACAAGTACAGGTAAATATTCTTGTTTGCTCTTCTAGGGACCTCAGTGAAAAACATTCTTCCTATCTTCAAAAGGGTTATTAATGGCTGTTCAGCTCCCACGTGTTTTGTAGGTACCCCAGAAGTAATGGTCTCAGTGGGATCTCATTGAAACAAGTAGCACTGTGGCCTTACTGAGAAAGAACCAGCTCCTTTACACATTGAAGAGAAGCCAACAACTAGCAGCATAACGTCACTGCTGTTTTATTTAGAGATGGCCAAAAATTCAGTGACAGCAATCACTTTGGATTTAAGAGAAAGAGTCAAGAAACCCTTGTTCTGAGAGGTTTGTATCATAAGTACCAAAGCTACTTCAACTGGAGGAGTTGTGTGTCTGAAATTTGCAAAGTCATCTTACGAAGAGGAACTTAAACACCATTTAAAGACTTAGCTCTTTTCCTCATATCACTAGTCTTAAATTTGGATACATTGTAAGGAATTTTGTTCTTGCCATGTATGTGGAAAAAGATGCTAGGAGGCAAGATCTAATATTACCTTAACATCTCCTCACAGAACTGGAACAAACAAGGATCTGGACAACAAAAGGTGTTTTATCTGTAAGACTCTGTAAAGTTTCCAGAAACTGGGATGAAGGTTCTGTTTTAACTTCATCCCTCCTTTTTTACCTTATTTCGTCTTCTTCTGTGATTCCAGTGAATGTTATCTTAGTGAGATCTTTTCCTTATTATATCTCTTAACCTCAGTCCCATAGACCAAAAGATTTTATTGAAGTCTAATGAGGCTTTTAAAAGATTCAAAGGTTTGACTAATTATTGAAACATTCCATTCTTGCAATAAATTTACAAACAGGTATTTTATAATACACTCTTAACCAGAAAACTTCAGTAAGTGTTAGTTGCAGACCAGCTAACTTTGGTGGCTTCTTAATGAGTTCTCTCAGCCTTCAGTCTGGTGGCAGGATCCATAATTCCTCTCATTCTTGCTAATAATGGTGACCCAGTTTGGTCATTTTAGAAGAAAGAGGTTCATAGCTACCTCAGAGCACCTTCTCAGGATAGCGAAGATGACTGCTCATGTGCTTGATTTCTCGCTATGACATGGGGAATACTTTTACTACTTGGAGACAGGCCTTCGTCAAAAAAGGGTTTCTTGTCACAAGCAGCTGAGCAGAGTTCCCTCGTGTATCCCCACATATTACTGCTTGAAAATGGTCTGACGCTGGGTTTCCAAGAAGTGCAGAGGCAGAAATGTTTAATGTGCCCAATATTAATCTACACCTGGTAGTAATGTAAGATGTGACCATCTAAAAGGTCTACTATTACAATAACAGAAGTGTTACATTTTTAACACTTGCATTGTGAGTTCATCACCCTCCATAGTGAATTGGCCTTTAAATATGAAATTCCCTTGAAGACAATAAATGTTGTTCATCTGCAGCCATACAGATGAGAGAAGAATTTTTCTGGTAACTCTGAAAGGCCCAGAAAAAGCAAGATGTTGTTATCACGGATAATGCCTTTTTCTTCAGATTATGTCAGCAAGTATGTCTCCAAGTAGCCCTGTATGGTGGTAGTGACATATTCTGGCAGTCTACACGGAGGTACATACTCAGCTGTTGGAGCTCTTGTGGATAGAGTACACAGCCGTACCCCTGGAGGTAGATTAATGAGGATGAGGTGTAGGAATTATTTTGGCCACAACTATGAAGGACAGCACTTAGTTTTTCCTTACTGCTCATACAGAATAGAGCTGTCATAAGCATTTATAGTCGGTACACTTTGAATCTTGCTATAATATAATATAAATATTTCCACATGAATATGTAAGAAATTCCTTTCCTTTCATATTGTGTGGCATTTGCATAATTATCACTGAAATTCATGGCAGATTCAAACTGTCAAGCCTGTTTACATTGCAGTGGAAAATTATTTACTGTTCCGTACAAATGTTACATTTGCATCTGCAACAGCAAATGCATACCTCTTCAGTTTACTAATGAGAAAAATTATACATCTGGTTAAAGAAACTTTGCAGAGCAGAGCTGGTGTTTCCCATATCCTATTAACATGTGGAAACATGTCTCTACCCCTCTGGAATTTCAGTCAACTCTGAGAACATGTTGCTGAGGAAATTGAGTGGTGCCAGAACTTACATGAAGTATTAAACCCCAGGCTTCTGAGCCGTTGACTTATACTAGTCACAGTCTCATTTGGCTGACCAAGTAACAAGTACAGCATTAATACAGGTTTTAGAACTAGAAGAATAAAATAAATGGGACATTGCCCTGTTCTTTAAAGGCCTCAGGAACAGGGTCTGAGAGAGGAGGTGCTGAGTATACAAGAGGATTTAACATCAGGAGACTCAGCTCTCCCTTGCAGCTGTTAAACCCCTGACTGAAAAACTGGATGCAAACTTGCAGTCAGACTCTGTGCAAAGTGGGTCAGATCTGGTTAGGTTCATTAGCTTAGCCTCTATAGAGATAAAATGAAGCAGCACTTAATTTGTCCAGATCTGGCTTTGAGGGACCATAACCTCAGACCTGAGAGAACATGATGGAGCTAATTCCTCAGGGCTCTTCAGAAGTCAGAACAAGTCCAGATTGATTTGGTACATGTGGGTTGGAGCTGGCCATGCTTGCTCTCAGCTGGTCTTGTGGACAGAAATTCAATGTCATTGGCCTGTGCTCTTGTGTTAACCACATGGGAGAAAAAAGAGAACTTGGCTCCCTATGAGTCCAGAGTGGAGCGCCGCAACAGTCATCTTGTCCTGCTAGATGAAGAAGGAAAACGATCTACTCTGCAACTGCAAAAAAGAAACTAAATTACAAGAATTAACTTGAAGAAGCAAACATTCAAATACTAGGGTTGAGGTTCCAACCAACATGGGTCTGGCTTAAAAAATTCATGTTAGGTTTAGTTTGTCTTTCAAAACTTCTACGTGTACTTGATGAAATTCCAGATTTGTCCCTTCAAATTGGAAAGACTACAGGTTTTCTTGTCTTACGACTGAACTTGACATTCCTGGTATCAGGAAGTGGGGCACTAAGTAATGCATCAGTATCTATGAAACCTGAAATGAAAGCAGCGCTATGCCCTTCTGAACTGATGACCCTGTATAGTCCCAGACTTCATACCCTACTGATTGCCTTGAAACATTTATACGAGCTCTTTACCTGGTCAAAGATACTTGTAAAATGCCTTGCTCTTAATACAGGAGGTGTGATAGAATCAGAAATGCTTCTTTGACATTGTTATTTAAGATAAACATTCTTGTTTAGATCTAGGGTTTTATTTTGTACCAATGTCTATGCTAAACTGAGATGCTTGACCATTTCACTTAATTCTCCATCACTTATAGTTTTAATTACTTTTTCACATTCATAATAGTGACCTTCAAAGTAAACATTAACTCCGAATGTCGAAGAAGTAAATAAGTAAACCATGAAAAAAGTCTTTTATTATATACACAGAAGGATGAAGCTGCTTCTTGGCTCTGAACACTTAAGTTCCTATCTTCCATGACTCTTTCTTCTAATAAATGCAGCTACCTCATTCTAGCCATCAAAAATCAAAGTGAAACATTAGCTCTTTTCTCTACAAAAATACATTATATTTGGCTTAAGCTGTTCTTGCTGTAACCTGTGGAAAATCCTAATTTCTTTTTCTTCCTCTTTTAGGTAATAGGGCTTTTAAGTGCTCTTGTCATTTTCAAACTACACCGCTATATTTTTATCTTTAAATGGTGCCCACGAAGTTGCTTATCATTCATAAGAATTGCCTCAGAAGCATTTCTTTGAGGTTAAGGCATTTCTCAGATTAGGAGCCTGTTTTATTGATGTTTTTAAATCTTTGGAATGGTTTTGTTTTTTTAATACTGATTGCTGTTTACAATCTATTTGCCTGTGGCTTAAGGTTAATGTAATTGGGACATATATATAAGCTGGAAAATTGACTTACCTTTAAAATAATAGTCTGAGTTTCAGCAGTTTTTAAAGAGAGATATTGTGTTTTGGTTTGTGTCCTCTATAGTTCAAACTGCAGCCTTATGGTGTTATGTCTCCTCTGCATTTTCTCCATTTAACCCCCCCCCCCCCCCCCCCCCAAATCAACTTTTACTTATCTTTGCAATAAACTGGATTGTTGTCTCAGTCCTGGACTGGGGCCAGAGATGATCTCCATGGTGGAGAAAAAGATGTAGTGGTAGAAATTTGGCACCCGAAGGCATGTGGACTGCCTCCTTCAACAGGGTTAGTGCAGTAACGTGAGAATTTTTTCCATTCTTTCTGCAAAGTGTCCAACTTTCAACTTGAATTTTCTACTTTGCAGTAAGCCCTCTGCTATTTCTTCCACAAAACCTTCTCCTCCCAGATGCAACTGACAAAATAAAGAAATTACCTTCTGCTGAGCACATTTACTTCAGGTTCTCTAGTCAGTAACAGGCTCTCCCCTCATGGCAAAAAATCCAATGAAATTTAACCTCACAAAAAGAAACTGAGTTCTCTGTTTCACAGGGTGTTGGGCTACTAAGGCAGAATATCTACATACCTGTTTTTCCAGGCAGCATAGGAAGTGAGAGATGTAGAATGACTGCCGTGAAAGGAGAAGAAAGTGTGGCCTGCATAGTGGGCATGTCCATGAAGAATAACAACAGACTCTTTGTTGGGATGGAGAGCTGAGAGCGTGACCTGATCACACATGAAAAGGGACAGGGCCCATAATTAGATGCACAGTACACTTTTCAAAAACATGTAGCAACTGGTGTCTGAAAGCTTAGAAGTAAACTCTTTTACATTGTTGTGCTTGATTTATATTAGCAACCCAAGGACCTGACAGAATTCCAGGTGTTCAGGGTTTTTCTTAATATCCTAAAATTTCCTCAATAGCATTTCATTGTAGGAGTCAAAATCCTTGGTATGTATATATTTATTTATTTTTACTAGGAAAGTTTTACTTTTGGTTCATTTGTAGGTTCAATATTAATACAATTTTATATATAGACTCCAAAACAGATGAGCAGAAGCTAAATATTAAAAGGGAGAAAGTTGAAAGCAGCTTCAGCAAATCCAGGTTCTAGAGAATTAAATTGCCTTGCCATGCTCCAGGAAGCAAAGTTATGCTCAGGTTACAGAGCAAGGTTTAGTTTAATTGACTGTGTTGTAATTTTCCCACACCCTTTGGTCACAGAAATCAGATGCAGTTCTCTGATGCCTGCGGCATCAAACCAGACATGGTCTGAGGTATCGGAGAGCAACCAAAGCTCACTAATGGAACCTTGTGGTGTACAGAACAAATGTGTTTATATTGCTTGGGTTCCTCTTAACCACAAACAGCCAGGCTATGCAGAACAGTTTTCAGGAAAGCTGGTGAGGATACTCTTATCTCTCCATTAGCTGCTTGAGTGTTAAGTGTGTATACCTTTGAGGAGTTAACTGACATGGAAGTATAAGTAAGGTCTAGCTTGAAAACATACAGACATTTAAATTCAAGTATCTTTTTCATCTGCTCTTGAAAAACTTTTTAAAAATACAATTTAATATATTTATTCCAAGTAGAGATCAATTTTATGTTTTTTTCTAGAAAGGTTAATGGTAGAAAATGATAAAAAGCCCACATTTAGACTATTAATATATTGTTATTTTGCCTAAGATGCTGTTGTACTTGTGCTAATATAGACTTACCAAAATACTTAGAAATGTAAGTACTATACTATAGTCATAATAAAATGCCCCAAAATAAATGTGGGGATACACAATACTTTGAGTTCCCAAGTTAATGCTGTATGCATATATATGTAGCACATTTGCTTTTTAAAAATAATTTCAGTCCTTTTCAGCAGGATTCTAATTCATGGTACAAATTAACAAATTTCAGGGAGAATCCCTTACAAATGTAAACCATTTGTAATTGTTCTAGGATACTTAAGACAAAATCCCTAATTACAAAAATTGCAAGAATGAAAGGATCTGAAAATAGTAAGTAATGACTTTGAGCTTAAGTTAAATAACTATTATCTCTCTGTAAATGAATGAAATGTGTATAATCTAATATTAAAATGTAGCAATTATGCTTTACATCAAGGAGCATTTCCAATTAATTCCACAGCATTGTGCTCACTTCCACCTAATTTGGTGGAATCTAAACTTCCTAGCTTCTTCAGCTGTTCAAAATACTTAATGGAAACAGGAGACACAGCGATTTCTTTCCTGTAGTGCAATAAGCTGGCCTTGCACCCCCAAAACAAAGACAAGAAGGTTCAGTCACCCTTTCAGCAGGATCAAAATATTCCCTTTCACACTTGTCTAAGGAGGTCAGAGTACAGCAGCATAGATCCCAGGCTGTCTTTCCTCACTGAAGGTGGTACAGTGCATGGTCACCAGACTGACTGGAAAGCAATTAATATTTTCATAATCTCACACTTATTACTACTTTTTTTACATCAGCCAAATTATGCTGCCATTTTATTATGATGAAATCATGCAGGCATAATGTGGATGTGCAGTAATATGATATTTACAGTGTAATTCAGGCTCCACTGACAAGTTATTAATTTAAAATGTCAGCAGGAATGCATCTCTGCTGCAAGATGAGGGCCACCACTTGGATGCATACGTTAAACTCGGTTTTCTTCTCTCCCTGCCTCCTCCAAACCAGCAGAAAGTCTGTGAATTCCCTTCAAATATAAATTGTGATGAAGATCTTGAGGCTGTTATCACTGTATTTAGTTTCTAAGGCGCAGGAGAGCATGGGTGTCCTGCAGGGCTGCTCAAATGCAACCCGCAGCTTCAAAGTGCCACCTGAGATGAAACTCTGCTGGACCTCAGTCTAGGGAGTGTGCTAAGTGGAACACACTGAACTAGTGTCACCCTGGCCTTCTGCCTGCTTCTGAGGCTCCAGGCATCACGGTGGGCTGGGAATGGCAGGTCTACTGCCCTCCTTTCCCTACTGACTGCTGGTCCTTCCTTGCTTCCTCTGTATGTGGCACCTAGAGGAGATTTTCACAGCCTGAACAGCTGGTTTTCCTCCAGGTGAGGGCTTAAGTCCTTGTCATGCATAGCTTCACAGCTGCTTTTTCTTTTTTTTTTTTTTACAGAAAAGTAGCCCAGAGCACAAACCTACAATGGCCAAATACATGAGGGCTTCTTCCTTGGCACAGGGGAAGAATGGGGCACAAGGCCAAGCCAGCAGAGCCACCCGGCAGGGAATGCTGCTCTCAGCACAGTGCAGACCTGTCAGCATGGACTGACACCGAGAGCCAGAGAGGCCACTAGGAGAGGGTGAGGCAGCCTAAAAGCATGTGTGCTTTTCCCAAAGCCCAGGACTCACCCTGGTGCTGTCCTAACCTAACTGCATGCTGTGTCATTTGTTGTTTGTGTCATTCAAGAGCATTATCTCAACATGCTGATGTTTCTATGCACTCATGTTTGTTTTGTGAAAACTGGGACATCTTGCTGTGCTACCACCAGAACACATAACCACAGTTGCTCTAAGAGTTGTGCTTGCTGCTAAGTGCTTCCTCCTTGGCAGCAAAACTAGCTTTGTTCAAACTTCCTCTCTTGAGAGGATGACAGAAGTTATTCCAGAGCATCTCTAACAAATCTCTTACTGAAGCCCTGCATTATATGTCTATGAATTTGTGTGCGTCTATCCTTGCCTTATGTAGCTGACATGAACATAGTTTGACCTGCAAGTGGCAGTATATGGCTTAAAATGCTTCGTTCTTCCAATGCTTTTTCTCACCAGCTCGACATTCGGAGGGAAGGATAACTGAAAGGCTGAATGAATTCCTCTGATTAGGGGCTTATTTAAACAATCTGCTTGTCTGAATGGTGTCATGCAGCTCCCTATTATCCTAATAGTGCTCAAGCATAGGAAAAAAATTGGAATTGCTTTCTTTTCTCAAGTTGTTTTAAAGCTGCTTTTTATAGTAGTCAAGATTTATTTCCCTGCATACTTTGAAGGCTTTAATTTCTTATTAATTTTGAAATAGCACTGTGTAGATAATTTCTACATAATGCTTAGTGTCATCATAAATATACATACAGGAATAAGTACATTCAGTCAACAAAAGAGACTTTAGTTATGCACATGATTTCCTCTGCAAAGCTGGTGCTAAAATTCTCTTTGCTTTTTGGTAGCAAGATAAACATTTTCCATTGCTGCAACACTTCCCAAGGCTTTCTTCTGACCCAACCTGACAGTGATAAGGTTTGGTCAGATCCCATAGCAATGCACTGAGTATAAACAGAAGACATTGCTCCTTAATGTTTAAGTCTTACTGACCATAATATGTGCCGTTCTTCCATACAGAATTGCTGAAGTAGTTCTCAGGTGAGACCAATGTCTCATACGCCTATGATGAGGCATGGAGAAAATTAGATTGATCCAAGCACCCCACAGGTTTTGTCAGGGACACCATGACTGCTTAATCCCTATAGGTGCAGCTCCATCCTCAGGTAGGGCAGAAGCAGACGATTGCCCAAATTACCAGCAGGGATTAATACTTGTGTGATAGATTCTGCTAAAGATTTAATAGTTTTTATGCTAACAAAGTGGTTCAAGTTTGCCGGTGCAAGGCAGGAAGAATAGTTTTCTTCTCTTTTTCTTCTGAAAGACCTCAGCCCGGTTTGTTTATTGTTGGTTGTTACCCAAAATTTGAAAATAGCTTGAGTGACACCCCACAAACCTCTGTTTTACAGATGGAGTAAGAAGGCAGAGTTTATACATACTGATGTTATTCTGTAGTCAGCTGCAAGTCTGGTGCTTTTTCACAGGCTTTAAAAATAAATCTTGAAAGAAACTATTCTGTTCTGTTTGGACACTGAAAGTTTCATATATAGCATATCATGCATAAAAATAATCGCTGCAACTGCAATGTACAAGTACTTATTGTTCCAAGGTAAAATCAAGACGTGTCAGAAGTGAAAAATATTACTCTAGAAAAAAAATGTCCTTGCTTTAAGAAGTAGAGAAAAACAGCTGTATCAGTGGAAAACCAGAACACAGAGAGGATTTTATTTGTAAGTCAGCCTTTTATGGTACTCATCAGAATCCCTTTAGTACCTCATAAAGATGAATTCATTAACTCTTCTATGGAAAGTATGGAAATACAATTTTCTTCAGTTTAGAAAAGGGAAAATGGGCCAAGGAAAGATCAAATGAATTGCCCAAAATCATAAAGACCACCTATAGCAGAGCAGACTAGAAATGCAGATTTCCAGGGTCCTGGCCTATACTTTTAGCCACAAAACAATCTTTTTCTTAAAGATAATTGTCTATCAAAGAGGAGGAAAAAAAATCAGCCTTACTTTCAGGAAAATAAAAATGTAGTGACAGAGTTAAGTGCTTCGTCTGGAAACCCCTGAAATTTCAAAGCATTTAGTTGCTACTAAAGTTTCCAGAGGTTAGCTTCTGATTCAGCTATACTTGTGAGGTAGCAAGATTTTAAAAAAACAAATTCAAATACTCCACAAACAATAAGAATTACACATGAAGAAGGAAATCATGAGTTTAGGGTTTATCTATATGTATATCTGAACACTTCAAAGAACCCATAAATATCCTATCTTTAACACCATGGGTCTCCATCTCCTGTTAGTTTTATGATACTCAATTTCAGAGATGATGTAAACCATATTCTTCAGTCAGTATGCTGACAGTTTTATTCCCTTGCTAGGTCTAGCTCAACCCCAGTGCTCCAAACCCAGCAAGGACAGCCCTGAATCTGTGCTTGCTGGCCTGTGCCCTGAGGTTTTCTTCCACTTTAAACTTTTCCTGTCTATTTCCCACCACAATAATGTTGTTAAATCCTGGTCCTTTGCACAGTTTCTACTAACCTGAAAGTGTTTAAAGGTGCTACATAGGATATTTGGAATGGTTACTTTCATTTCAGCCTTATCTCTTCAGTGCCTTAATCTTGGACATAACAATGCTTTAACTTTGAGACTTCTTCTGGATGTGGAATGTATGTCCCTATGAATAGGAAGTCTCCAGGGTGATATTAGGGGAAATTAAGTGGAAGCCAAGGTGGGAGAGAACATGCATCTCTGTAAAACAGCCAATGATATCTGTTGATCAAAGCAGACAGGGAGAATGTCATGACCAAGAAGTTGCATTGTCACCATAAAAAAATGCTTATTGCTATACATTGCATGAGATGCAGTGCCTGTCCCTCAGTTAGAAATGTCGTACGAGTCTGTGTGACTGGCCAGTCACAGTGATCACAAACAATCTCTGCGCAGCTGCACCTGATGGCACTGCTCTGCTGATCTCACTGCTCTGCCACTTCAACTGAACCAGGTCTGAGTTGCAAAACCTTACTTCTTCTGAACTCTTCCCTCAGCCATGTGTGCAGTGTCAGGTTGCATAACACGCACTGTTCAACAGTTGATGCATACAGGCATTTGTCTTGTGTTACTAGGAGTAATGTTAGCCTACAGGTATTTCTCATGTGTGCATGTGTGTGGTGAGAGCTTGATGGATTAGAAAGTCTAAAAAAGCTGTCTGCTGTTGTTCCACGATAGCACAGTACAAAGCCACTCAGTGTCTCCTTGTTTCTGCACCTATCTCTGCAAAATGCTGTTGCTTGGCAGTCTAGGAGGCAAGGTAGATCTAGGTAGATTTTTTAAAGTACTTTTTCCCACTGAAACCTGATAATCCAGACTCCTCCTTGAAGATGGGGTTGTTGTGCTGTCGCTGTTTAAACCCAGCCACACAGCTTGTTCACACACCTCCCCCCCCCCTCCCCCCCCCACACACACTTTCTCCCTCTTTCTTTCCTTCCCTGCCCCTGCTCCCAGAGGGCTGGGGAGGAGAATCAAGAGAATGTAACTCCCACAGGTTGAGATAAGAACAGCCCAGTAACTAAGGTATAACACAAATCACTACTGCTACCACCAATGATAATAATGATAAGAGAAAATAACAAGGGAAAAGAATACGATACCACCTGCTGAAATGAGTCCGACCCCCAGAAGAGAGCCTGTGTCCTTCTGGGCATAGCCTGTGCCCCAGTTACCTCCCTGGGCATGACGTGCTGTGGTATGCAATACCTCTTTGGCTAGCTCGGGTCAGGTGTCCTGTCTCTGCTTCCTCCCGGTCTCCCCTCGTCCCTGGCAGAGCATGAGACTCACAAAGTCCTTGGTCAGAGCAAACATTACTTCGCAACAACTAAAAGCATTTGTGTTATCAGCTCTGTTCCCAGGCTGAAAGTCAAAACACAGCGCTGCACCAGCTACTAAGAAGGAGAAAAACTGCTACTGCTGAACCCAGGACATGTGTTCATCACCCTAGCAGAAGCCCTTTTGGTAAGCAACAGGTTATGTGGTTGATTTCTTGCAGCACCAACTGCTCAAATCTTAAAATAATTAAGTAAGAAGCTGTAGTTCTAATCCCACCATGGTTTGTTTTTTCTCCTCTGACCATCTGTGAAGTATCTCTTAGTGCCAAAGTAAGGGAAGATTTACCAGGCAGTGGAGACCACAAGAGAAGTGACTGAAGGACCTGGAGATCATTGGGATGTTCATCATTGGAAGAGAAGCAGTGCATGTGAAGAAACACAAGCAATACCTGTTCTCTCTTGCTCTGTTTCAAAACCAGCCCTGTCTTTATCCTTTTCTGAAGTGAAATAAGAAAAGCCTCACTATGATGTGCATCCCTGAGAAAGTTGCTAGTATAAGAAAAGAGAAGCAATCTTCTCTCAGAGAAAGATGATCACAGGCACACAGAACTGTCAGGTCTACCATTTCAGGGTGCGAGCAGCTGGGAAGAATAAAGCCTCAAGGAGTCTTAAGGACAATTAAAAATGCAAAGACAAAACGGAAAAAACAGGTGAATAAAAAGGGGGAAATATGTCAAGTAGTATGGAGCTTAGCATACAGTTGAATGACAGAAAGAAGTAATTACTGAAAAATATACAAACAAGACAGAAAAGATTCATGATAAGCTTTAAAGAAGAGTAGGAATGGAAAGTCAGTGTCTCCTAAAAATCTTCTTGGAAGTTTATTTGCTTAATTCAGTTCCATATGCTAGAGCTGAGCCCATCTTTACGGTTGATAGCTTATGTCTTTCTATCAAGCATTTTTTCTCAGCTGTGCTAGCAAGTCTTTTGGGCAGAAATGCACTGCTATGTTTAACATGGAAAATAGGAAAGCCTGCTTTAAAGACTTCCAAGCTTTCTGGAACTCCTGCTTTTTGAAAAGCCGTTTCTTTCAAGATGCACTCTATTGAAGAATAATAAACTAAGGCCAACTGCTTGCTGTTCATGGCTGCTTTTATAGGCAGGAGTGGTGTACGTACCTATCTGTTGAGAAGTGTTAACTGTTGTTCAGGCTCTTTTTTGACAAAAATAGGATTCCTTACAGTTTGTGCGATAGCATTTCCTTCCAAAAAGCATAAAGCAGGCAGTAACAACTAAACTCTGTATGTTTGAAGTAATGGTCTTAGATTTTGCTTTAAAGCACCTTTGAGAACCTGTTATGGCAAAGTAGATTTCTCCAAATTGGTAACTCACTTACCTTACCATAGGTAATATACTTTAATACATTCTTCAGTGAGGTGCTCAAAGTGAATTTACAATAGAGAATTTGTAGTTCAAACTCACTGCAGCTCAGAGAACTTTTAGGGCATGAGGTGCACAGGGATGATAAACAACATTAGCTGTCACCAGAAAAATGACTAAAAGAAACCCAAGACTTCAGCTTTATGATGGATATAGATGCAAATATTTCTGCAAGTGATGGGATGGATATTGCGCCATTGCATCAATCTCTGCTCCCAGTTAGCAGGTGCTGAAGCTGGCAGCATGTGCCTTGTTCGCTTGCATGCTTGGGGAGCAGGAGCTCTGCCAGTTGCTGTATCCTGCCAGCTCCCCAGATCACAGCCTGCAGTGGTTGGAGGGCTGGCACAACACAGAAACTCATATACAAATGCCTGAATTTCCACTTTTCAGCTGCCCAGTTTAGGAATCGAGAATTTCTCATCTCAATATATTTCAGGGTCTTTTCTGAACTGAGGACTCAGTGAACAATTCCAAATACAAGGGAAACATTTTAAATGTAGCAGACTGAAGTGATCAGCAAGTAGGGTGACATCAGATTTCCAGGAAGTCCAGGAAGATGTGAGTTTGCTGTGTACAAATATCTGCTGTCAATTTTTCTCTGACTTTTCCTTTCTTCTTATGAGCTCATAGCCATTTCTCCCCTACATCACAAGCAACAAATTAAACACAGCAGATCCTGTCTGCACTCCTCAACAAGCAAAGGCTGTCTGCATTGCTGTATCATTGCTAAGTTCAGTGGGATATATTTCAGAAAAGGATAGCTCTCCCAGCAGCAGCCTGGAATCTGACTCCATAAAAAGCTTTGGTATCAAACCTGATCTCAGTGAACTATGAGCTACCTGAGTGCCTAAACCAGTAATCTGGCTGTCCAAATGCAGGGTGGGATTATTGGCCGGCTGGATATAAGCATGTAAGCTTCAAAGAAGCAGGTGGAAATGGGATGTAAAGGGGAAAACAGCTTGTAAACTCAGCTATTTTGCAGTGTTTACAGTCAGACCCTCCTGTCCTTGCTTTTGCTGAATAGCTCTAATTAGCCTCCCCGATGTGCCCCCAGGAGCATTTGGGTAGGAGAAAATGAGGATGTCAAAATAACTCCTTTACTTTCTCTTTTTTTTTTTTTTTTTTTTTTTTCCCCGAGAGGGCTGGTTCAGCACTGAAGGTGACAGTGAGTTATAAAATCTTGTGTCACTTCTGATACTGGGAACCCCAAAATCGACGCAGCATCAGACTGCCCTATGGTCAGGACACGGTACACTGTGCAGACTTGCTGTCAGGGGTGATACTCACTGGCATTGCAGCCTTCAGAGTTTTTATAGGACTTATCAGTAAACTATGCTGCTTTCACTGAAGATAAAGACAAGGATATGCTGGTGGCATCATCCCTGGTGTCAGGTGAAATAGACCTCCAGGCATTTCCGTTAAGATTAACCAGTTAAGCTTAGGTTTAAGAGATATGTACAGTACAGCATGGTTCTGAAGGCCAAGCAGTATATGCAACACAGTACAGCACAACACAGCATGTGCCTGCACTTGTTCAAGGCAACTGCTGCATGGATCACAAGCTCTTCGATGTACAATAGTCTTGTTAGGACAACTGCATATGTCCTGCAGTCCTAAGTGGATGTGAGATGTCCCAGGAGGAAAACACATCCAGTTCTGGGCAAAACTTGCAAATGGCTTAGCTGGGTAACATCAGCTTTTCCAGCACTTTCTGTACACAAGTGATTGTATCACAGTGATTAAAAGAGCTGTGATTGCATGGGGAGTAGTATTTCCACATCATTTACACTAGCTGTATGTTGGTGAGAAGTCACAAATGGGCATGGAACTCAGGCATCTGCATTGGAATTCCCAGAAGAAAGTATATGGGATCCAGCTTCTCTGCATTGCTTAACCCTAGCACTGTAGAGACTGTTTTCAGAATGGGGAGGACAGTTTATTTTCCCTGTTTGCTTCAGTGATCTTAATCGGTACAGACACTGCCAAGGAGCAACACTGCCTTGGTGCCAAATCCGGGCTGTGAGAAACGGGCCTTGGTCTGCTTCAAAAGCAACGCAGCCTGCTGCTTTCTGGCCTGCAGATGCTGGGGGTGAAGGGTTGGGGCTGGCAATGCCTCCTTCCTCTCTCTTTTGGCAGTGCTCAATGAGCTCTTGCCAGCCTGAAGGAGCTCTTGCCGCAGCTTGTCCCAGGAGGGCCACACTTTTCCTGCTCCACTGGAGCCTCCCTGGACAGCAGAGGATTCCTTTCCTTAGCCACAGCTGCAGGGTACTGCATTAGACCTCCTGACCACATTTAAAAACTAGCAGTGTCTAAATAGAGTCTCCCTTCACCAGCTCTGACCATTTCAGCCAAGAACAAGAAACTAAAAACATCCTATTGATCACTTTGTTTGTCTCTTTTCCTCTGCTGTGCAAGCACACATCATAAGGCTAAAATCTGGGCTGTGCTGAAGTAGGTGGTAAAATGCCTACTGACTTCAGCAGAGCCTGGGGTTTACTTCAGAAACAAACTGCAGAGCTATGCAGTAAATGAATTCAACATCCCAGTTGCAAACTCGTACATTTTACTGGTTTAAATTTCATTACTCTGGGTTTATAGTAGTGCTATGGGAGAGTATATTATTCCAGTGTTTCCTATATATTACTGAAAATCAGATGCTAAACCTAATCTGCCTAAACTCCAAAACTAGTGACACACGGTTCAATTATAAATTGTGCGCAAAATGTATAAGCTGCCAGAAGCAGCTTCAGCCAAATAGGTGCCCAGGGGCTCAGTAATGGATACAGTGTTATGCTTGCTAGTTTATTGCTGTCTATACTCTCTTCATGCCTGCATCCTCGTCTTATATTTTTACCCCACTGTGTAGGCTCATTTCTTTCTTCTTACAATATTTAGAAAGGAACTGAAATGAAAAATTAAAATAATTGTCTAATTTTGTATGAGCAGAAGGTTCTTTGGCATAAATCTACAGTGAAACAGGGATTATTGACAGCTTTGTCAAGTTTCCCATATGGACAGGTTGTGCTGGTTTCCAGGCAGTTGCAAATAATTGAAGTTAAAGATCTCTGTAGCTTGTCTGACAGGGCTGAAACAAGAAACGTGTGTATGTCTGACTTTGGAGAGCTTATTGTTCATGGTGCTGCTGGTTTGCTTCTCCAAGGAACTGGCAGGTTATTTTCCAGCACAAAACAATGGAGGCTAATTTGGGACTACCAGAAGTGATCACAAAGTGGATTTCATAAATGATCACGTGATGCAGCCTGAAGAAAGCTAGTAATGTCAGGAACCATGGTGCAAACCTTTCTGTTCGGTATGTGATCAGCAAAAGCCCACTGAACCTGGTTTTGCTGTCTTACAATCTCATTTTCAATATGCAGTAAAAACAGTTCTAAGGAAAGGGAAGCTTGCCAGCCTGACTAGACATTTTTTATATGGTGAAGATGGCTGTGGCAGTAAAAATCTGTTTATTAAAATCTCTGAGTATGTGTAATTATAGGGTTCTGTGTGATGAATAAAGATGAAGTTGAGAATGAAAAAAAAATAGTCTTTTGGGCACTTTGGGACTGCAGTAACTGTAGATACCTTGAAAACTTCCTAGCTCACAAGAATAATACATGAACAAAACAGGCTTCCCTTGATGACAAAAGCTGGCAAAATTACATATGAGCAAATCCAACAGCAATTATTCCTATTTTTTTGTGTGAGTTTGACAAGGTTTGCATCATACATATTTTACATGTTTGAATTTCTCTTTTAAGAAAGTCAATAGGCCCCAGAATCTATTATGTTGGGTCTGGTTTATGTCTAATGATAAGATTCCTTTGTTTATATAATATAAACACCTGAAAAGAAAAATGAGAATTTGGAGCCTCAGGAGCTGAGATTTGTATGAGAAGGGAGTTTCTCTTTCTGCTGATTCATAAAAAATAATAGGGCTGAGGGTTGAGAGGTTATCTAGTCTATCCTCCTAAATCAGTGTAAGCCCAGTGTGTTTTGTGCAGCTGCTCTGGGAACTGGGAGCAGATGAGGAGCATTTACATCCTCAGAGGCTACTATCATTCCCATTCTTCAGTGCTCTTTTTCAGACTGCTTCAGTACTCTCTTCTGCACCAGTGCTCCTAACCTTTCTTCTCCGTAAGTTTTATTAGGGGACAAAAAAAGTCCAGAAGCACCTACAGTTCTTGAAAAAAAGAATCCGCAGTTGGTGTTTTCAGTGAAAAAGGACACAAAACCTTGAATTTCTGCATCTTCAGTCAGTTGGTTTAGCACTGCATGTTAGATGGGTGCATTTATGGAATGTCACAGCCTGTTACCCTTTTTTGAGGCCTTTAAGGCTAGCTGGTTTTCTACAAGAAATAAGAATTTATAATCTTCATTGACATAAAAGCACTCAGTGAAGCTCAGGCTCATAACTCACTGGTAAGTTTTAATTAGACACCATACTAGAAAAGTCTACCTCCCAGTGATATCAGTATGCTGCATTTGCTGATTGTTGCGAATGTTCTCTCTGGAAGAAAAACTCTGAAGTATCCATGTTTGCTACTTAACTTTAGGTTAGTATGTAGGTCAGGTACAGACAAATATGATGAGATATTCCCTGGATTTCTCTCTGGCTAGGGACACTTTTCCTTTTAGTTGTTCTAAGAGAAGCGTAGAAAATAATGAAACAGAAAAATGTTATATCAATTTTCAGGTCGTTGTTTCCCTTCTAGACCCATTACAATTGTATTGACCCAATTGAGTTGATGTAATTAAGGATCTAAAATTAACTTTGAGCTGCGATACTGCTCAGGTCTTTGCTTCATCTTACAAAGAATCTCATGTTAGAGTTTCATGTCTTACAAATGTATGACACCTTCAGTAGCAATTGCTTCAAGTAGCTATACGTACGATTTAATTTGAATAAGAAATTCTAGAAGATTCTGTGGAATCTAGGGGTAGTCAATAATAGCAGCATTTCTTTTATACACACAGTCAAGGTCTCCTCTTGTCCTGGAGCATTTCTTCTAGTGAATTTAGATCACAACCTACCAAAACTGGTAAGAGTTCTTAAACCGATATACAAAGGATGTGCTACAGTTGTCTTTGGGTTTATATCTCCTTATTGTTGTGCTTAACCTTCTCCATGTCACCTTCGAAGACTTAGTCAGAGTTATCTGATGGCAATAAAAGTGCTAGCTTCTGCTAGTCTTCCCAGGGATGAATTTGGCTCATAACCTCAGACTGCTCTCCAAAGTACTTGACTTCTTTCTGAAGTCACTTTGACTGCCATAAAAATCTCATTCAAATATCTAAAAGCCTATCTGCCATACTCTTAAAAGGCAAGCAGTGAAGTAGATTTCCAGAGTTCACCCACTGGTTGCTGCTGGAGTTTAACACCCAAATATCCTGATTAGTTGTACTGAATTGATGTTTGTAGATAGAACTAGTGAACATTTACAGTGCCAGCATATATTAAAAAAATCACACTGCATCTTTTCCTTTTTCTCACGTGTACAAATAGCTTATAATTGTAAACTGGATTTTAAAAGTCATTAAAGATACAGAGAATTAGCCAACCTAGTTTTTCATTTAAAAAATAATGTTCTTTTTAAAAAGTTTCCTTTACAAATCTGTTGGAGCAAATGTTGGAGCATCTACATTGCAACTTTTCACCTTAGTGTCTTAGCACTTTCCTCATCAATAGCAAACACCAAGTGTGTAATCTTTAATGGTCAGGAGGAATTTCTCCCTTTCTGAGCCTGAACTTTACTTGCAAGGAGCTGGAATGGAATTCTCATCCACTAAGTGTTCTGTCTTTTAAAATAACTAAGTTTTCATTTAGCCTAAGATTAACTTCTCAAGTGTATCATCTTCAGGAGAGATAAGGCTTTGATGTCAAGGCAATAAGTCATGAATCTCTCTTGCAGTCAGTGTGCATTTCCAGAACATTTTTAGGTTTTCTTTAATTTTTGTCAATTAATGTGTGCTCTTTTTCTCTTCCCTAAAACCTTATGCATCTTTGTCTGATGATGGTAATATCTTTCTTGTCTTTTCTTCACTTTTTGCTTCTTTGAGGAAATCAGTTCTCAAGTTTTTAATTAGTTCTCCTAGCACTGTCATTATAATTGTCATGACCTTTGAGATTTTACAAATTTGGTGGATCTAATTGGCCAAGTGACACCTTCTTCATGTTTTCTGAATTCCTTTCCTGACTGCAGAAACCCATTTGTTTTGTCTGGGTGACAGAGTTCTTTCAGCTGTAAACCCTGAAATTGTTTCAGAAGAGTTTTTTCTTTCTTATCACTCTCTTTCTTTCAGAATAAATCATAGTAATTAGTTTTTAAATCAGAAGTTGAAGGATCCCTGTGTAGTCTCATTCTTACCTCTCAGTTCTTTACACTGAGGCTGTTCTCAATTAGGTTGTGATAGCTATTTATATCACTCCTGAATGTTCATCTCCAATTATAAACCTGTACAAAAGGCCAGGTTTGAATTTACATGGAACATACTTCAGCAATTCTTATAATATAAATGACTGAAATGTGATTAAAGAAACTGAGAGAGACTTGTGAAGGTAATTTCAGGTTCTGTTGAAGTCATTTAAGTTACTGAAGCTCTATTAAAATTATAAAATCAGAATTTGATGCCAGAATAGGGATTTTACATTAAATTTGGAATCCTAAGTGTCCGGCTGTGGATTTTTCTGTAGTATGGAAAAGAAATAAGGACAGATCTCTTAACATCATTGCACCTATTTTACAAAAATGTTTTTATTTATACATGCAAATACAAATTTTAAGATTTGGCTTGGGAATGGATTTTTTTCCAGATACCAAAGCTGGAAATAACTCCTCCACCTCATTTTTTCCCAGCTGAGTACTCATTAGCCTCAGGTGACTTTCATATGCTCAGGGGTTTTGTCATAAAGCATTTATTTTTGATAGAAAAATTTGTTTTTAAATACGGTATAAATAAATGACATACATTTAACATAATTGCCCTCTAGATAGAAGGTAGATGCAATCAACTGATTGAACACAAGTGAAATCATTATTAATATAAAAATGTGAATGGAGGGCAGTAAACTGATCCTTGAATTTCATTCTTGTTTTGTATGAAGTATTTATATGGTATCCATTGTTTGGATTCTATAAATAGCACACATTTATGAGTTGGTGTGACTCCCAAAAAATAGCTCTACACAGCGATATTTTCTTTCCTTCCTAAATAACCTGAAGATTGTCTGTAAGTGTTCAAATCCTATCATTCATCTATATGATGAACCCACAGCTGCTTTGTCTTGCTGTTGTAATGGTATGGAACATATATATGTTCTTCAGTCAGATTCTGTTGTGGAGGCTGATTTCAGGATTTCTGTAGCATCTAGAAATATCTACTTCACTGAGCTTCGTAGAGAATTTTAGACAGAAAACTGCTTATTTCTGGACCTCGATTTCTCTTGGGCACTGTCTACAGCTGTTTTATTCAGCTACGTCAAGACTTGTGGAGCAATAAAATATCTATCTATGGACAAAATGGGTCTCCAGCATTAGTACCTAACTGCAAATTCAGGGCTTCAATTTTGGGTGTAGGCATCTAAATGACACATCACTCTTCACTCAACTTTGTCTTTTCTTTTTCTCTCTTTGAGATCTGGATCTGTGTGCTTCCTTGACTCGGCTCAGGGTGAGGAAATCAGTCTAATTGAAGTTGTAACTGGATAGCCCCAACCAAGGGTTACATTCCTATGCCTAATGTCATTCCGGTTACACCAGTGATGAACTTAATGCAGGTTTAACAAACATTGCCCATCTATAAAAATGTCTTGTATAAAGCTGAAAATCCCTTCACCCAACTCATTAAACAGCCTCCATATTGAAGTCAGTGACACCTTTTTTCCAATTTGTAAACATTTGCTTCTTGCTTTAAAAATTCCTGTTTATGATGTATTCAACTGTAGATCTCATCTACAGTCCAGGGTGAACTGTATAATAACACCCTTTAAACATTGCAGTGTCTTCCCTCTAAGCTCTACTGGTTCACTTGTGTGAGCTTCTGCAAGGGCTGAGACTGTTTCCTCTAATACTTTTCATTAGGTCACTCTTTCCTGATAAACAGGACCATGTCTGGGCTAGCACTGATACCGAAGATAGTTGTTGCCTGCTGATAAGGTCCCATAAATTCTCACAGAATTCTTTAAACAGCAGAACTATCTGGGGCTTCAAGTTTGTTCACAGCGGCCCCAGAAATATTTGACTTTCTGGAGGGTTGTAGTCATGATTTATATCTTCTTTATATCTACCTTGAAATGCTGGACTTCATGTGGACAATATTGTCCTATGAATGTCAGAAAAAACAGAAGCTGCGCTACTGAACTTCTTATTTCTTAAAGTCACTGTGTCTCAGACAGTGTGTTGTGATCACTGGGGATCAAACAGGAGGAGCCTGCGATCTTTACAATTGAGTCTAATATCCACCTTGGTGTGACTGATGTCCTGTCAGCAGTTAAAAGCAGCTTTTCTCCTGGCTTATGTAAACATTTAGAAAGAAAGGCACCACAAAAAGAGATCCATCTGCAAAAGGTTTGAGAAATACTGCTTTAGAGCTTGTATAAAAAATGGCACTCAGTTTCCCCAAAACTGATGGTGTTCATGGTCTAAACTCTCAGAATAGAGTCATACAAATGAAGAACCTAAGAATTTATTGAAGGAGGTTAAAAATAAATCCCCAGGATCTATCTGAAATATCCTGACTGTAAATGTCTATTTTGAAGGCACTACTCATACACTTCCCGTTCTTTGTGAAGTTCTGAATTTGTTTTGATTTAGTACAGTTAACTAGACCTACGCAGTCCGAGTTCGTTTCTGAGCTTTTCAAGACTTTTCATCCTTTCCTCAGTTTACAAATCAAGCAGGAGACTTTCATTAATAGTTGTCAGAATTATTCTTCCTATTCCCACATCAAAACTAAACAATTGCCCTTTTCAGTGTATCCTCCACACTTTGTTTTTCTGCTGTCAGATAGCGCAACATAGCTGAGGGGAAAAAACTCAGTGCGGGTGATTATTACACATTACATTCCGTTATCCTTGTTTCTGTCCTTAGCACAAGAAATAAAAAGGATTGTGAGACTGAAGAGAACTGATAAGAAAACCTGCCCCTTTTTGCTTGGTGAACAAAAGAGAAGCAGGTGGAAAGCAATTTGCACGTAGCCCACTGTTAGCTGCTCCCATATAGCAGCACCCTTTAGCATGGAAGCCACTGTTTTCATTTTGTGATTGCTTCTATAGAGTACTATCTTGAGAAAATAAATCCTTTTGTGTTTCTTTAATGGTGCATTCGACTTCTATGCCTTTCTTTGGGCTCAGTTTATTTAAAGCTTCCTGAGCATTGAATCTCTGGTATGTGAATAACCTCAGGCAGTCCAATTTGTCTGGAAGAACACCTCCAGTTATTTGTGTTTCTAAAATGGCATATATGGAAAAGCAGGCTGTGAAAAATATCACTGCATAATAATGTTATATAATTGTGTTTACCATAAAGAGAGCAATGTGCTATCTACTCTTAATTGCCACTTCCACTACAGTATCTCAAGGCACAGATCTTTCTTTCAGCAGTACTATTTGTTTGCTAAAACAGTAACTCTCAGTCAGATAAATGGGAATTAAATGCAACCTCATAGTCATTTTGTATGTGCAGTATTGGGGCAGGATTTCAGACTGCTTCCTTTAGCCATGTGTGTTTCCCTTTTGTGAATAGCTGTGTTTCTGGGAATACCTAATGCACAATGATCATCTATATTTTGTTGATAGTTGCTTTCTTGCATTAACTTCAGTTTTGTGGGGTTTGCCTACAGGCGGCTCATGACAAAGCAAAAGGTCAGGCTTTGAAATGTGCATTGCAGATAAAAGCTGTGTGTAGGTGTTAAGTATTACTTATTCTGTGTTTTCTGTAGTATCTGCACAGTGTGATCACTCCTCTGGCTCTAGTCATCTATCAGGAGCAGGAAAAAAAAAAAAACAAAAACAAAAAAAAGGAATTCTAAAGAAAAGGAATCTGAGAACAAACCATGCCATGTGAGAGGCCATTTCAAACCATGTTCTTGTGCACAAGAGCAGTGACCTTCTCCCTCTCAGTTGTCCCCATGGCTAAGACCCACTAAGATCTCAGGAATCACTCAAAACCTCTCTAAATGGAATACAAGCCAGCCAAAACTAAGATGTCACTGTCTGGGCTATAGCTGCCCATTTTGCAGATCCTACCTGTGAAACTTTCTTTAGGATGTGTTGGTTGAGATGGTACCACGGGGTAGGCAGATCCTGCAGAGTGTCTGAACCAGGGATCTTATGGGACATGCTGCAACTCCCATCTGCAAGGGAGGTGGCCCTCTGGATCTTCTCCAACAGGTCCATGTCTTTCCTGTGCTGAAGATGTGGGATCTCACAAGAGCAGAGCAGCAGAATCATCTCTCTCAACCTGCTGGCCATACTTCTTTAGATACAATTTAGGATACAGTTGGCCTTCTGGACTGTGAATGAGCACTGCTGGGTCATGTTCAGCTTTTCATCCACCAGTACCCCCGAACCCTTCTCCTCAGGGCTAGTCTCAATCCCTTCATCCCCTAGTCTGTAGTTGTATTTGGGACTGCCCCTGCCTAGGTGCAGGACCTTGCACTTGGCCTTGTTGAACTTCATGAAGTTCACACGGGCCCACTTCTTGCGCTTGTCCAGGTCCCTCTGGATGGCACTCCTTTCTTCAGGCATGTCAACCACACCACTGCGCCTGGTGTCATGAGTCTTAATTTAATTTTATCTCTTGAATTTTAATTTATTCAGCTGGGACTAGATCTCATTAAAGTACTCCAAAGATATTGACTCTGCTTTTGTCCATAAAGACCAGTTCTTTTTGTCTTAAAATATGAGAGTGTAGTGCATATTTGCAAAAGGAACTTAAGCTGCATTCTAAGCTGGATCCTTTTGGACAAAGATAGAGAGATTTGGGATTTCTGCACATAGACTAAAACTATACCTGAAAATATAGTTTACTGTGAGAACACAAGCTGAGTTAGAAAAGCAGTGGGTTTTTTTTACAACTAGTAGGAATTAAACTTTAGTAAAACTTATTAATTGCTAACTTATTAATTGCTAACTAATTAATCCACAGCTTTAAATTAGTAATGCATCTGACAAGAATATATAATGTTCTGGACTATCTTTGAAGTTTACAACTATTTAAACTTTTTCCTTATTAAGAGGGCTCAGCAAGGTAAAGAGAAGTGACATAGGAGCAGAAAGCTGAAGGAAAAAAGAGTAAAGTTGAAAGGAGACAGGACAGAAAAGTGAGTTAAGCAGCAGCAAAGGAAAGGGAAAGAGGCTTCCACCAATTCACCTGACTATTAGAGCAGCTTGAGAAAAATATGTTCAAGCTGTGAAAGGCAGCCTGCTACTGGCATCAGCAGCAGCCTTTAAAGACACAAGGGAGAAAGCAGAAAAGCTGTCATGCATCATCCCTTACAGTACTGATTCGCACCTGCTGTTGGGACAGCCCAACTGGCAGTGGCAGCTGCCTCAGTGGCAAAGAGGTGCTGCTGTGTTTCATGCCCAAGGCTGGCAAATGGAGCTGTGCAATGACAACTGAGTGACCCCGTGTGCACTGGACCAAGGGGCATCCCTTTCACTGAGTGCAAAGTTACTTTCTCCTGATTTTCATCAGGTTCATGCAGGTGTTTTTCAGTTGTTGGGGAGGTGTGTGGGGTGTGGGGGGGTGTTTGGTTGCCTGGGGTTTTCAAGCTTCCGTTGAAAATAGATCATTGCAGGAAACAGTTATTATGTCAGCTCCTGAGACACTCACTATTTTTGGATACCAAAACTCTCTGAGTTTTCAAAAAGCATCCAAGAGAAGAGTTGGTGCTGCAGTATGTGATCAACTTTGTCATTCTCAGAGCTTTCTGCTTATTTACAAAGTAGCAGTAAAAGTTAATAGCGTATGGTTTGAATTTCAGCACTGTCAAAACATTACTTTATTTTAGCAGACTTGCAGCTATTTTTCAAGTGTTAGCACCAAAGATTCAAGGCAAGTGACAGACAGCAGATAATCAAAACACATATCAGGGTCTTCTGTATGCTTCACAGAGGCAGGCATAGCATGTCAGACACTGGTGGGAGAGGAGGTGACCAGAGCAGCTCCTGCTGGCCAGCTCTGGGGTCTTCCTAGAGCAGGTCAGTCAGCTCCTGCTCCTCCCACCCACCCTGTCCTGCCTGCTTTGCAGCAGTGGGTGTCCCTTATCATCTGCTTCTGGCGTCCCGCACCATGGGACTGTTAGAGACATCTGGAGCTTTGGAGGGAGTCAGGGCAGCTAAGCAAACTTCAGCTACAGCACTTTCATTTAGATGCATTATCACCTCTTATCTCTAAGCTATATTAGATGTAAGGGTCTCTCTGCCTTATCTGTTGCCAAATAAAAAGGGAATCCAGATATTCTGGCAAGGCTGGCTGTAGGAAAAAAATCTAAAGAAATACAGACAAAAAAGGCTAGAGACAGCTTACTACTAGTCCCTTTTTTATTAAGTGGATTCACTGGAGAAAATGGTTTATTTTAGGTTATTCAATTTTTTCTTTGTCTCTTGGATGCCAGAATTGCACGCAGACAGTGGTATCGTAAATGCTATCCTCCTCCTTCCACTGAATTGTCAGAAAGGCAGCATGTCTGTCAGGTGAGTACAGTAGAAGAAATTGCCAAGTTGGTTTTGAAAAGTTCAGCAAGAATGCAGAAGCTGGAATTACAATGCTTCCACAGGTCCCTTCTGCTACCTTCCTGTTTCACTCAAATAAATTCATGCATTTCAGTCCAGTTGTGCATATTGTGCCCGGTGAATGTACCAGGTATTTGCTACTTCTCTATATCCATTTTTAGCAGCAAAATAGTACCTTTCTGTTCTAAGTTGGGATTTCAAGTGAGAGACGATCTCATGAGAAGCTTCAGCAACTGGAAAGAGCAGTAAGTTAGTTAGTAGTCACGAGATGCTGCTGTGAAGAAATGTAATCCCCACAATTTAAATATTCAAAACACAGCCCTGCAGTTTTGATCAGAAAACAATCTTTCAATTTAGATTGTGCTTCCATCCAGACAGCTGCACAATTTTGGTCACAAGGGAGGGCTGTGGTTTTGTGCTAGCAGAGATGTAAGCAAGGCAAAAAGAAACAAAGCCAAATATTTTGCTACAGTATTTTTCATTGCTTTTTAATAGGTCTCCATAGGTTTGCTATAGTACAGTTGCTATAAATGCCATGCATTTAGCCAGTCCTATAAACCTGTTTAAGGAATCAGAGTAGACCAGATGTAACTCTTCATACCTTTTGCACTTAGTTGTCTGATAGTAAATAGAATTTGCTATCTATTGTTATCTGATTATATAACCCAAGCTTGGTAGTCCTGCTAGGCACTGATTTAAAGCTGAGATATTCAAGGTCACAAATCTACCATTTACTAATGTGGTCTGTCAAGTGTTGAGGCATATTTATGGGGAAGAGTGGGAGGAAGTTTGTGCATTTCCAGTGACTCTCTCAGACTGCTGGTCAAGGAGCTTTGAACACAAAATTAATTTGATTTTATTTTTAATCCCATTAATGTCTGCCAGTGCAGAAGTGTTTGTTTCTTAGATAAACTTTTGAAACAAGCAGCCATACCAAGGGGAAGACATGAGGGGCTTGCATTTTTTTAGGCCATTGACCTCCCAAGCTTCCTGTCATTCACACTGATGGAAGTGTGCAAGGAACTAACCCTGGTTCAAATGTCCATCATACTTTGCAGGCTTTTTTGTGTAATAAAACCTGGAAGTTGCTTAGCCACAAATATCTTTATGTCCTGGAAAAAGAAAACGCATCTTCTTACTGATTATGGATAAAATGGTATGATAAGCATCTCTCTATTTATTTATTTATTTATTTTTTAAAGAAAGATAGGATTAATGGTGAACTTTTCAATGGAAAAAGCTTGCTGAGCCAGACCAGCTTTGATGCCAGGTTCTGTAGTGGAAGTAGAAGATACCATAATTTTCAAATTATTGCTAGTTTATTCCTTAATTGACAGTACCATGCACATGGGCAAAATCCACCTTCACCACTGGGACTATGTAATAGGAGTCAGGATGTGGTTTTGTCAGGACAGTGCAGTAAGAGTTATGGCAGCAAAAGGGATGTTTGCATGCCTGGAGCAAGAGGTAAATATCCAACCCACCTAAAGCAAAGAAGGTACTCGTTCATACTGCAGAGCCTGTTCACTCTGGAGAAAGAAGGAAAGTGTCATTGATTTAATTTCAACTGAACTATTTAATTAACCAATAGTTAACAGTTAATTATATTCCACTTAAAACACTGTAGGAGATAGTGGAATGACACAGCATTTAGCTGTACCTAGTATACACTTATCTAATATAATACCCTTCAGCTGTATATAGTATCCAGCTGTATATTAGGTTGTTAGGACTTTTTTAATTTCAGTGTGCAATTTGTGAGGAGAAAACTGCGCAGCAATTCCAGAAATGTAATTTTGCTTTCATTACTTGATCCTTTCATATTTTTCTTCAGTTGCTATCCTATTTTGTCTTAAACACACAAGTAAGTGTTGGGTTCATCTCCAAAATATCTAGATGTCTCCTGGAGATACAATACAGCAGTAAAAGGTAAACAGTAAAAGGTTGCCCAGAGAGGTGGTAGATACGCCATCCCTGGAGACATTCAAGTCCAGGTTGGATGTGGTTCTGGGCAACGCGATCTAGTTGAAGGTGTCTCTGCTCATTGCAGGTAGGTTGGAGTAGATAACCTCTGAAGGTCCCTTACAACTCAAACTATTCTATGATTCTAAAAAGCTGGCTGGATGGTTGGGCCCAAAGAGTGGCGGTGAATGGAATGAAATTCAGTTGGCACCTGGTCACAAGTGGTGTTCCCCAGAGCTCAGTACTGTGACAAGTTCTGTTTAATCTGTTTATCAATTACTTGTACAAGGGGATCAAGTGAGTTTGCAGATAACACTAAACTGGGTGTTGATCTGCTGAAGGGTAGAGGGATCTAGACAGTCTGGATTGATGGTTTGAGGGCAGTTGCATGAGGTTTAACAAATCTCAGTTCTGGGTCCTGCACTTGGGTCATAGCAACCCCATTTAATGCTACAGGCTTGGCGAAAAGTGCCTGGAAAGCTGCCTGGTAGGAATGGACCTGGGGATGTTGATCAACAGCCAGCCGAATATGAGCCAGCTTGTGCCCAGGCAGCCAAGAAGTCCAACAGCATCCTGGCCTGTATCAGCAATAGTGTGGCCATCAGGGTCAGGGCAGTGATCATCCCCCTGTACTCGGCACTGGTGAGGCTGCACCTCGAATCCTGTGTTCAGTTCTGGGCCTGTCACTATGAGAGAGACGTTGAAGAGATGGATTGGGTTCAGAGAAGGGCAGTGGCGCTGGTGAAGGGCCTGGAGCACAAGTGTGATGAGGAATAGCTGAGCGACATGTGATTGTTTAGTCTGGAGAAAATGATGCTCAGAGGAGGGAGACCTTCTTGCTCTCTACAACTATTTGAAAGGAGGTTGTAATGAGGTGGGGGTCAGTCTCTTCTCCCAGGTAACAAGAGATAGGACAAGAGGAAATGGCCTCAAGTTGCACCAGGGGAGGTTTGATTGGATATCAGGAAAAATGTCTTCACAAAAAGGATTCTGAAGATTTGGTGCTTAGGGACACGGTTTAGTGGTGGAGTTGTCATTTCGGGGTTAATGGTCAGACTTGATGATGTTAAATATCTTTTCCAACCTTAACAGTTCTATGATTCTATTCTATAAAAATGCCTATCTGTAATTAGCAGAAATGTGAGTTCCAATCAATACTTATTTGGGATCACCCAGGAATGATCTGTACTACTGCTTTCAGGGACAACTATGGGCACTGTCCTACAAGAACAGCTAATACAGTTTCAGCCCCAGTTCTGACTGTTCCATTCAGCTGTCTGCTTTAACTGTGAAAAAAAGCTTACTTTCAAGTACAAGTTGGAGAAGAATATCTACCCTGTGATATTCGCTTCATACTTTTTTCTGGAAATGGGAATGGAACTGAGCCAGTAACAGCAAAAATCAGGTTTTTTGTTTAAGAAGTTGCTGTAAATGGAAGTGTAAAGTGCTGGGAATATAAATTTCTAAATAGCTAATGACATGTGCTTACAAGATACTATCTCAAGAGCAGGTAAGAAGGGGCTGGGATCTCCTCTGGCTCACTGATCTTGGCAAGGCATAGATGGGGGCTCCACGACTCGGTTTCCTTGCTCTGTTAGAAAGATAGGACAAGTCCTTGGTACATTCAAAGTGTTATTCTCCCTGTGCCTAGATGGCCAAAAGGACAAATTCAGCTTGGTGGTACATGCAGTCTTCTGCCTAGACAACAGTCGTCTCTTCCTGTCTATTTACACAGGAGCTGGAGTGCTGTTCGCATTATGCTGTATAACTCGCACCATGATTTTTTCATACAGGTAATAACAAGGCAAAATCGCTTCTTATCCATGGACTAAATCCGTAACTCAGGTATCTTTGTGCCCCTTAGATTGCTGAAACTGCCTGCTGAAAGTGAAATACGTAGTCTGTACGGACACAGACGTTTATGGCTGACTGGTAATATCAAGTCTTCAGAGAGAAACATTTTGCAAGCAGATGGTAGCTGCTTTCAGTTGCCTTTAACCAGGAGATGAAGGGACCAGCTGGAGTCTTGCTAGTGCTTGAAAAGCAAAGGCAGCCACTCATTGACATTTTCCTGAGCCACCCAGTTTCCAGCAAAATGATTTTTAGTGTCCGTTCTGCAGTGCAGAGTTCCAGCCAGGAGCTACAAGCCAGCGTGCAGAAAAGGAAGAAGAGGTTTTATTGGCAGGGACTGATACTGGTGTCACCACTGGCCGTGAGCAGAGGAGTTGATTGTCATGTAATCGTATGAGAGAGAGCCATCTAATTCAGGAATTAATTCTTAGCCAGGCATCCCACTGACAATGTAAAGTGCTGACGGGGCTTCTACACTGAAATGTGCAGTAGTTCAAAAGTAGCCAGCATGTGCCTCATGAAATCTAAATTCCCCTAGTGCAGGATGGGTTGCTGTTATTTTCAGACTGAAAACTGAACAGCAGCCTAATTTTTCCATGTTACTCAGGAATATCAAAATTTCTCTGATAGTTTAGTACTGTTTGCAGATTGTTATGCTGCATATAAACGTCTGGTTGCAATAAGGTACAATTGCATGGCAACTGGAATTGCTTGGGATTCAAGAACAGAGTTTTTTTCAATTATATTCTAAAAAAAAACACAAACAAAACCCACCCAAACCCCAAGAGGTTTTCTGCTTTTTATTTGGACAGCCCCCTCTCTTCAAGCATCAGGTATGTCCCGGCCAGTCTAGGAGCAAATCTCAGTCCTTCCCCTTTCTGCTTGCAGTCATTCTTAATGACTGCTGGCAGTATTTTGGCCTCTACTGAAGTACAGGTTTTTAAAGTAATAGAACAGATAATTTTGGAAAATGGCTGGCAAAAGTTCACAAGTATTTGTGCAAGGGCACTGAGAAAATAGTGCTGGTTTGTAAATACTGCCAAGTGTCCACTTGATTGCTGTCTGGAGAGCAGACTTCTGCTCCATTCTTTTGGAAGCTGTGAAGCAGGGGCTGAAGGAGCTCTGCTGCAGTGCTGCGCTCTTCTGTAAAGCCTCTCTGTGGTCTGTGCACACCATCACTTGCATAACCAACGCCCAGCTGATCACCAGATGGCCTCTGCAGAAGCAAGAAGATAAGGTCAAGATTCTTATTTGTGGGTAGACACTGTTTCCAGTCCTGCATAATCAGATTCACTGTGCACTAACCGATTTCCTAAGGCATAATGTAATTGATGGGTAGAAAATTGCTTATGTTATTACCCTCAAAGCACTACAAAGGTAAGCAACTATTCTCAGCATCCTTCTTGCACAGAAGCAGACTAGAGATGTGCATTGTTAGGCACACAGGTTCTCCATTCACTCCCAACAGCCACCGCAGGGTAGTGGTGTCTCCAGCTGGCTCGGGAGGGCTTAGTTTGCAACAGAGTGGATAACATCTGTGTGTTGTACTCACAACATCATGAAGTGCTGAATGTGCTGCAAAACAGGTTGGAGAAGCTGAATGAGTAGTAGAGTGGTTGCTTCAACATTTAGTTTTATGCTGCAATGGTGAAACTGCTACAGCACTAGCAGCACTAGCTCACCTGAAGAGTTTCTAACTCAGGTACATCTGCACTATTCTGTTGTTGTGGCAGTGGTGCTGGCCCAAAAGGCGTAAACCCTAGCTCATCTAAGTCTCTATCAGGAAGCTAATCGCTGAGCTGTGCAGCTTTCAGCATTAGCAGTGATAATGCTGCTGCAGCTCAGCCCTCACTTCTGCTGTGTGTGGAATGTACGCAGCAGGATTGCACTGGAAGGAGTTGTGTCTGGGAACTGGATGCTGAAAAGCATTTCCAGGTGGTTAGAAGCTCCAGTTAGAAACTGCCCTTCCTGCATCAGACTGGCACAAGGCTTGTACTCCTCTGCCCACAAGTCCCCACAGAATCCTAAATCCTTCTCTGCTCCTATCTCGTTTTTGCCTCTGCAGCAGCTCAAGGCCATCAGTCTGCATGTGTATGTGAGTGTGCAGTACTGCCTTCCATAGCAGTACCAGGTACCTGGATGAACAGGTGTGCTATTTCATCTTTCCATTTGCTCAAGGGCTATTTTTTTCTTCCTCATTCTAGGTGAGGCAAAGGATGCTTGCTACTCAGTGTTTGTGTCACACAGTGTGCTGCTGGGGAAGAGACATGGCATTTCTGGTTGCGCTCATTTAGTAGATGCGGTGAAAAGAGGAGGATACTTGGAGTACCCAGAATTGTCTTCTCTGTCTTTTTTTCTCGTTGCAGATGAGTTAGCAGTCACCTTAAAGCCTTCAGAGGTTCACATCAACGGGCAGACTTGAAAAAACACTAATAGATTAGATCCAATTATCAGCTTCAAATTAGATGGCAAGAATAGTCTTCAGCTCTTCTTCCAGATTCAAGCAAAAGTTAGGCCAAAATACTGATTGATTTTGCCTTTCACCATCAACAGAGACTTGTAAATGTCCTTCTTGCATGTCCTATAACTGTGGGTCGTATCTTTCATTGAAGTAAATCACCACGTTTCTTTCTAGAAATATGCCGCTTCACACAAAGCGCGAATGAGTAGCACTACTCATGAACATGTGCATATGTTTGCATCAATGCGTATCTATTTCTGCATTGTTACACACTTCTGTGCCTTTTCAGTCCTGCATTTTTGATCTCCATAGACTGCAGTAATGCTATTTTCTAGATTATACACTGCTTTGCTGAATTCCTTAATACACTTTAGAAAATGAATAACAAAATCATTAGACGCTTTGCTCAGAATTAGCTGGCATTTGTGATAGCTGTGGGAACTACTCAAGATTCAAAGAATTAAATTATCAAGCCATAGGGACCAAGCTAAAGCAGAGCTGTTCCCCACAGCATCCTGGCTGGGGACATTTGCCATTCCATGGGAGGCAGGAATTTCAATTTTGCAGGTGCAGAAATAGATTAAAGCATTATACCTTCGACACAGGACTTCAGGTAGTTGTAGATCCAGTGAGCAGTGGAGTATACGTGCATGTGGAAAGCTAAAAGTCATGGTCTAGCAAGGCAGTCTTGGGTGATGATTTCATTGAATATACCTCCCAAAGAAAATGGGACAGAGGGCTATGGAGGAGCCACCAGTGGTCTTCTGCAGAACCAGGAGAGAAAGAAATCTGTGTGTTCTGCTCGCAGAATGCCACCATCACAACAAAGGAGAAGGTTGTGGTATATCTCATGAGGAATGGTGTTTTTATAGTATTCTTAATCACATATACTGAGATGTCAAACCCAAATCGCGACTATTAAATGAACAAAAGTGTGAGAAGGAGCTATTGCAATGGCTGAATTCATAGGTCAGATCTGCTTAATTCTGTATCTAATTGTGTCTAATTGTTGTCCTGTAGGGTGTGATCAAGCTTTGGGTGAATAAAGCCAAGAACAGGGTCTTTTCACTGTATAAAACAATCACATGCTTTTTGCTAGGTGGCAGATCAAAACCATAGTAGGTATTTATGTTTTTTTACAGCTTAACTTAGAGCCCTGTTTTGGCACAAAATCAGGACATAGCTCATTCAGATCTTTGGCCAGCTAGGAATTTTTACCTTTGATTTCTATCCCAGTCACAGTTCTCCTCATTTCTTTTCCTTCCCCAAGCCAAGTTTCAGTTAGCATATCATGGGCAGAGACTTGGACCCCTCAGGACAGCATTTAGCTGAGTGTGGAAACCACAGGGGGCTTTCTGGGCCACCAGGACTGCTAAATAGTCCTTTGGAACTAGTGCAGAAAGAGTTGAGCAGCAAATGGGGAGTTTGTGTGGCTCACGTTCACAGAGGCATACCCAGGCCTATCTCAGTTGCAGTAGCTGCAGTTGTTCCCGTTAACAAGTCTCAGATGAAACCATCTGGTTTTACAGTTGACAAAGGCTGTTTGTGCAATGTCAGTAGTTGAAACATAACATGTATGGGTAATTTTTCCCTCAGTTTTAGTGTGCTATACATTTTGTGAAAGCAAACCGTTATAAATCTCCATTATGTAAGGCTGTTTGAAGACACTCTTAAGCTCCGCGAAAAAAATCTCTTTTAATTACATGATCAATTTCTTCCTTTAGTGTGCATTTTTTCTCATGCTGCATAACTTTCTTTCTACCACATTATCTTCATGGGAGGGTAAAGAATAGCACTATTTACCGTCCTAGGATTACAGTTCCATAAATAAAACATATAGTGAGAATTACCACATCTAAATAGGATTAGCGTTATTTTTCTGCTTATTTTTTAGGTGGATTATTTTTATATAATTTATTCTCATCCACCCTTTCTGTAACAGAAGCTTTAAGCTCCTCACCCTCTTCTCCCCTTCCGTTGGCTGTTGGTCATTTTCTTGACACAGAAATTGCTGAATAAAGCCAGAGGCCAGGTCATGTATGAACAGGATTTGAACCTTTATTTCTATTTTTACTTTTACTTTAATCATAAATAAACTTTAAATTCTTCTATATCTCTTCCATTCTTTCCTGTGCTTCCCATCAGGAAACATGATTTGAAGCAGTTCAGGTAGGGAAATGTGCCCTCCCTGAGGCTGAATTCCCCAGAGGGGTTTTATGGATGTGCCTGGAACATGCTGACCACCAGGCCCCAAGCATCCACGACCAGACAGAGAACTGAGACATAAGCAGTGGGGAGTCCTTGCTTGGCCTTGGCCTCAGCTGTGGGGATGGATGCTTTAGGGAGTGCGGCTTGAAGCTTTCACTTCATTTTAAATCTAGGCTGGTGGGAATCCAGTTGGAACACTTTAAGTAAGAACATACCCTAGAGATAGGGATCACAGCTAGCTCCTGTCTCACCAAATCAAACTAAAAAGCTCCAACAGTGTGTGCCTTTGCCTCGGTACCTCCCTAGAAAGGGTGCATGGAGGGCTTTGTGCAAGGCCCAGACTAAAGAGGCTATTGGGAGATGCCCAGCATGTTCCTTCAGAGGACACATGCGAGAGCTGGTTTTGCAAGTATGATACACAAGCAAAAGTACGAGTTTGTTCAGAGGAGCTTAGTCCCAGAAAGAGAAGTACAGAAGCAATGGGGATACTACTGCTTCCAGGGGTAGGTGGCAGCTGGGAGAAATCTTGAGGGCACCTACCTGAAACATACAGCCACCACTGACAGTTCTGTTGGACAATTTCATTGTGCTCCCGAACAAGTCTGACATTTCTTAGTAAAAACTTTGTTAAAAATCTCAGCGAAAAGGAGAGAAAGACACTATTTTGCTTTCTCAACACCCAGGAGTTTTAAACGAGCTGGTTGAGAACCTTAGTATTTCTAGGATGAATTTTAATCATCTTTTTAGACCAAGAGGAAGCTCCAGCACTATGCCAATGTTTACAATCAGAAGATGGCATGACCCAGGTGTTTTCGACTGCTACTTCTCATTCTGACATTGATTCTCAGTGAAATATTTTGAATGCGATACAAGAAGAAAATAAAGGGAGAATGAATGGGTTTATAATGAATACTTACTACTACTACTATTAAAGAACTTAAATGGGTACTTTCATATTTGAACTAGATTGCTACATAAAGATAAATTTAGATGGTATTGGTATATAATGTACTGAAACATCTGTTAAGAATTTTTCTAGATCTTATATAATTTTTGAATAATAAATAGGAATGCTACAAAATTATCATAGGATGTCTTAAAAGTAAGATAGAAGACAGGTCTTCAGTCATGGCTACAAGCAGGTAACCATGAGTTCCTAGAGTGGTCAGCTGATAACTGCTTTTTGGCCACTGACTAACTGCCAGTACCCAATAAAGTTTAGAATGACAGCTACACGGGGCTTAAAAGCCATACAGAACGACATGGTTGTCTGGATAAATTGAGAATAAACTAAACAATAATGTAGGTCTTAACCTGAAGTTTATCATACAAATCCACAATCTGGGTGCAATTTAGAATGAAGATGAGGGGAAGAAACATTCCTGCAATCCAGAAAGCAATGTCTCTGTAAAGGGCTGGAAGAGTAATTTGAGCTGCTTAAGTAATAAGCTTTTCTTTGACTGGGCAGAGCCTAATGCAGTCCTTAGATATATAGACAGAGGTAGCTCAAATAGCAATGAAAAGATGATATTTGTGTTTGGCAGTGGAGAGAGCACTAATGGAATACTGTGACCAGCTCTGTCATTCACAATTCAAGAAGGATATTGGCAGAGAAGAGTTATGAACACAATTAAGAAGCTGGAAAATATTTATTATGGGCAGAAAATCCTGGATCTAGGAGGTAGCATCTATTATAAAAGAAAGTTAAAGGGTGACTTATTTGCAATCCATAAGAGTTTACAATTGCAAACCGTTTTGGTGATGACTCTCTGCAGCCTTGAAGCCAGAAAAATGGGGCTAGAAATAAGACACAGGGTTTAACAGTGAGGCTGTCATTAAAATTTATGGGAACAATTTTTAAAACTTTATTTTTAGTTGTTTTTCTTTCTTTACAGCTACACCTACATGAGAGTTAACATGGGGGTTGCTGCTCAAGAGTCACCCTTGTTGACCTTGAGCGCTATGAATCTGAGAAAACTACTGAGAGTATCTCAAACAAAATGCTTGGGTTAAAATTGCATACTCATAAATACAAGCATGGGGTCAGGGTCTAGATCAGTTCTTTACATGGCTTTGAATATTAAGAAAATTGTTCTAGCCTGGTCACATGCACATAGAAAACAGGCATCTTGCAGCACACCGGCTCTCATGAGAGATACAGGAACATTCCAGTGTTTAAGGCTAAAATGGAAAGGAATCCAATATTGGAAGTTAAAAGGGTTGGTTGGGCAAAGAACATGGGTAAGGCATAGAGAAATAATAACAGCAGAGAAGCCAAGTAACTTTCTGCCATGCAAGGAGGTCTGGGAAGAGTGGGGTTTCATATAAACACATGAGGGTGAAATGAATCCTAAAAGGAAAATGGATAAGGTGAGGATTTGTGTTAGGTTCCCTTTTTATGCAAGTGTTCTCATTAATGTAAGAGTAAGGGAAACTGCATATGATATGAAAGTATAACTAAGTGCCCTAGAGGAAATAGAAAAAAAGCGACATAAAAAAAGCTGCATATGATAACAACACAGGATTTGGGGTGAAAATATGCAAATTAAATCCTTCAGGCAGAGGAAAAGATGGAAATAATCCAAAGGAAGGAAAAGTTGTACAGACCAGCTATGCAGAAAGATAAGAAATATGCAAAGATGGGAGCACAGAGCCAGTGAAATGAGTCTGCAGTGTGATATGTTGGCATAAAAGATGGCATTAGCTCTGTATTTCAGGTGGAAAAACACAAGCTTAGGGTCTAAGCTCCTACAGACTTTCTACTGTAGGAAGGCTGCTGCAAGTTCCCAGGTGCAGCGTCAGGTGAAGTTGACCTGTTAATGTTCTGCTTCCTTGGGAACAGAAATACCCCTCTAAAAGTTGAAATATCAATAATACATGGCAATTTTGGAGTAATTGAAATGAGTTCAAGTAGGACCCAGATGTGGGTTGAAATACATTTGAATTAGAATTTAGCTGGAGTATTTTGATATTTTACTGGCTTTAGCCAAACCCCCCTTTGCACATTGAAAAGTGATGTGGATTGAGTTAAGGCATGTTGCTGAAAGTTATGGGCTGAAAATGAGGCTTAAACTGATCTGGAAATCTGGGCCTTCCTTGGTTATCAGACAGGGAATTTCCCTAGAAAGATTTTAACACCATTTTTGCCAGCTTATACACAGCACAAGCAAAACTGTGCAATAAAGAAAAACCTTGTAGAGTCAGGGAGATGAACTGGATGACCCACTAGACTTTTTCCATCTTTAACTTGGAATGACTTTATGAAAGTCCTTTGTCAGCTCTTCACTAGCTTTTGTGCACTTAGCTCTGTCAGCCTGTGGTTTGGGAAGTTAGATTCAGATACAAATTCCAATCTCAGTCTCTCAGAAATCTAAAAATAGAATAGTTGAGAATGTATGGGCTGAATTATGGATCAAATGTGTCACTGCAGGAACCAAGGACAAAATCTGTGACACCAAACTGATGTCAAAGAAAAATTCTCTACTTGACCATTTCTCTACTCATGGAATGCATTTTACATTCACAGAGCTCCATCTAGACCAGCTAATTAATCCTCACAGGATGCCAGTGGATTGTTACTTACACCTCCATTTTTCAGACAGAAAAGAACGTTTAGAGCATCTTTTCATATTACAACTGAATGAAGAATACAAATTATCTTGCCCATTGCCCCATGCTAAAGTCTCCAGTCCATACTGCCACCTAATGCCTGTCTAATATATGTGAGAAAATGCAGCAGGTGCTTTGAAAAACAAATGAAGTAGATATTTTCTAATTATCCACAATGTTTAATAGTTAAAAAGAATTATATTATACAGGGGAAGGAAAAGCAGGAGAATGTGTGATATGAGGATGGTCATTGCATGGAGAAGCATTGTTTCCTCCTTTAAGAGGCCACAGACAGACTTCCTATGCTGGTTTGGTACAAATATGACACCCAGCAGCACAGTGCACAGCCCAGGCTCTTCCTTGCCTTTTTGAACATTAAACATTGCTATCAGAACTCCTGGTTGGGGCAAGCAGTGACTGGGAGGAGTTTCTTCGTCACTTAGGGGGCTTCAGGATCGATATTTGCTGCTATTGCTGAGGCAAACATTGGTGTATGAACTCCTCCTTTCCGGTAGAAGAGGAAACTAGGCCAGCCTATGAATTAGAAGTCTTCTCAGACACCTCAGGAACCCATGAACCCCAAGCCGTCATTTGCAATTACAGCAGCTGCTTTGCCCCACATATTGATGGGGCCACAAACATGTTATGGGACCACAACGCTGAATTGCTGCTCCCTTCATAGCAGTAACTTCTATCTCATCATCAGTCACAATTTCATCAGTTTTCATATCTGCCACATGCAGTTATGGTATCTATTATTCACGGATTCAGCCATAGCATGGCAATATCCATAGCTACACAGGCCTCTGTGCTGCCCCTAGATTGCTTGCGGCTGCTGAAGCAGGTGGATGCATCTGCACTGGTTCTGGACTAGTAGCAGACACTTTACGCAGCTATCGACTGGACACCTGCAAGTCATAAGTGTCCTTGTAATAAAAAGATGTGGCATACTTGTTGCACTGAGTTAACATTATGATTCACTCTCATTTTGTACCTACCCTCTGGAATAGCTAAGGAGACATACTTATAACTACAGTGTGCAATTAGCAGTTGCCCAGAGGCAGTATAAAGCAATCATAACTCTATTTTCTTAAATTCTGTAGCAGCTAGAATATTCCATTAGGACCATATTTGCATAGTCATGCTACTCATTCGGCAATTTTCCTGTAACTACTAGGTTTTGTTAGTATTAGGTTAATAAATCCTGGTATTTTATTGTCCAGGCAGTGCTAGCAGCTTTGCCGCTGGAAGAAAATAAGGGAAAATTAAATTATGTTTTCATCTTCTTGTCTTCCTTATGGAGGGGAAATTCTGTTTCTTTAAAGGGGAAGGGAAGGAGGAGGAAATCAGGCCTATAGAAGCACCCTATGTTTTTAAATACAATGTGCCGAATGCTGGGATTTGCTGACAGGCAGGGGAACCTTTCATAGTGAATGCCAAGCTTTTACCATTGGAGAATATTTCTAATTGCCTTTCTGACCTTCATTCAGTAATACCTTATTAATGTAACAACTGACTTGTCCAAAACTAGAAAACTATGCGGAGAAATGTAATTCTATACCTTTGAGGATTTGGAGATTTCAGTCTGATTTTGCCCTAATTCAAGTGGAAAACCAAAACATTTTGACTCCCCCATGACAGCACTGAAGGCATGCTTAGCTTTGACTAGTGTCATCTGCTTAGCAGACTCTGCTAGAGCCTTCAGTCATGGAAGTCCCCAAAACTTTTGCCTGCCGGGGATCTGTATGCCAGGCAGATTAGCTTCCCTGGCATCTTTTCCCCAGGGAAGATCGCTGCCAAGTGACTAGGAAATGGGACAGGCAAGAAACCTGCTGAAGAGATTTTGATGCTTGCTTTCTAAATTTCACATTTCACATTCACATTTGCAAAGCATTTCAGGTTCAGTTAATTTAGCAACTTGTAATGAATAGAGAGTCCTCTCTGCTCTGCCCTCCCCCCAGGGGTTCTAATCTTACCAGAAGATGGCTAAAATTACTGATTATCAGCTTTCAGGGGAAAATGTTGGAGAGAAAAATTCATAGTGTAATTTTTAAAAGGTAGTGACTGCAAACTTTCCCACTGGAATGTTCATACTCCAAGAAATTAGGTTATTTTTCTGTTTCAGTATCTTCCAAAATAGGCCAAATTCAGTTCTGGAGGAAATAAATATATTTATTTCAGAAGAACTAAGGGTCCCTAGAAGTCAGTGTTTTTTTCTAGGACAGTCCTGTGTTGTAATTGTTGTTGTTGATAATAATAATAATAATAATAAAGCAATAATAACAATAATAATTATGATAGTGACTATTATTATTATCATTATTGTCATTATTGTCATTACTGTCATTATTACTATTATTATTTCCCTTAATTCTGTATGGCAGTCCCACTATGGCAGATAATACGTGACCTAACAAAAAGTACTCCCTACCTCAAAAAAGGTAGATTTCAGGCAGACAAAGGCAAAGAAAGGAGAGGAAGAGAAACTGAAATTCTTGCATAGGACCATATGTATCGGCCTTATCGGTCCTTAGTGGACAGCTTCCAACATTCCCTCACTGCCACTCAAGTTTAAAAAGAAAACCTTTTTGATGGCATCTACCCGCTCTTCAGAGTTCCACGGTGAAGGAGACGGCGTGTCAGTGCTCTGCTGCCAGGATTCCAAGTGCATTCCCAAGCACCCAATTAAAGCAGACAAGATAGGTACCAAAGGAAAAATAAGTATTCGTCAGCCACCACCTCATTACAGAACCGAAGCGCCTGCTCTCCTGTCAGAGTCACTGAAAGGTTTTGCAAATGCGTAAGCGCATAAATCGTGCCTGCACAATTACAGCTACCATTGCTCAATGCATCTTGTTAGCTTGCTTTTTAAGTGTAGTAATTAAAGGCACAAGTGAGGATTGTGCAAAATTCAGAGATACTGATACTAGAACATGGACTTTTACAATCCTAACAGTGCTTCTGTCCTCCACATTTCTTGGTGGATATCCTCCTTTGCCAATCATTTTTCCATTCAGCTGTTTACTAGACCTGAGACAGAAATCAGGAAGAAGCAAAATCCTGGTTTTGCCTAAAAGTGCAGACCCAATTTCTTTCTTGCGCAGTCAGGTAGATATAGTAGTCACTCACATGTTGAGACTTTGGTACGTTTGATATCCTATACCTACGAGGCAGCAGACTTCAATTTAGGTTATTTATAAGGGATCAGCCGTAATTAGCTTAAGGAGTATATGCTAGGCTTGATCGTTTTATCACCAGTTATGTGGATACTGTATTGTATAATAGGAATTCTCTGCTTTTTGTTTTGTTTCTGTTGCTAAAACCAATACGTAGCAGTATGAATGGTGCTGAAGTGGCAACTGTGGTTTGCAGACCTCCTCTTTTCCCACTGGTGGGGCAGAGGATGTTTCAGATTGTGGCTTCTACTTAGGCCTTTAATTGTTACTATTTTGTGCTTAGAAGTAGAGTAGAGAGCATATGTATTTCTGAGTCTGGTAAAAGAAACTGAGATCAAAGGGTTGATCTTTTTCTTCTCAGTGACGTTGCTGTAACTAACTAAATTACCTGGGAATGCAAAGATAACAGATACAGAAAATGGATTGGAAATGTTTCCAATACCTTAATACCTTAATGAAATTATAAACAAAATGAGCATTTCAGCCACACACTGATTGTCCCTCACAAAGTCACACACAACAATCAGCACACAGTGCAAAGCACAGGAGGAGCGAGGGTTTAGGACAGTGATCAGATTCCATTAAGGAATAAAAAGCTAATTGCTGAAGGTTCTTGTCTCAGCTTCATCGTTGATGAGCCTTAATACCTTCAGGTTTCTCAGGTCATTTTAGGGATCAACAGAAGGGAAAAATCTTTCCATTATAGGTTGTTGGTTTAAATATAATCACAGTCGCTAGTGACTGGAGCACATCACTGACAGCAGCCTGCTGGCACATATGGCTGATGCTGGCAGCCTGGCTCTGATGAGATGAACTTCCTGATCAAGAGATCACTGGCTTCACCTTCACTGGCAAAGAAGGGTTGTTGCTGGAAACTGATCTGCCTTTCAACTTCTGGAGGCTAGTATGATCATGCATGCTGCTTTTGCTATTTCTTTTTTGGAGAAAGATGATTTGCCTTCAGTCCTGAAGCCCAAGCCTCTCAAGGACTCCTCACTGCCTTGCTGAAGGGGAATTGCCAGTGCAACAAGAATCCAATTCATTTGCAAGTGCAAGAAATCTGGCTATGAAAAAGTAATACCCACAGACCTTTGTGGAATGAGTGAAAACACACTTTCTGTGCCAAAATTCAAATGCCACTTGGCATTTTGTCTTCAATGTGGAAATTCAGAAAATACTGAGCAATTCCACAGGATCCACCTATTACTGAATGAAATGGAAAATATATTTGCTTCCCTCAGAGCTTAAGAAGAATTTAAGTGCCCATTGAAGCTATTACTTGCTTCAACTGCTATCTTCAGTGGGGAAAAACATGTTTTCACCTGTGACCTTTTAACTTTATGGCTCCTTATAACCATAACCCTTACAGACTGAGTACCGCATATTAACGCAGTGGGAATATATCAGTACCAACTCTGCCAGTACCCAGGTGCTTTCATGTAGCTCGTAAAAGCCTGGCACCTTTGTCAGCAAAACCCTGCTTTGTAAAATCTGGGTTGCTGCCTTTCTGGCAGGGCTGAGAAAGTTGTCGGCAGCCAAGCTGCACAGGAGAGCACCTTATTGTTCTGCTTGTCAAGTACGATGCCGAGATCATTGCCTGCATGCTTCAGTGCACACCTCACAAATTACAGCTGTACCTGCATGTGGGTTTAATTAGGTACGTTCGCATACAGGGGAGCTGAAGCATTTCAGTGCTGGCTCTGGCAGTACCTATTTGCAGCACTCTGACGTGGAAAGAAAGAGTAAAAGGACTCCTTTACACAAGAATGAGCAAAAAAAAAAAAAAAAGGAAAGGAAACCTACAGTTAAAGCTGGTCAGTGCTTCCCATTATCGCATCTGCAGTGCAGGCTGAAAGATCCACAGTAGTAGCAGGGGCCTGAGACATGCAGGGGGATGGGGCAGGCCAGAGAGAAGTGCCAGTGTGCTGGGGGGAGCCCAGGGCAGGCATGTGGGGCCAGAGCGACTCTGGGAACAGAACCAATGACCTTGCAGCTGGTCTACAATGGTATTTTAAAACCTGTACATTTCAAAGGTGTTGGATGAACATTTGGATTATACTAAGATATGTTATTAGGGACAGAGGGGAGTGCAGATCCAACGGAATCAGCTGAATTTATGTGTGAACATCTGGGACAGGATTCTCTATTAGACTTTCTTGTGTTTGCTAACAAAATTTCATCCAGCCTTGTTCTTTTTTGTTCTTGTTTTTCAATAACTAAGGTTCATGATACAGCTGTGCTCATGCTGTAATCTAGATAGATCCTACATGTCTATGCCTGGCTCTAACATTACTTTTCATAAATTTGCACTTGATTTGTCTTCTGCAGTTAGGTCTTTGTGCCAGTTCTATATATGAATTATTTGAATAAATGAGATATTGACCAGCAGATGATGGCCTCAGTTCCCTAACATCTGACTGAGGTCACCATTTGTCAGCGTGGCTCTGAAAATGAAGTGAGGAGAATGAAGAAACAGATGCTGGAGCAAGGCAGTCATGACAGCTAGCAGAAGGACAGGGGCTACACATACGCTATAGAAGACCAAAACCTGCATTTTCTTCTTCAGCAGCAGAAGACTGGCTGAGTTGTCCCTGCAGTTTGAGCTACCACACAGCTTTTTGTAGAGATGGTTTCTCCTGTTAGAAAAAGAAGATGGTGACCTTCCAGGCTGAAACTGTAGATGAATGCTTTTCCAAAGGCAGTAGGAAAACTGCCCTTAGTTTCAGCTATCAAAAATAGAAGGCATGTCTATGACTGTCTTGATATATATAACATATAGCACTGAATCAATCTCTGGTCCTACTTCATTTCAGTATTATGAACAGTTTACAATATGCATAATACTACTTTATCATGTGTCCTGTATTTTACAAAGTACCTAGCAGATATTTGACATTAAAGGTAAGTGTTGTTTATCTTTAATAAGGTAAAGCAAGGTTTGTGGCTGTTTAAAACAGGCATAGAAAAGAAATTAATTTTTTTCGTAAAGTATTTCTTGGCAAAATATTAGTGGTGACAAAGTTCAATTAATACAGTTGTTTAACATTCTCCCAAGGATGGTTTCCCATTTCCTTTGCTTTCCTTTCTCTCCTCTCTCCACAGACCCTCAGTAGTTTTTGCCCCTGCTCTTTGCCTTCTACTTCAGAGCATAGGCTCTTCTGAGGAAAAAGCACAGACGAGAAGAGTTTGCCATTGTTTTCAAAAGGGGCTTGATTTGACTCCGGATTGTCTTTCTGGCCATCACAACACAAGAGTAAGGGCTGAAAGAAAAAGTCTAGGAGCTTTTATGGAAATTCAGGGCTCTATTCTAAATGCGCTCAGGTGCAGAGTTTCACAGGAAATTTCCAAGGGTCTTGCCAGGCGGTACAAACCAGAAGTACAGTCTCACAATCAGTTTGACCACTTTGCCTGAGACTGAAAATGATGATTTCCTTTGAGCAGTGTCGAATCCAACAAGTGCATCTGGCTGCTGAGGTTAAATGTAGCCCTTGTGAAAGCCAGTCATTAATGTCACTGGAGTTACAGCAAGGATGTATTTAGGCCAATGTGCTTAGAAAAATTTGTGGTGTAGAAGTACAAAATGCCAAGAGTGGTTGAAAGGTTCCGGGGCATGTGTGTGCAGATGGGTAGAAAGGTGTGATTTCTTTCTGCTTTGTTTGATATTTGGCTTTTTATTTTGTTAGATTTTTAGAGTAACAATTTATCCTATACTATTTCTATTCTGTTTGTCATCTTTATTCCCTCAACTATGCAAAAATCAAGGCTTACTAGTTTTGGGTGTATTGAGAGGTGACAGGTTTCAGGCCACTACATTGGGAAATGAAACTGGAAACTCTGTAGAAGAAATGCACCATGAAAAAACCCTAAAAGGCTGCTATTATAAGAGGGCTGAAGAACAAATATGAAAAAATATATCTGTGTTTCCTATTTATTTGAGTGAATCAGTAACTGTGACCTATATAAGCTGTGGGTCTGATATGCTACAAGATCTCTTTATCTAGGTACTAGCCACAGTATGGACACATACAGCACCGGCTTCAGGGCTCCTGGGGGGACACTTTAGACTGCCCATGGCAAGCCAGTGTAGAAGCTTTAATTTGTAGATGCCAGAATGCTGTTATTATGGGAGGATTTTCTAGTATCACTCTGCAAGTGGATCGAAATCTCTCCCATCACTACGTGTAGACCATAGTAATTGTGTGCATGAATATTAATTATCATGGAGCACAGTTTCCCTACCAAGGAGTCTCCCCTTGGGAATGTTTAGCTATTCTAAGGTAAATTCAAGGTGATCCCACACCCCCTCTTATGTGTGAGAGCAGAAACTATACCCAAAATGCAGATCACGTGCATCAATAAATGCATCTCAGCGAGAATAAGTCAGTGACACGTCTTATTCATTTTAGTCTCTAGGAGGTCTTCATAAAACCATTTAATGAAAACATGATTTGGGATGCTTGCACTGGATGTGAAGGTGAAATAGGGTCCTTCCCTACATTGCTGTCAGCAGAGGAAAAAGCTGTGATGGAGCTCATAACACACTTGGACCAGCTGATGTAAATTGACCAACCTCCACTGACTTCTACACAGCTGAAGTGGTTGACCCTCAGTAAAAATCTGACCCAGTAATTCTGGCTCTTACCCAAATCTGTCTTTTATTAGCAAATGACTTTCATGAAGTACCTTTATCCATCTTGTGCCCCTCTTCCTACCGAACCATTTTCCAGAGCAGGACATCCTTCAGTACAATTAATTTCTCTAGGTTCATTCCCCTAAGATTTATAAATAAGAAGTTGCCTAGGCAGAGCATTGTATTTGCTCTATCTGCTTTAACTCTGTAAGAGCTGTGTTGCCCTGCACAAAAAGAAATAGCCTGCAAGTACCTAACAATACTCAGGACAGTACAAGAGATGGTACTGAGTAACGAGCTCAGCACAGCTTAAACATCCAATGAAGCCTTGACAAAAGCCTCCCACAGTCCGCATCTTACAGAGCCAAACTCCAAATTGTGTCTTGGTGCAACAGTCATGATTCTTCCTGCCAAACTGAGGAGGAAGCAATGCTAGGAGCTAGCTTGGCAGCAGGACCAACTTGTTGGGGTTGGGGTTTCCCACTCCCAAGACTTGCACTTGCTTTCTTTCTGTTTAGCGCAGGAGAGATTTGGAGTGGGCACCAGGGAAGAAAGCATGCTGGAAATTGCTGTACAGACTGTAGGAATTAATTAAACCCCACTGGAACAGAGAGGGAGCAAGAGAGAGTGTTTCCGCACTCTGTGCCTAAAATCCACCCGGGAGAGCGTGACAGAGCTTGGGTGCTCTCCCCTAGGGCTGCTAAGGGCTTTATTCAGTGAAACTGTCGCAACCAACAGGGACTTAAATCCTGCGTGGTAGAGCTGCTACTGGATCTATCCCTGAAGCAGCAGCCTGCAGAAGCACAGCCTATCTGGCCCTCAGGTGCAGACACTGGTGGGAGGGGAAGGGGGCTGTGAGTGGCTTACTTGGACTTTAGCAGTTGCTGGCACCTTTGCCCAAGGCTGGTTTTGGGGCTGGTCCTTACCCAGCGATGTCCAAAATGCAGGCTCCACCAGAGGGCACAGCCACCCAGCAGGAGTGGGGAGCTGGGGCAGCAGCAGAGGCAGCAGCATCAGGAGGATGCTGCTGCGAGCAGAGATACCCCAATAGCTCGAAGGGCTGGCTCCTGCGGATCCCAGCTACATTCTAAAAGGAACTGGGGTTTTCCTTTAAAAACACACTGCCCCTGCTACTTTCAAAAGTGGCCCAGCATCTGCTTTTGGCATCAGAGCACATAATCGATCACCTGGGCAGGGCAGGTGAAAGGAAGATAGCACAGCCAGAACGTCACTTTTTTCAGTTATTTTTACTTACTTTTGACCTTATTTTGGATGTCTGCACCAGTCAGGCTTCTTGAGGGAGCAGAGGAGGGTTACCATTTCTTCCCACTGGTACAGTACTAGAACCTGGGGTAGCTGATGCGAGGTCATGATTTATGACTCAGATCAGAATTTGACCCTTGTTCTTTATTTGCAAAAGCCTTCCACTTATTCAACAGTTACCCAGTGACCAGTGTGTTTCAATGATTAATTTTCTTGTGTTAGAAGAAGCAGAAAAAAACCCACAAGCTCTAACTTGTAAGATGATGATTTTTTTTTGTAGCGGTTGTGCCTAGTCTACCTGTGAGCTGTGCGGCTGAGGGGGGAGTATGAAGACCTTTCCTCTCTGACCTGGGGCAGCTCTGTCCCCTTTGCCCTCCATTAGCCTGTGCAGCATTTCTCAATGAAAAGAAGAGGAAAAAGAAGAGGAAGGGAAAAAGAAAGGGAAAAAGAAGAGGAAGGGAAAAAGAAAGGGAAAAAGAAGAGGAAGGGCATCCCTCTTTCTTTTGAGCCAGCGTGTGCAGGGAAACTGATACACACCCTTCAAGGAGGTATAAATCAGGAGATGCACCCTCCCTGTGCAAGAGCTCAAGGAGCCCTTCTTTCTATGATGCCTCCCAGTGCTCACTTTAGAGCTGCATTATCTCATTCAAGCTCTCCCTCTGTGGTGTTATTAAAAGCACACTTGAGTTTTCTCTATTTGTCTCAGTAGATCATCATGGCAAGCACAAGCGTTGTATTATACAACGTGCCAGTAATTAACACCTAGCTACAGCTCTGTGGCATCTAGGTCTTTCTCTAACTGATGACCACGAGTCAAAGACAAGCATTTCTACTACTAACAGTAAGAATATGGCACATTTTAATTTTGTGGACAATGTATGTAGCAGATAAGCAACATAGTAATTATGCTTTGTATGTAAAATAACACTTTCCTTCTAAGTCTCCTCAAAGTTTTAACACTCGATAGTGAATTTAGTCTGGCTGTATCTGCCGTGATGGAAGAGTTCTCAGTTTTGCTATTCAGATCAAAACTGAAGCAGAGAAGGGACTTTTCAGAAGTATCTTGGAAACTGCCATTGACCCATTTAGGCTAAATGAATAAAATTCTTTAAGTTCACAGTTTTGCGGTGTAAGTGTGAATGCTATTTGTGTATGACTGTTTGTGGGGCCTGACTGATGTCTAATAAATATTCTACTGATTCCTGTAATTAAGAATAGGCACTTTGACCTTTAGAGCCCAAGACATGAGTTTCTGGTGACACAAGTTATACACATACAGAGCAAGTGATGAAATTTCCTGTCTTCTGGGTGTTGGTTTGAACAGATGAGGTTCACAGATAAGCAATGCATTAATTCGCTGTCCTTCTGAAGGAAGCTAGTGAAGAGGCCTGGATGGAAATGCAAAGAATCTTCAGTTGGTAGGGTCCTCATGGTGATCAGTGGTCATATGTGACCTTCGTATACTCAAACCTTTGTTTGATAATCATATGGGCATGCCGGAAAACTCACCTCTCTTCTTGGAATTATCCTGGAAAAGGGAGAGGGAAATGACTGTAAAAAGGAGTATGGGATCAAAGACAGTGGTATATTTCTGTTTCTTCCTATGGAAAGGCAATTCTTATCCTTGGAAAAATCTTTCCTGATATCTGACCTTTAAAAATGCTGAAGAAACTCATAACTTCGTATTTTATCACCCCCTTTTCACATGGAGTAATACTTAAACAGATATATTCACATACTACCTTATGTCCATGTGACAACTTATGGCTTACCCCCTAATACCAGAACTCTGAATCCCCCAATTTCCCAACTGGAATCATTTCAAATGGAGCCCTCTCCCACACAGAGTGCAGGTTAGCCAAGCTGAGCAAACCAGAACTTGCCTCCTTCTGATCAAAATAGTCAGCCTAGGGCTAATCTGTTTCAAGCACTCTGCTCCTATTAGTGAGAAGTTGTTCCTGCTGTAAGTTTGCCCTGCTGCAGGCTTATCCTTGGTCAACACCTGGCTGTAGCAACACATGTTCTCCAATTTACAGACTGGTAGATGGGTGACCACTGGAGCAGTAAAACAAGATAAAAACAAGCAGATAGCTGAGACTGAGAAACAGTCTGTCTGCTCAGGAATACATAAACCCAAAGAGAATTAGCACTTCACATTTTAGCACCCTTGCCATACTTAGGTGTTTTTTCTTCCACTGCCCATCCTACAGCCTCTGGGCCAAGCACTCTGTTGCAACCCACTGGCTCACTTTGCCCCTTTGAGGGAGCACAAGGTGACATCCCAATTCCCACCATGAGCCACACTACTTTCCCCTTCCACAGGACAGACCTGATCCTTCAAGGAGCCGATGCAATTCACTACACAAGATATTTATTTTCTTTCTGATTTTTTGTTTGTCTGGGGTTTTTTTAGGTCACGTACCCACCCACTGTAGTGAGCTGAATCAGCTGACAGAGGGGTGAGAGGATTGCCAGGGCTGGGGAAGCAGGAGGAGTGCATGACCAACAGGAGAGCAGGGAGCAGAAACTCCCCTTCTGTGGCAACCAGCAAGCTCAACCCTTCCACCCAGGCAGACTCTGCCTGATAGTGTGGCAATCAGCTGGAGTGCAGAGAGCAGGATGACTTGTTATTTTGGAACACTCCCCAAATAGCACTCATCCTCCAAATGACTGGAAGATGCCAAAAGAGTCATTCCTGTGGCTTGTCTCTTGGAACGCAAACAGCTTGTGGCACGCAGGCATGGCCATGTACCCAGCTGAAGGTGTCTGCTTCCACAGGTGGGTGGGCGGGCTAGGGTATCCAGAACATCCTTGGGACCAGCAGATAGGACATGGGATTTATGGGAATAGCTGCTGGAAGCCAGAAAGAAGGCTGGAGGACACCTCAAATGGCAGTACCAGGCACCTCTCCCCCTGAAAATGCACCAAGATTGAAGTCACTGACATTAGAGTCCTCATCAATGACAAAACCTATCTCCAAATACACTGATAGAACACTGCCTGGGAGAAGGGGTACTCCTTGAGTAGCTTGAGTAGAGGCTTGAGTAACAGCGGCAGAGCCTATCTACAGACTTCCCCATACCTTTGGAATAGCAACAGCAGGCTGAAGATACAGTACAAAAGCTCTCCCTTGACCCTATTGACTTCCTACAAAAATCATATTTCTTCATGTATTCAATTTAATACAAACATAGAGCACTTTTTCTTGCTAACAAAAAGCACTTCTGAGGCCGGAAAATACCTTTGCAGTCCCAAAGATGTTCAAAAATATGTTTAAAAATTAAAGGCAGCCTTTTAGAAAGAGATTCTCTGCACAACTGTGCAACCGCTTTTATGTACAACTTTTCTTTCTTGTACTCTAAAGTGCATGCAACCCTAAATCGCAAAGTAAAGTTATTCTATAGACTATTTTTTCAGATTCCAGATGGCACAGAGCAAGTGACTTTGCTACATAAAGCAAAAGATTTTAGAGGAGGTGACCACAAAGATTTTCCCAGCTTTTGTATGCCCTTCATTACTGACTGCAGGATTAGTCCATCTGATTAATTGGAAAAAACCCCAAGAGAAATACTTTCCCATTTTCACTTTTGAAGAATCAGCCTAGGCATCTTTTCTTATGTTTGTGGTGATTTTTTTTTTTTATTTCCTTAAAATACATACAATCAATATTTGTAGAATTAAATGTCACAATATTACATGGAAGAATGAGACTTTCTTTTTCCCCTTTGAAATTAGAGAACCTTTGTGCATACCTGTATGATCTAAGCAGCAACAGGGAGGCTAGGCAGCATAACTGATGACTGAGTCTTGTCCTGCATTTTAGTAATCTCTGCATGGGATTTCTGTAGCACATTCACATTTGATAACAGTGGTAAGTAATAATAATGTTAACAGGACTAATTAAGCAATAATTAACAGGAATTAATCCTGTTATTGCCTTCCTGCTAAAGGAGACCAAGTGATGGTGTTCATCTTCCAATGGGCAGCGAGTGGGCTGAGCACTATTTCCAAATCCCACTGGAGACTCCATTGCCTCAGACAGCAAGTGTGCCACCACATCTTGGTCCTGCTGATGGCAGCAGGACTTTCCAGGGCACTTGAACCCTGTAGCAGAATCATGATCTGTATGTATTGCAAGCTGTGACAGTTGGGATAGAGCCTGAGAGCCATTTGGCAATACCATTGTTGCATTATCGATTTTTTTTTAAGGAAGGGAGTGAACGGAGAGATAACACTATCAGTTGTGCTGGTTCTGGAAGCAGCTAAACCTGCACAGAGCAGAAACAAGTGAAAAGTCCAGGCCTGCTTAATGACACTTTCCTAACTGCAGTTGGCAAGCAAGCTCCATGCTAGAGGCTGAAACTGCAAAGAGAAAAGCCTCACCACAGGATTTTCAGGGTGCCCAATATTTTGCTCTGCAGCTACTTCATCAAAGCGCCAGTCAGCTTTTTGCTTATTTCCAAGACTGTGAAATATTCAGAAACAGGCTTTAAAAAAAGCATCAAAGTATGAAAAATTACGGAAAGTTAAGGTTGAAGTTCACACACTTGTCGTTATCTTTGTATCGCTCCACTCGTCAGTGAAAATATACACATACCCACGCATAAATAGGCACCTATAATAACATCACTAATCACTTGCAGCAGTGCTTTCTCCTTCTGTGGCTCTTTTGTATGGCAACATAAAATTAAATTAGTCTTTAGAATGTGATTGCACAGACTCCATTATTTCAACCACCTTTTCAATTTTTAATTCAAATAAAGAGTAGTATATAGTAAAGTCATGCAAATATAACATCAAAAACCTCTAAGACAGACATTTAGCATGACCTCAGCATGCAGACTGAGGTGGTTCAGTGTAGTCATCCAGCTCCAAACTGACGTGCCCATGTTTGAACTTTTTGCCTTTCACTTCTCCATCTCGCGTCCTTCCCTTACAAAACAGATTATTTTTGCTGACCTCTCAGCAATGAAAGTCAAATTATTTTCTCTCAGGTTTACTGATACTGTTTAACCCACAGTCGTAGGGAAGTAAGTACACTGCTGGTGTCATGATCTCCCTGGCTTGTAGGGGTGAAGCAATCTACAGGTCCGCAGATGTACTGGCAGATAATGTAGAAAAAACCTTGTGTCTTTTGCTTATGAATGAATACCATCTGGGATATGCTTAGAACTGCTACTAGTGAACGCAAAGATGGGAAATTCAGATTCTGTGATTTTTATGGAAATGGCTATAATGAGGCAGGTCTGGCTGTTGGATTGCATTTTACGCACAGGACTTCATGTGCTTTGAAACCACAGAGATTTTCCACTTCTTGCCGCAAACCACGGCCTAGAGCTTCAGCACAAATTGAAAAATGCTCCTTGCCGCTTATGGCTGTGAAGAAAATACTGAGAGGGGCTGAGGATGTGAACCATGTGACGACAAAGATATAATTACCCCACTTACTACCACAGTGAGCTTTTATCTGGCCAATCTAAGCCATAGCACTGACAATGAGGAGGAGCAGATTGTTGTCTGAGCTACCCACAAGGGCTGCATGCTGGAGTTACTGCCTGCCCCTGAGGTGTGCTCTGCAGGCTGCTCCTGCCCATCATCTTTTCTGCTGTAACTGGCATGAGCTGCATTAAAAATATTGCAGAACAGCTTAGATCTAGGTGGTTACAGAGCACAGCACTGGTTTAAGTACATGATCAAGCTGGGTACTATAGCACGAAGGAATGGGAGTATGTTGAGCCATAGGTTATTTTATAGACCTGAGAAAGGACACAATAATTATGCTTTATATTCCCTTATAACATTTTGATGTTGATTAGTGCTTACTGTTGATTTATTATGAGCTGACACTTTGTGAGTAAAACAGTTTGTTCATAGGGTTTGCTTAGGCTTAGCACGGCATCCATCCAAGCAGCTTCCCAGCCGTCTGTGATAGAGACCAGGAATAATGCAGCAGCACAGACTAACCCAATTTGCAGGCCTGGCTTGCCATGTAAACTTGGCCTGCCCATAAACATCTCTTGGCCATTTTTTGTTTATTCCTTGGCACTTTCTGAAACTGTTTTTTTTTTGTTAGGACCACTCAGGACCAGCTAGTAATCCTAAGGAGGTCTCTTATTAATTCTTGATATCAGCTCCCATTTTCTTACCCAATGGCACCACCTAATTGTTTCCCTATTATAGGGCACACAGGAGAAGCCAGTTTTCTATGGCTTCCATTGTTTGTATGTTGCTTTGCTTTCAAATATGGCAAAATTGAAGACAGAGAGATAGATTGAAACCTTTAATGCATTAATTGATACGGCTGAATAAAACACAACCTTTCAAGCACACAGGCCTCCTTCAAGTTCTGTTTGTTTTAGTAATTCATGTTATGTTTAAACCACAGTGTCAACTCTCATTGCCACTTACTATATCTTATGTTGACTTGTCAGCAACATACCATCCCATTTCCCAGCAGCTGCTAAGAGTTTAGTCGAGACTTAGCTATACATCAGTACAACAAATTATTCAAAATTACTCCTTACAGCAATAGAAACCTAACGAATTTTGCAATAAATTAACACTGTGACACGGAAGAAAAAGTATTTGCTTAGTAACAGGAATGATAATGGTAAGGTGCCTAACTTAATTAGACAGCTCTTTGTAAATCCTGAAAGAACCTGCTTGCATTACTCAGCCAAAGGGTCCTGGGTAAAATGGAAATGGCATTAACTTGTATCTGGTAGAAAATGCAGCATTTAGTCGCTATGTCTTCTATACAGCTTTAGAAGACATACTAAATGAAAGGAATAAAAACTAATGCTCAACAACTATTTACTGATCAAGATGGGCACCCTGTAGAAAAAAAAAAGGTATGCACATGTATGTATGCAGTGGGACTTAGACTGTATTCCCTGTCTCTTGAAACCACATCATTCTCCCCACATCCTTCCTTGTGAAAGGTATTTACAACTTTCACTTCAAGTTCCTGCTTTTATGTGAGAATTAAATACATTACTTCAAGAATGATTACATAAAAGTTATTTCCCCTTTAAATAGACTATATCTTTTTTGTTGACTGCTCTCGCCTGCAGTTGATATAAGCAACCAGAAGCAGGGCTTAGAAACTCCTCCAGGCCCAGAAGATTTTATACATTCTTCCATTGTCCACACAGATTTCGTAAGTAAGTGACCCTGAGCTTTGGTATTAACTTGCAGACAGATAGTCACATGCTAGGGGGAATTTTCAGGTAGCCCTCATGAGGCCAGGACAGGAAGAAAAGAAATATTCATTGTAGATTGTTTAACCTATGCAGAAGTCCTGTGAGCTATCGAAAAACTGGAGAAGTCCCTGGTGAGCTTTTGAGATGCATATGAATCTCAATGGGTTTAGCATTTTGAAGCTGCTAATATATTTCCCCAAACTGTTACAGCTGATTTTCAAGCATTGCTGGGACTTGGGTCTACATGATGGCTTGCAGAGTCAGCACTCCTGAATGAGCACCCAATGCCACATAGATGCCTTGAGTCTGGATGGCAGCTGCGTCCCAAGATAGGTATTTCCAAACAGAAACCCTGGGGGCAATAGTCAACCTTATCTGAAGCCCTGTGGCCATCCAAACCCTAGAGGAGAACTTGCAATAGCGTTTCATAACCTTCAGCTCCATCCTGTGCACTGCACCAGCTCTGGCACCGATTTTAGGAAGCTGCCACTGTAAGGGAGCAGGTCTCAGGCCTTCTGGCTACTTTGCCATTTCAGGATTTCTAAAGTCCATCCACGCACTCTGGAAACTGCATTTGGGGCAGTTCTGTTCTGAACAACTGTTTTCTGTCAGAAAGAAACTCACAGACCATAAACTTCAATGCACCAGATACTCATGAAATAATCAGATGCGATAAGCCTTTAAGCCACACAAGTTTCTAATCCAAAATAGTCGGGAGTTGCAGAAAAAGGGATACTGATATTTTTCCCCCCCAGAAAATAAGATTTCTGGTAATGGTCTCTCTGTAACAACTCCACTTTTAAGACAGAAAAATATTTTGCCACTCATGGGAGTAAATAGAACCAGACACAACAAATATTCTCACAAAAATGGAGCCCAGATTTCCTTGTTTATTTCCTAGTCATTTTCAAGCGAAGAGCATTGACATACAACAGCATTTGCTGTACCACACATTAATTTCTCCATCTCTCTGTATCAAAGATATTGTTCAGAAGGATGAGCAGTATCACCTTGTAAAGAATACAAGAATGATTCGTGTCAAGAACTTGGGCATCATTGTTACCAATGCACCTGTGACCAGTGTACCATGTGCGGGATGTATAAAAATGACTTTGATTATAATAAACGTTGCTGTCAATATAATGAAGGGAGAGAAGAAGAAACAAAGGAATAGAATAGTCTTTAATCATTTTTGACTGTTAATAAGGTTTTGTTTTACTGTTTGAATGCTTTAAGGAAGGGGTTTGTGAAACCTATGCTTTGACTAAATAACCATATAAGGATAGAACTAGGCCTGTGATTAAGCTTGTGAGAAACGATTCTTTATTAATAAATTACCAAGGGGTTCAGCACCTCTTCCAAGAAGTTTCTTCACCGAAAAGCAGACCTCGGCAACAAGAAAAGAACAATGAAAAGGGGCCACATCAGCATCTGGGTACAGATGAAGAAGGGACTGGCTGAGACCCAAGACCAAGAAGTATAAGAGACTGGACCCAAGACCCCGGTGTGCGTTTTGGTGGAGCAGAGACTCCCCTACGCACCCAGCGCTGCTTGCTTATTGCCTCTCAATATTAATCAATTGTAATAAAGTAATTAAATCAAACTATGGCTAAGATGGAATTTTTATAACAACCTGAAGCTTTTAATGGAGCAAGTGCTGATGCACACTGTGGTGAGGACATCTGGAGCTGACACGTCCATGTGTAATCCTGCAGGAATTATATCTAGCAGAGGAGCAGGTGATGTGGGCCAATATCTGCCATGGGCAGCATTTAACCTCCAGCATGATGGCAAGGAGCAGTTCCATGGCTCTAGCAGACCTAGAGCTCTGTAGCTGTGAGGAGCCCTTTACCCTGAGCTTCATCCAGCCATCCAATGTCATGTGTGGCGGTGCCGAAGATCTCTCCAGATGTCTTCACCCATCTGCCTTGTGGTCCCCATCCACAAAAACTGCCTGCCAGTGGAGATTTGGACTTTTAGGGGCACATCCTTTGGAGCAGGAGTGCATATGAAGCCAGCTTTGCCCAAATACCACTCCACCAGCAAGTTCAGTAGCCACTGAAAGCTGATGAGAGGCAGTTTTGAAAATCCCTGCAGCTCTCAGAGCCTCTCATCTGGAAAGCAAAGCTAGCGCTATTGCCCTTCCCCTTCATCCTGCCTGTACAGACAGTAATCATTTCGAGAAAAGGACTGGAGGACCCTGATCTGTTGAAGGCCTTTGGGTATGATAGCAATAAATACTAATTTAGCACCACCTTGCAGTTTCAGTGTGAGCATCATCAGGTTCGGTGTTTTGTTTAAAACCCCCTGTCAGGTGACAATGTGGGAAACTCAGCCCTCATTAGGGAAAAGTTCTAATTGTCAGGAAAAAAAAGGAGAGAAAAACTGAAGAGCATGACTGAAGTCACGCCAGTCAAATGCAAGCAGGAGCATCTGACTAGTTGGCTGTTGACGTCCCACAACGTGAGGGTTGTCTCCTTGCTTCTCTTTCTCCTCCCCAGTGCTTGGGTTTAACGACATTAAACACTTCCATGTTAATGAGAACTGAAGTCCACAAGAGACAAGAGCATGCTGACACTTGCTGGATCTGCTCACTTTCTTGACACAAAAGCTGTTCTCCTCCTGCCTTCAGACTGCAAGCTCTTTGGGGGCTGGGGCCGCTGTTTTAGCCCAACTCTCATTGTAAACCACGTCCCGAGTGCTGCCGGAGGAACTCAGCTGGAGACATCAGCATGTGGTAGATGAGACGGGAAGGCAAAATTAAGGATCCATAAACACCGTGAACCTTAGCTGCCAGGTGATAGTTACACACGGGGTCCCTGCCCCATGCTGCCCCAGCCGCAGGGCAGCATCCCAAACGTGTCTGTGCAGAGCGGGGAGCCTGGGGCTCTGCAAGACAGTGACCAGCGTGGGGACACCCACCAGCACCCCCTTCCCTGCAACACCCAGGGCCTGGCTAGGCAGGGGGCAGAGAGCCCAGCGCCGCTGAGTGCGGCAGTCACCGCAGGCGCACATTGAATTCAAATGCAAACAGGGCTCGGGGTGTAGGCTTTTGGGGGGCAGTGTACGCGTTTGCTTTGCTGGCTAAACCTCAGCTTGCGCCTCTTTATTTCCCGGCTGGCCTGGGAGGGCGCGCAGGGCTCTGCGGTAGCTATTCAATACCGGGGTGGGGGCTTCCGATGCCTGTAGTTATTTTGGAGGGCCTGGAGGGGTGTATGTGTGGGGGGTACCCTCCGTGCCCGCCAGGAGCGCAGCCCCGGTGCGGACCGGCGTCGTGCGCCGGGCAACGGCGGCGGGTACGCGAGAGTGGGCGGGTGTCCCGGGCGGTGGCGGCGGGCGGGCACTAAGACCGCACCGCCCCCGGGCGCTGCGCGGCGGCCGCAGAAGAGGAGGAGACCGGCGGGCCCGGGAGGAGAGGCGCGGAGGGGCGCGGAGCTATGTTAAACCCGGGATACCGCTGAGGCGGGGCTGGCCAGGCCACAGGCGGGGGCTCTCCGGCGGCGGGCGCGCAGGGGCCCGGCTCCCGAGGCGGCGGCAGGCAGCATTTCGGCGCGGAGAGCGGCTCCGCAGCCACCGGGCCAATGAACATGTCAGTGTTGACTTTGCAGGAATACGAATTCGAGAAGCAGTTCAACGAGCATGCGGCCATCCAGTGGATGCAGGAGAACTGGTGAGTGCCGCCCCCCCGGCCCCGCCGGTCGGCGGGGAGGCGCTGAGCCCATCCGGGTGCGCGCTGTGTGCGCCCGGCAGCGCGGTGCAGCGCGGTGCGGCTCCTCGCCGCCGTGCGCGGGCACACGCGCGGGCGCTACAGCCGGCGCTACCTGCGCGCCCGTGCGCGGGGCCGCCCCGCCGGGTTACGCAAGGCCAGGGCATCCCGCCGCCGGCGGTGCGGTGCGGTGCGGCCCCGTGGGCTGCGATGCGGGCCCGACCTCCCGCCGCCGCCTCCTGCCGTGCCCCGGCCTCCGGGTGGCCCGGCGGCGCAGAGTCGCACACGTGCCCAGGCTCTGCCCTCGGCCTCCCGTGCCTCCATCCCTGCCCGTCCCTCCCGCTCGTTAAAACAAGTTGCGCGCTTGCCAGCGCTCCCCTCGGAGCCCCTTTCCTTCCCGCTCCCCTCCCCCAGCTCCTAATAAAACTTCATTTGGAGCCATGCGGCTATTAACTTTCCCGGCGTATGCAGGGAGCTGGGGCGAGCTGAGCCGCGGCGGGATCCGCCGTGCTGGGAGCTGCGCAGAGACTCCGCGGGGTTGCCCGGGCTGCGACGAGATGGAGCCGCACGGACACACGCGCACAGGCACACGCAAACGGACACACGCACGCACACAGCCTTGCCCGCCGGACGGGAACGCTGTGCCGGTAGCCTGCTTGGTGCCGCACACTGCCCCGGCGGCACCCCTGGCCCCCGGCGCGGTCCACGCTGCTCCGTGGGCCTCGGCTGGCAACGTGGAGGGAGCGCCCCGGCTGCCACTGCCCTCTCCTGCGTCGTACCCCGTGCCGCCCTTCTGCCGGGATCTCCCTCTCCATCATACGTGCCCGACACCTTGCTTCTGGCATTGGCTGTCTGCATGGGTCTTGTGTTCACACCTTGCTTGTGCTCCCTCGTGCTTTGCTGCTGCATTGTCCCCAGCCACCCCTGACCAGTCCAGTCTCAAGCTGTCTTCTGCTCCCGTCGTGTCTCTCCCCAGCTTGCCCCCTGCTTTCCCATTGCCCGTATGCCCTCCCTCAGCGGTGCCACCTGCCCTCTCAGGTTCCTTCAATCCCTGAATCTCCCAAGTGAGGAGCTTCCCAGTGCTACCCTCAGGTGACGATGGCAGGGTAAGACTGTCTCTGGGTCCAGGCTTTGGTGCCTATGTTTGCAAGGTAGAATGGGCCCAGATCCTAGATGGATCTCAGCCAGGGACTTGCTAGAATCCTCCGATGACTCTTCTCAGGGCTTCTAAATGCGGTATAATTAAAATGACCCTTTAAGTGTGTGTGTGCCTCCATTCCCCTGCAGGTGCACTCATTAGCTCTTGAGGGTTACCTAGTGTCACTCATGTTTCAGGAAAAAGGAGGCAACATAGATACTCTTGGGCTGGGAGCATTGGATGCTTCCCATTTTGTCCATGTTCCAGAGAAAAATTGGCATCAGAAGAGGACAAACTGGTAAAAGAGGACGGGGGGGGGGGGGGGGGGGGGGTTCCTGAGTGTGTTTTGTAGCCAAATAACTCAGGAGAGATGCGGTTTAGATTAAAGAACATAACTAGGAGCCAGTATTCCTGTGTCATCTTCTTGGCTCTGCTGCGCTTCATGGCATGACCTTGGGAACATTATTACATAACCTCTCCTAGGCCTCAGTTTCTCCAGCAGGGAAAGACCAGAGGGGTAGGGAGTAATAATGCTGAAATGCTCTCATGAGGTGCGTTGATGACTTCGGTAATGTTTGCCGAGTGACTTGAAGATGTCAGGTACTATATAAATGCTAAGCAGTGTTAAAATCTCCCTGGCAGTCTCATGTACTGCAGAGTCTCCAGCTGGGACTCCTGTAACGCCAGGCTTTCTCTTCCCAGCTTCAAAGGAAGAGACCATCAGTTTTGTGTTGCTGCTGTACAGCTAAAGAGGCACAATGGTCTGTGTGCGCATGCTTTTCAGTCTAGTTTTGCCTTCTGTAAGGGAACTGATTCCAATGGAAGTAAAGGAGAGCAATTTAATTGTGGCCTGAGAGTGTTTCTGGAAGTGAAATGGAGCTGTGCCCACTGTCATGGCAGACTTGTCATCAAAATGCTGCTGAAGACCCTTTGGAGTTTTAGGTTAAATTGTGTGGCTTTGTCTTCAGGATATTCACTTGCTTAATGAAAGCTGCTGTACCAGCACTTGAATTTTGTGGGGGAACTTAACTGGTAAAATGCATCAGCTAAGGGCCATACAAGAAGGCTTTTCTTCTTCATATCAGGTTGACACCATAGGTTTGCTTATGCAGACACTGATGGCAGTACGTGGCTTCTTGACTTTGTAGGTGTACCCTTAACGTAGGCGTCATTAATGTAAGAGCATTCTAAGATGAGGTTGTTGAGTAGTAGTTTGTAGGGCTGAACACAGTTGTTCGTTCTTTGGGGAGGAAGGTGGACGAAGTGGTCTTGCTTCAGGAAAAGCTAGTAGGATTTTATACCGTAATCTCTATTTAAATTAGGATGCCATACTATTACCATGTCTAACGTGGAGGTAAACACATTCTGTAGGTGTGGCATTCGTTATTTTGCTTAACTTTAGAAATCTTTCTTGATACTGTACAAGGCCATAAAAACCCCTAGGCTGTGAGGTGCTGGGGGCTGAGGTGGCTCTAAGGAGTTGACCGTGTCTTTCGGATTTTGAGAAGAGTCCTTGGATTCTGACTAGCTCACATATGAAGATGTAGGCCAGTTTGAGGAACGACGTGGATACCTTTGCATACCCTCTGGGTTCTGAGCTGGTTAAAGCACTGACAAGCCCTTTTAATTATAACTGTGCAAGCCTAAACCTGGAAAAGCTTGAACGCAAAGCCTAGGGGTAGCGGCATACCCCCTGGGTACTGGTTTGATTGGTCTGGATGGATCATGGTGGCTGGTTCTGTTTGGCCAAAGCTTGTCCCTCCTTTGCCTCTGTCCTCCAAGCCTGTCCCAAGGTCCATTGCTCACTGGGGCAAGTGCATGCCCTCTGCACTTGCTGGTCGCTGGCACCCAGGTTTTTCTTCAGCACAGCCCCAACCTACTGTTTATTTCCTCACTGCATCTGCCCCTGGAGATCAGCCCTCTGAGGCTGACATGAATGGAGCCTGTCTGACGGTGAATTGGTCTAATGGCAGTGAACGAGGTCCTTCTTGCTTCATTCCAGATGTTCCTGCTTCACTTTAGAGAGGCCCCCATCCTGCAGTGTGCATTGCGCGAAGACCTCTTTAGAGCCTGGGCCTCAGTTGTTAGTGCTGTAAAGAGGCTACTGTTTTGACACAGAAGAAAAATGAATAGTCTGTTCCCTGACACTTACAAGCTGATATGTTTTGTGCTTTCCTCAGTGCATAGCTTTATGTGTATGTTGCCCTTATGGTATAGCCCCCAGATTGCCTGGTTCTCCTGAAGAGAGGCATGAAGGGCAGAGCAGGGTTGCAGGCTGCAAAGGCAGACCTGCACACTGCTGGTCTGAGAGTGAGAGCCACCCAATTAGTTGTCTTTCCTAAACAAGCGATGGTGGGTTTTCAGGAGGTTGAGGAGCTAAGGGGTTCGTTTAGTCTCATGAAATTAGTTAAACTTTCCCATATTGTGGGAAGGCTGTTGTGGACGTACCTTTGCATATAGTGCCACCAGGTAGCTTTTAATATGTGACACAGTATCAAGATAAGATACACTATCTTACTGTACGCAGACCATGGGAGGTTTGATGTCAGTATAATGAGGAATAAGTCAAATGATTATTAAGATAATTACATACAATGATTTCTCAGACTCTCCCAGCACCTCCTCACAAACGTCTTCAGAGAGGGGAGGGGGATCACTTAAATAATCTGCAAGGGATTTCCCCCACCTTAAACTGCTGCGTGAGAATTAATGTAGCTCTAGTCCTTTATCTCTTGTGCATAAATACATCAGTATTCGTGCAGAACATTCATCGTTCAGTCAGACATGCAGCAAAAAGGGCTGCAGCACTGGAGTCCCGATTCCGGGCTGCAGGAAGCGAGGCAGCAAAACCTGGCTGGTGCTTAGGAAAAGCAGATAGTGACAGCAACGCACGAAGGCAGCAGTGACCGCCGAGGTCCTTCCCATCGTGCTGCAGAGTGCCAGGTTCGGGCATCAGCACGAAGTGACAGTTGTTCCTGTTATAATTGTCTGGCCAATAATAATTATCTTCAGATGTCTGCTGACGAGGGGCTCGCCAATGGGGAGGCAGGAGGCCTGTGCTGACTGCGCCGAGATTATCTGGGCGAGATGACGTCACGTCAGGGCTTGCCTAAAATCACAGAAACTTTTCCTGTGCTGCTGCTCAGCTGCTGCTGCAGAGCGCCGGGCATCCCTGCTCTCCTGCCCTGCCCTCCTGCCCTCCAAAGGCTCCCCCCCTCCTCCTTTTCTGTGCCCCTCTGGCTTTTTCCACGCCTGTTTTTCTCCTTGAAAAGCCAAGGTTTAACCCTTGGCAGCCAGCAGCACGCTCACGGGTAGTAGCAGGAGCTGAGCTGGAGTGGAGGAGGATGAGCAGGACGGCAGCGGAGCTGGTTATTCCCCAAAGATGCTGTGGGGCTCTGCTGCAGAAACCGTCTGTTTTCATCTGTGAGCTTCCAGTAAAGAGAGAAGCACTGTGTAAAGACAGGCAGGCATTTTTTTAGTTTTAAAGGTCTGTGGCAGCTCAAACTTGACTCTGAAATTGTGTGAGCCTTAGATGAGTGTTAAATGTTTGTGTATTGAAAACAAACATCCAGGTGCGGGGAGTTATTTTTAACATCTGTTAGCAAAAATATTAATGTGGCAAGGGGCAGAAAGTACAGCCAATGCTGAGAGCAGTTTATCCTTTGGTGTGATCTTTTCAGTCAAAACTGGAGATAGATGTTGCGGAGCAGAGGGTCAGGTATTTTGGATTTGAAACACACTTGCCTTTTAATAATTCACAGAAGCACCATCGTCCTAGACAGATTTGTTTCCTAAATGCAGAACAAGCTTCCCGCATCCACTTAAGCTACTCTTACCTCATGCAGAAATCAAGAGTGAGAGGCTGTGCACGTACCTCTCCAGGCATACGTGTGTGGCAGCCAAAAACTGATGTAAATTACTTCCTTTTTTTACCCTCTCCTGAGCTCTTGCTGAATGCCAGAGAAGGATGTGGAGGGGACACGACAGTCACCCTGTCCTTCTCTCTGTGCTGCGGCAAGGGCTCAAAGGGAAGGTGTACGAGTTGCTCTTTACCACAGAGAGACTGTTGTACTTGAGCAAAATTCAAGAACTGAGCCTACCTCCACATTTCATCCCCCAGAGGGGCTTTTTTCTGTTCTTTCGCGCAAACTGTCCATAAAGTTGACAGGACAATCAGTGCACGGGAGTTTTGGAGATGTAGAGATTAGAGGATACCGCTTCTTTGCCTTTCCTCTATCCCTCAGGCCTTTCTGAGCAAAAGGCTGATACAGTGGAGTATAACAGGGCTTTGGCTCCTTGAAAACATGAGGACAGAGCCTATGGGGAACAACAGTACATGTCATTTCAGAGTTCAGGTATTTTCTGTCTATGTGTGGGGGGAAGAAAAAGAAGGAAAAAGACTGTGGCACAGAAATGTCATCCTGAAGATAAATACATGGGTGTTTTCTGGGTTCAGCCTACCACTGAAACGTAGGCATTGGCCTTTTGCTTACTCTATCCCTAGAGTGTGAACACATCTGTCATCATGTTGCTTCGCTAATTTTTGAGCCTCTGAGAGTGAAAACATCTCTTCCACTTTGTCAAACACCATGTGCCTGTGGGAATAATGAACTTGTAAGAATGGAGCAAGAAGTAATTCAGGAGCTTGCCATTTCCATAAGAGAATATGAGCATTCGGGAGCGTTTCGGTTTGGGATGAGATGTGGCATGCTATGTCTTGGCACTTTTGAAAAAGTAGCTGATATTGTCAAGTAGGCATACACCGTGAAAGCACAAGGGTGTTTGTGCAGGCATGGGCTGAGTAGCAAGTGGTGGCACAAATCCCTGGATTCGGGGTGCTTTATGAGGACGGGTGAAGGAGTGATGGGGAGAAGCCGATTTGCCCTGGGACTAGGGTGCAGGGTGCCCAGGTATCTCCTTTCTCCTCTAAATGGCCTGACCCTGAACCACAGGGAATTTTTCCCCTGGCAGACAGTCTTTTCACCTTGTGGCTGCTTCTGCTAGCTTATGGATACAGGCACCCATGCAGAGAGAGACAGCTTCCTTTACTGGTTAAATCCATGTGAAATTGGTGGCAGGGGGCACCCCGTGTGCTGGTCCAGCTTTCTAGCCTGCCAAGCTATAGCTTCACAGGGATGTGGTGTTAGGGCTGTTGGAGTGGCACCAGGCAGCTATCCTTCCTGTTACATGGTAGCATCCCTGCTTCATCAGTCCTGGCAAAAGTACAACCTGCAGTCAACCTCCACAGGCTCTTATGCACCACAGGCGAAGGCAGCCTGAGCGCAAAGCACATCTTTGGCCAAGGTCATTGCCCCGTGTCGTGAGGACAGCAGTTTTTGTGATGGCACATTAATTGCTGTTGGCTGTTTTGCAGTCAGGTCGCACATGTTTCTGGGCTCCTCCTAGTCACCACAGTGGCATTCCTTTCCTGAATGCCGGGTTTTAATCATACCTTGATGACGAGCCACTGTTTTTACCTTGGTGAATTTTGTCTTCCTGTTAGTTTTTCTGAGGCAGACACTGTTATGTGCGTATCCCTTGCAACCTAGAAAAATTAAAAGCTGTCCAAAAGCAGTGAGTAAAATTTACATGGGGACATCCATTTTCTCCTCCTCCCTCAAACGGGCACAGTCTGGTTGTCCGTAATCTGGTAAGAGTAGCACTCTAGACAGGCTACAATGATTTGTTAGATCCTGGTCTTTTAATGAACTCCGTGCTGGTGGATGTTTCCTGCTAATGGGGCTCAGGGTAACCAGGAGATCGCTGCATGTAACTCATTGTGTGATTAGGGGTCTCGATTACTCCATTTTCTGCAATACCTGACATAAGTGGCCTTTTCCCTGACCTCCTTGCTGAAAACGCAGTGAGCATTCATGTTCAGTACATCTACTGCTCCTTAAAAAGTCAAACATGGTCATGTTCCCGTTGGTATCAGCAGAGAAAGGTCCGGCAGAGTATTTAACTCTCAAATTTATGTGCTGTGTTTGCCATTGGTCTCTTCTCTACAGCCATCTATAGTGGTACTGGGAATAAAAGGATGTTTTGTACTTTTTTCCTCCTTTATGTCATTGCACAGTCTCTGCCCCTTGCTCAAGAGTCTATCCCAAGCCCTTTTTAGCTGACTTTGATCTGCTGACTCTTAGTGACCAATATAGAGATAAAAAAGTGGAAAAATTTGTAAGGGAAAGGCTGTAGTATTTCTGTCTTTGTGACTGTTAGCACTGGCAGGCTGGTACCCTGGTGTGCTGGGGTCCAGGGAGGTAGGACAAATAGATGGGGAATGCAGAGACCCTTCTCTGCAAGGGGATTATCAGTACGGAGCTGGAGACATTGGAGGGTATAGAGCTGGGGTTTCTTTTTTTTTTGCATTAGGGGAGTTTATGGAGCTTTCCACAGTTTTGAAAATGATTTTGTAGTACAGGGTCCATTGGGACTGTAGAAGGCAAGATGATGTAGAATACTTTTTGGAAAGCCTAATCAAGAGAGAGTTTAGATGCTTTCTTCTTTTAATGGAAATGGGCAGAGGTTAAAACGTTATTTTAAAATGTAAATTAGTGTCAGCTAGAATGTAAAATAAACTTTCCACTGTCTCAGATTCTATCAAGATGTGAGCTATTTGTGTAACCACATTACCTGCAGACTGCTAGCTAGTACTTTTTTTCTTGTACAGCTGTTTTGTCAGCCCTCTTGAACCTTGTCTCAGGTTGGAGTAGAAGGGTTTTGTATTTACTCTATGGCTACACAGCACCTGGCACATCAGTGTACTGTCCCTGACTTATTTAGGAGCTGGGAGCAACGTGGAAGGACTCCAAAACCATCCTGACCTTGGTTTAGTTAGAGAAGGGACCCAGATCCTGCAGAGCTGACATGCTGCAAAATGATGAAATGGGCAGATCTGGCATCTGCTGAACAGTCCTTGACCTCTGTTGGGAAGAGCTGGTATTCAGAGTTGGGAAGAAGAGGGTGTGATGAAAGTCAAAGATTTACCTCATGCCAGGGGACCTGGGGCTTTGCAGAGTACATAGAGTGGTTTATGCACTGTGAGGCATGCAGGGGAATGATGATCAGTACATTTCTGATGACATGGGGAGCCTGACTTCAAGCTGAGTGCAGCTGTAGCCACCACGTACAAGTTAGGCATCAGTCAATCAGACGCTGTTCTTCAAAAGGTACCTGAGTCCCACAGTTTCAATAGAAACCCAGGACCTGTGCCATCTCTGGAAATGGCTGATTGTGCTTCGGTTCCAAAGGTGTAAAATGGGAAACAGTTCCTTCCTGGGGATATTCAAAGTTGTTTTTTCACCATGTCACAAAGGTGATCCTGAGGTTGTAAGACCGGTATGAGTAATTACATTAAAACAGCACAGAGAATGTGATGGTCTTACAGCATTAATGTGAAGCTGTACACTTGTACTAGCACTGAAGAATGCTTTTTTCTTGTAAAGGATGTTGTGTGAAGTTTGTTTCCTTGATTGTGGTAACTGAGGACGCAAAAAAGCTGCTGTAATATTTGAGGCAAGGCAGGTTATTGTTGGTGTCATGAGATTAAACTGCAAACGTCCAGACCATTCCTAATTGTAAATTTGTGGAAGAGGCTGTCCTTCATATAGTTTAATAAAACTTCAGACTGTTCAACAACTTCTGATCATAACTTTAAAATAGAATATTTAAAAGTTGTTGGCAGTTAGTTTCAGCATGTGAAGCCTGCAAAGTGAGTGAAAAATGAATTGGACATCATCTATGATTGATTATGAGCTCCTCAAGTTGAATGTGTTGGTTTTGCTATCTGATGGCTTCAGTTATCCCTGGACATAAAATTTGAGGTCAGTCAAGATCATTATTAAGGACAGGTATTTGCCCTGTATAAACACCAGAATGATATCATTGTGGGGTATGATCTTCTGGCTAATAAAATAGTCTGACTTCTTTTTTTATTTTTCCTTTTTTTTCTTATTTTTCTTTTTTTTTCTTCTTTTATTCTTTTTATTTAGAACCCTTAAGAGGTACTTAAGTTGACAGTAAAATCCCCCAAGTATAAGCAGAAGCAGGATGCCAGAGTTGTTGTACTCTCCCATTCATGTAGTGGGTTTATTAACAAATGTTTTCAAAGTCTGGCTTTTTCCTTATATAATTATCCTTTTAGCTTCAACTGGGAGCTTTCCCTCTAGGTCTCCTGTTGTGCATCTGCTGAATGCAGGTCCTCTGTAAACAGTAATGGGGATTTCGTGGTTTCCATTATATGAATGTCCATGCAGCTGAAAGTCCTGGGTTTTCTTCCTTTTTGCTCTCTCTGGAGAGGCTGGCTGTCCTACTCCTTTTCCATGTGTTTGGAGGTCACAACCAAGAGAGATGTTGGTTATTAGCAGCAAATTCTGTGGACATCTTACATCTGAGTTCCTTACTTCTTGTTTCTTCATCCTTCTTGGCTTGATAGCCAAGCAGAAAACTCCAAGCTATGAAGTACACCATGATGATCCTCTTGTCTTCATTAGCTGCCTTCACTTTTACAAAGACTTTTGCTCTGCTGTCATGGTAGCTCTGGGGCTGACGGCTGCCAGGGCCCAAGTTAGACCTCAACCCCTTTTCAGGGTGTGGATGGGGACCTGGCCCTTGTGCACAGGCATCGCCATGCTTTGGGTGACTGACCCAAACCTGGCAAAACCTGCTGGTGATTTCATTGCGTTTCCTAGGTAAAAAGAGAAGCCATGAGGTTGGGCTAAGTGGAATGGATGAAAAGAATGCATAGCATTGATAGCAGACCCCTGATGAAACAGTTTGTTTAACAGGTAGAAGTATTTTGAGATGCATAATGTTGTCTTTACATTATTTTGTGAGGGCATTTCCCCATTACATTTTTTCATGAGATGCTACTGTTGGCCGCTATCTGAAACAAAATACTGATCTGATTCAACCTTTGATCTGACCTGATCACTCTTGTGTGCTTTAGTACCCTTTCTTGATCACATGTCTGATAAAGAAAATACTATTTTTGGTACCAGTCACAACAGAACTGTGTGGAAGTGACATTCCCTCTTGCAGTGGCTCTGTGTACACATACCATCAGTTTATTTTGTTAAATCATTATCTGCTGTTTCAGAACTCTGTAAATATTGTGGAGTTAAATCTTACTTGGATTGGCACTTCATGCTGAAAATGCCCAGTGATCTAACATATTGCAGCATTTCTGGGGGTCTGATGCTAGGCAGAGATTGCCCCTGTGCAAGGCACTGGCCAAGGATGCTATGAAAAGCTCTTGTGTTACCCCTAGCAGCCTGGGGGGTTAGTTTAAGACTAGTAGTACCCCAGGCAGACAAAACCAATTATTTTTGAAAAGGTGTAGATAACTTACTGCTTGGGCTGTCAGAGCCCGATCTGTGCAGCTACCTTGCCACCATCTCTGTAATGTGGGTAGTTTTGCAGATGTCCCATTGGAGTGAGGACAGCTCCAGACAGCCTACACCATGGGTAAAAATAATGTTATAGCACTGAGAGGAGTCCTTGGAGTCCTCAGTTAATGTGTCCCTGTTCGCTGACTTTTAGTATCACATGTGATGGGTTTGGGTTTGGGTTTTTTTTGTTTATTTTTAAGAATTTCCCATAAGCTTTCCAGCATTTTCCAAGTGCTCTCCTCCTACGTCAGCGCTCACATCATGGACGCATTTCAAAATTTAGTTTGGAAGATAGGATCAACACAGGTGTTCCTGTTGCAACATTTAGAGCCAGATTGTCGCAAGGCTGTTGTATGCAGGATGCTCATGCTTGTTAGGAAATGAAAGAAAATGTTTTACTGAAAGAAGCATTTTGAAAACCTGGCCCAAGGTGTTCATGAGAGGTGGTCTTTGTGTAATGGTAGCCCTGTATAAAGACGGTAGTTACAGTGCATACCTTTCCCAGGTTCTTCCACGTATGTCTTTTGAGCCTGCTCAAGAGGTTTACACGTCTGAGATCCTGATATTTGGTGATTACAGGTAGTTTGTATTACTGTTCACTCATTCAGTCATTTGAGCACCCTGCAGGCACCGGTGATGAGATTTGTCTGACCACACATAGTCACCTGCTATGTGAAGTGCCTGAGTCATCTCATCCTGAAATAGGGAGCCAAGAGAAATAAGTTGCATCCTAAAACCATTCCCTTCTCTGCACTGAATATGAAGAGACTCCTAGGAGCTAACTGGACCACAGCCATTTCCAAACATCCTTCTTCCTTTCTCTCCCACCATGCATTTTCTTCTTTTCCAGCTATCTATTTGATTTTTCCTTTATATGACCCTTTCCCCTCCCTCTTTCATTTTCTGTACATCTTTTTAGGAACAGTCAAACTGGCAGTGCTTTAGGAACAGTCAAACTGGGTGGCTGGAGAAGCCCTCTGTGCTCACATAAAGTAGCCCATGCAGTGCAAAACTGCTGGTGTGTGTTCTGGAGCTGGGCTGATGGAGCTGGGCAGTGCAGACCTGGCCCTGAGTTGTCTTTGGATGAACAGCAAGAAATACTGCATTGGGGTAGTCCGCTATGATCTTCTGATGAAGTCACTTGGTACTTGATTTCTGGAATAGGGCAGTAACAAAAGAGGAGTGCTTACATGTAGCTTTCCTCAGCCCCTGTCATATCCTGGTATAAAAGGAGCCTCTACTAAAAGCCACTTTCCAGTCACTAGCTGCAAAAACCCTAAATAAAGTCTATAATAAAACTTCTGTTGGCTTCAATGCAAGAGATTTAGTTCCTAAACTTGTATATGTTGGCTAAATGTAATGTAGCATCTGGTATGTAGAACGATTATGACAGTTCACATATTTTGAAATGGTCATTACCGTAAATGGAATAATTGGAAAAGATGCTAGAAGAGTATGAAGATGAAGAGATTGTGTCTGCATTTAGGAAAAAATACACGCCAGGCTGACAATATGGGCAATCCAGAGATTAGAGAGAAATAGTAATGATAAGAGCTATCACAGCTTTTTCTTGTGTGGTGAACAAGCAGAGCTCCTCCTTGTGCTTTCTGTAGTAGCTTGCCCTTGATTGAGACAAAAAATGGGCTAGGATAACAAAAAAAGGATCTGTTAGCATCTGTCGTGTAATGGCGCTAAAGCTGGGAATACAGATACTGGTCTCAGCCTTTCCAAATACTCTTTCTTGCCTTAGTAGTCCCTGTGATGCTGCTGTGATGTCATGGAGCATCTTCCTCAATGAAACGCTGACAGCTTCAGGATAGGCACGCAAAGTATGTAAGATGCCGAGAGTGGTCCTTTGGTATATCTCGATGAAGTCCTGCAAGTATGGTGAGCAGTTTTGACTTGCATCAATTAAAATGGCGTATATGATTGGGAGAGGCTCGTGACAGACCGCAAGTATCTTGCCTACACTTTTACAATTACATTCCAGCATTTTGTCTTCATAGGCTGTGTCCTGATGACCTTAGTTACGATCCGTATTTACTGCTGGCAGTGAGTTAGGGCCCTTTCCATTAAATTAGATCGTATTGTATCTATTTACAGGGGAAGTGAATTTGGCTTCAGACATGTTTAACCCATTTGCCTTGTTTAAAATTTCAAGAATGAGTCTTGACTTGGTGGAATTTCAAGTAGCTCTTGTGTTGTTAAAATAGCTGTGTATCTGGAAAGAGGGACAGTTGTGTTCAGTGTATTACCATGGAGGGTTATGGTATTTTAGCACCTAACGTCTCTACTGAATACCACAGTCACATTCTTGGTAAGTTAGATTCTTTAATGACAGAAAGCTCTATAATGTAACATTCCTAACAACAGAAGGGGTGCCTTGGAAGTGGTGGATCTGCACAGCTTCCAGGGCTGCTCTGAGAGCTGCCCAAAACCACTGCTGGAACAGTTTTCAGCAGTAGAAGACTTGCCAGATTAGAATGACCAATTCCACTAACTTTCATCCGAGTTCTCTCCTCTTAGCTCCCAGGTACTGTATGACATTAAAAGAAAGCAAAACTTTGGTTCCCAGCACTTTTGAGAGAGTCCCATTGCATGTACAGTAAACAAAGCACATCAAACATGATGGTACACGATGGTACCCTCATGTGTTTTCTCTGGCTGCTGGATGAAATTATGCCCCTTGAATGTCAGCCAGCCTGTGAGGCAACAGGGACAGCCTCCCTGTCACCGAGATTGCATGAGGGGGTGATGTCAAGGTGGGTTGCTTTGGGTTTACTGGTGCTGGAGTAGCTTCCCAGGGTAACTTTTCCCCATGCCACGCAGACGCTACCAGTGTTACAGATAGGTGAATTGGCTGCCTGTGCCAAACTGTTCCAGCTGCCTTGCCTGGAGGCTACCTGCATGGCCTTCCTGAAAGCAGTCCCAGAGACAACATGGCATGGGAATAATGTATCCTTTGATATTGAGAGCCCATGACAGCATGTATAGGGAGGTGTTCATGGCTCATGTGCCCAAAACATTGCACCCCTGCAGTCTGAGTGGTTTCCTTCTAGCTGCACAAGTGGGGACAAATACTCTGAATTATGAATAAGACAAACGTGCCTCTCAGGCTGGATCTCAAAGTCTGCTGTGATAACACCCTGTGATCTGGTCCCTAGACTAGCCTGCTCAACCTGCTTCATTCAAAGAGTAGGTAAGGCATCCATCCAGAGAACTACAGGCTTTCAGGGACTAGTGGCTTTCACTATTACGATTGGGGTCTGGGAGTCATCGAAGTCAGTGAGAGACATGCCTGTGACTTGAATGGGAAGAGGATATAAATTTCTGTGCATGAGCACATAAGGTGGCTCTGGCATTAGCTGCAGTTTTGATTCAGAGAGAGATACAAGTGTTGCTGAAGTCAGAATAAGCTGCCATCCTGCAGTAATACCTATGATTTGTATGTAAATGCAGGATGTGGCTGTGGAATCAATGGTAGTATGTGGGGGATCACTAGAAAGCAAGATTAAACTGAAAAGGGCTTGTTTCCCTTACTGGCTTATGTGCAGTCCTCCCTGTGCAATTGCTCCTCTTCCAGAATAAAACTACCCATCTCCAGTGTTGAACCAGTTAATGCAAGCAGGGGCTTAGGCTACTTTCTGCTGTGCTCTGGGGTAGTGACTGTACGCTGGAGGAAGCCTTGCAGAACAGAAGGGGGAAAGAAATGTGTTCAAGTCAGGGTGTGTTGACTCACAGGGGGCATTTTGAAGGTTATGGATATATGTTAGGCAGGTATTAAATAGCTTTTGCTTTATAAATATAATTTACAAAAGCAAGTATCCTCTTCAGAGCGCCAGAGTGTATAAGGATATGAGTTAATTAGTCTGCATTTTCAAAGTGGTAGAAAACCAGAATTTAGATCAGAAAAATTGCAAAAAATTTTGCTGGTGACTTAAAATCCAGTGACTTTTGTAAAACTTCCTGGTCTTGTACCTGCTCTTTCTTCCCACTCACTGCTTTCTGCAGGTGCGTCCATTGAACGTGGTGTGGTCATTTGTGATGTGTGTGACTCGAGAGAGGAGAGTTCAGACCTGTTGTCCGATGGCTCACTGCAGAGGGGCAGGTCCACCCGCTGATGGGGCAGGTTGTGGTGGTCACTGTGGCACTAAGTTACTTGTTTTACAGAGAGCTGTGGGCTGGCAGGAGGATGAGCCAGACCACAAGCTAATTTGTAAACAGGCTCAGCGGAACATTTCTTGGCCTGCAAAATGACCAGGCTAATCCTGCAGCCTTTATCATGACACCTGAGGCAGCAGCACAGCCAGCCTCTTTTGCTTTACCAGATTCCCATGCTCGCGTCTCCATCTTTCTAAACATGGCACAGATTTTTTCACTTCCCAGACCTAAGAATGGGGGAGGGCAATGGAAGAAATCTGCATTAAAGCCATTGCCATACCAGTATGAACATGCAGAGGCCCCTTGGCAAAAGGGAGGGGGGCCCTCACATGGGGGTGTTGTGTTGTCCAGGTTATCTGGGATGTAACTTTGCAGTGAGAACAACCTTGCGGTGCATTCAGAAATGCTTGCCTGACTAACATATTGCTTCCATTTGCTGACTCACTCTTGCACTGCCTTTTCTTTCTTGCTCCCTGAATGTGTTGATTTTTATCTCTGTTTCTAGGGCTGTGTCCCAGACACTGTATAATAAGTGTGTTTGTGTTTGGCTTCCGTGGAGGTAGGAGGCATCTACATTTGGATACAAATGTTAATATAATTCACCCGTAAGTGAATAATAGCAACAGAATACAGGGGCCTGACCCCCCCTGCTGCAGCATGGGTGGGAAGGCTGTGAAATGCAGCTCTTGGGGCAGAGCCATCCGCAGCATCAATGCTTGGGACTTCGCTCCATTCAGCCTTACTGCCTCTTCAGGTCCTGCTCCGCAACAGTGTTTTGACCTATTAAATTCAGCCTCATGCTTTCAGCTGTAGAGGACACTAATACAGGCAGCCTGTGCCTGAAAGTCCTTTCAGGGTGGGAGCCATACATGGCCATGGCTGATAACTGCAGCAAAGCTGCTGATTCCCCACTGCCCTGCTTTTCATGGAGGCATGTGGGTGATCAAAGCCCCTGATCAGCACCCGCCCTGGACATAGGGTGCTCCTAGAAGAGCTTCATCTGGCTCCTGTCTGGGTGAGCTGCAGCAGCCCTTCATTGTCAGAGCCCTGCTTGCTTTCCTGCTTTGATCTTTCACCTGGAGCCATTAAATGCCCTTGTCTCTTGCCACTTGAAAGGATGTCTGTTCTTAATGTGCAGTGCCTATGTACTTCAGGAGGTACAGCTCATTTCCTGCATGTCTTCTCAAATACCAGTGGTCTTAAGCGACACTCCTAAAAATGTTTGAGGATCCAGGTTAGCATGCAAGGAAAATTACAGCTTCAGGGTTTTTCCCTTTACAGACTAAGTTCCTAGGCTTTGTCTATGGGTATCCCAGATGGCTGCAAGTATCCTGTCTTCTTAATCTCTTCTGAACAGGCCACCATTTCTTTTTCTTGTCCAGCTTGCTGAGGGCTAGTTTGAATCCCATCTCATTAAGTTGCCATCACATAATGCTCTTTTCTCTTGTTTTAATCAGATGATGTCCAATGTTTTTCCCAGCAATCCTCATGCGAAGAGTGACATTGCATGGCCAATTACCAGGGAACTAATTGGCAAACAGCTTCTTCCCTCATGGTTCAAAGAGCATTATCTGTGCGTTCCCAGGAGATCGTACCACACAGCATCACCTTGCAGCTGCATTGCTGCGAATGAAGCGTGCTTTTTTCCTCCGTGCCGGTTCCTGCTCATCAGTTTTGTGTCAGACTGAGAGCAGATGGCACTCCCCAATGTCACGAAGCAGAAGCTAGCACTGACAGTGCCTTCAAAACCCTTTCTGCATTGAAGCTATAGCCCCTGTGTGCTGGTTCTGCATAGCAGCAGCTGAACAGAGGCATCCTTCTGAGTGCCCAGGCATGGTAGTTTTGCTTTAAGGAACTTCAACCTGGAAAGGGCTGCATTTCTGGTTCTTTTTAGGCATGATTGCTTTTCTCAAGCCAAACTATTTATGGCATTTCTTATTGCAGGTTTCAGTATTCCAGGTTCAGTGAAATCAGTGATATTTAGCATTTAAAAACAGAAATTCTAAGTTTGAAAATCTTTGCATTTTTGATTGTGACTTTTGTAAGTGCTGGAGGCCATTAAACATGCAGCTTCTCTGGTGTCTTCTGTTAGCTGTTTCTTCATGGTGGAAATCACTGTCAGCTTCTTGAACCAACCCCTGAAAAGCCGCCAGGCATTTTGGTGGCAAAGCTAAGGAACTGTGTGACCAGCTTTACTCACTTTCGGATTTACATTTTTGTCATTGATTCTGAATGCATATTGGACCAAATACATAAGCAAGCAATATCAGGAGGGTGTGTGCTTGCATTCTCACACTTACTGATTCTCAAAAGCAGTGCCTAGCACCTTGGACTCATGCAGTGAGAGTTAAATGAGAAGAGCTGTTGTTTTAACATCTTTGTCTGCAGCGTGGCCAATGGGATTCAGTGCACTCTCAGCAAGTTTGCTGGTGACACCAAGCTGTGTGGTGTGGTTGACACACTGGAGGTAAGGGATGCCATCCAGAGAGACCCTGATGATCTTGACAGGTGGGCGATTGCCGGCCTCATAAGTTCAAGGCCAAATGCAAGGTGCTGCACCTGGGTTGTAGCAGTCACAGGCACAGATACAGGTTGGGCAGGGAATGGACTGAGAGCAGGACTGCAGAAAAGGACGTGGTGGTGTTGGTTGATGAGAAGCTCAGCATGAGCTGGCAGCGTGTGTTCGCAGCCCAGAAACCAACCATATCCTGGGCTGCATCAAAAGGAGAGTGACCAGCAGGTCGGAGGAGGAGATCCTGCCCCTCTGCTCTTGTGAGACCCCACCTGCAGTACTGCATTTAGCTCTGGGGCCCCCAACACAAGCGGGATATGGACCTGGTCAAGCAAGTCCACAAGAGGACCATGAAGATTCTCTTGAGGGCAGGAGCACCTCTCCTATGAAGACAGGCTGAGAGAGGTGGGCTTGTTCATAGAATCATAGAATCATAGAATAGTTAGGGTTGGAAAGGACCTCAAGATCATCTAGTTCCAACTAGATGCAGTCCCTGCCACAGGCAGGGACACCTCACACTAAACCATCCCACCCAAGGCTTCATCCAACCTGGCCTTGAACACTGCCAGGGATGGAGCACTCACAACCCCCTTGGGCAACCCATTCCAGTGCCTCACCACCCTCACAGGAAAGAATTTCCTCCTTATATTCAGCCTGGAGAAGAGAAGGTTTCCTTATAGCAGCCTTCTAGTACCTAAAGAAAATGGAAATGGAGAGGGGCTTGTTACAAGGGTGTGTAGTGACAGGACAAGGGGAATGGCTTTAAACTGAAAGGGGGTAGATTTAGATGAAATGCTGAGAAGAAATTCTTCAGTGTGAGGGTGGTGAGGCAGTGGCAAAGGTTGCCCAAGGAAGCTGTGGCTGCCCCATCCCTGGCAGTGTTCAAGGCCAGGTCGGACAGGGCTTTGAGCACTCTGGTCTAGTGGACAGTGTCCCTGCCTGTGGCATATGAGCTTTAAAGTCCCTTAAACCAACCCAAACCATTCTATGATTCTATGATTAAATTAGTCCTTCTCTATCCCAGCCTTCTTTGAATTTGTGTTATATTTACTGGCAAAGAGCATCTGGCATCATCTATTTGTAAATCATAAATTCAGATTTATTTTACCCAAGTAAACAGAAACCAGTCCTAGAACAGACAATAATACGAGAGCTTTTAAAAAGATGCCTAATCTTTATCAGTAAGTGGTAGTGTGTACTCTGTTGGCATCTGCTCTACTAAGATATTTCTTCATTTCTGTTGCCTAAGGTGAGCAATAAGCTTTTCTTCAGCATGGCACTCTGTCACAGGATGGGGTGGGCAGTGATGCTGGAGAAAATAAACTCTCTTCCAGCTCCAGACTGCAGCACCTGCTCCTGGTAACATTTTTATGTCCCCTTATGCAACTGGATGATGAATTTCTGGGATGAATAGCTGCTTCTGTGCAGAGTTTAAAATGGGAACCAGGACTTTGCCACCTAACTTTCAAATACTCTGAGAGTCAAGGAGGAGGCTTTGTTGCCTTACTAGAGAACACTTGCAGGCTGGAAACTATAAGTCTCCTACCACCCTGCTTGTGTCCCAGAACTGCTGGCCCTACAGCTTTGTGCCATATCCCATCCACAGCCCAAAGCTGGCAACTTGGCTTTTTGTTTAAGTTGAGGGAAGATATTTGTACCTATGGAAGAGGCTTTGGGCTGTGGGCAGAGTCAAGGAAATATCCCTATATTACTTATATGGATGGTTAGGCCAGATTTTCCAGCTGTTTATTTTACAAGCATGCTGAGGCATCTTAATGCAGTTAGAGGTATTAAGTCTACGTTGTTAAGTTAATTTTGATGACTTTAATAAGCCTTTAGCATTTATGTTTAATCTAGTACTACTTACTGGCCTACACGGTATGTTAGTATGTTTTAAAGCTTCAGACTTGGCAGCTTGCTGAGAGAGTACTTGTATTTCCCAGATATTTGGATGAATTTCTTTCTGCTGTTGTTAACCAATGGAGACTTCAGCTCTGCATTTGGACTAAAATTTAGAACCATCTACAGAAGGGAGCCTGATGCTGTAGTTGGAAGCAGCATCATGGGCTGACTTTGAAAAGGGTGCCTGTGTGTGTCTGCCAGGCAGAGGCAATGGGTGGAAAGCTGATGGAGAAAGAAACAGATTTGGTTTGGTTCAAATGAAGCATAAAACATTGTACCAGCCAAGGAGGTCTGCGAAGCTGCCCAACAGACCGTACGACCTTGTTCACTGAAATGAAGCTTAGTTAGGGCTGCTTCCAGCCTCTTCAGATTCACAGGGAGAAACATCCTGCTGGTTACAGCACAGCAGAAAAAGTATGAGCCACCATTTCTTTCTGTGCTGTTTGAACATACTTGATTTTAGGATGGGAGTGCTTCTCCAGCAATGAAATTTCTGGGCTACATTAACCTTTAATCTGCTCTCTACTAGCTGGCAATTTCTATCCTGATTTGCAGTGATTAAAAACTAATCTAGCTAGGATTTGGTGGTACTCCAGGATTCAGGCATTTTGATCTTGTAAGTCAGGTTTTAAACTAAATGCACATTACGTGCACATCTGCTTTAATTATAAGATAGAATCAGTCTTTCATTTTTAAAGTAAAGATTAGTCATGATACTCTGGTCTATTCAGAATTTCAGGTGTATCACTGCAGCTAAACAATCAGAAAGCATCTTCCAACTGACTGTTCCAACTGACTTTGGAGGGGTACCTTTTGTGGTTGGTATCAGAAACATGTACCAGAAGGAGCTTTTAAGCCTCTACCTGTGGCGCTGTGATTTTGCTATTGTGTTTCAGGAAGCAAACCCAGCTCTGCCATGCTTTGCTGAGGCAAAGCTTCCACTAATGCCATAGGACAAGTGTTCTTCTTTACGGTGAGCAGCTGGTTAAGAATGCTAACTTAAAAAGAGGAGATTCAAAGCCAGATAAAGACCTGATTCTCTTACAGAGATAATCCTTACATGATTTTCCCAAATATTTTGTCAAGTGTTTCTGTCTCTTATTTTCTTAAGTGTACATTGACACTAATGCCTGCTGACCTTCCTTGGATCAGCTTTCATCATCTAATAACCTGAGGTAGTTTGTGCACATCCTGGAATTTAGATATTTGGCTTAATTATGAGTAACTACCTCTCAGTCTCTGTTCAAATTTGCTTGAGTCTAAAGAGGTGCTGATGTGCTTATGCCACAGATGTATTGCAATCACATTGCAGGTACTTGCACATGACAGATACCGTACATTAGCTCCTCCCCAGCTATGACAAAATACTTTTGCACCAAGGGGAAGCACTGGTTGGGGTATTTTCCATGCAGTTTTTGCAGAAGTTGCACTTAAACCTGTTCTTCTGCAAATATTAACACGATCTTAGTTTTTTATTAGTATACCATAATTAGTATGCCTCTAAATTCTTCCTGGCAGTTTATTAGTTCGTAAAGGGCTGCAGCATTTTCACTGGTTCAATTCAGTGGTTAAGGCTAAACCATCTAACCAAAGCTGGAGTCTTCAGTTCCTGGTGTCGGTGCTCTGTCCATCTGACCTTCTTGGCTTGCTCCTCACCTTTTTCAGGTTATGATCTGTTTAGCTTAAAATATCTTTTGATCTTTGGATTGTAAACAAAGGCAGAAATACTTCTGTAGAGTGTCCACCCTTTGTGGAGAGAGGTGTGCCATTAACTGTTTTGTGAAATAGCTTATCCCAGTAGGCCTTGAAATGTATTTAAATGGTAATCCTATTTCTAACCCAGGTTAGGTAAATAACTATGTTTGTATTTTGACTTCTCACCAAAGGTTAGTGCGTTATCAAGTAGGCTGCAGTCACACTAATGACAAATACTGTTTTAACACGCTTGAGTAGAAAATGGTGCCATCCTCATGTAGCACCATGCCGTGTATCAATTTTATGGCACTGCTCAAAAGCAAATGTAATGAGCATTACTTTATACAGGGTTACTGCACACACAGGCACTGGTGCATGGGGATAAACAAACCCCCATTTCCACTTTGCTGTGTGTTGGGCATACTCTGTGGTTTACAGCATCACATTTTATTTGATACCAGCCTGGACTATGGTCACGCGTGAGGTGGTACCATTTCTCTTGAGTTTGGGAGCTGCTTGCAGTTCACCTTAGGGTGAAGAGCCAACAAATCTGCATGCAGAAAGTGAAAGATTTAGGCTCTGGTTTTAACTGTATTAGAGTTTTTTAATATTGAAGGTCTTTTGATTTTGATTCTTACTCTTCTCTTACAGCGAATGTGAACTAGATCTAAAATCTCAACATGCTGTGCACTCTGAAGTTTAGTTAGGTTCATTTCATTGAATTCAGCAAAGGTTTCAAACCTTTCAGGGTTGCTCTTTCCAAGTGAAATGTAGAACAACCACTATTACTGTTCTTTTCTATAACTTCCCTAGTGATGTGTTAAGGCAGTACATTTTTGGTGTCACTTGGGTAACCATGCTATGAGGTTAATTTGGGAGACTTGAAACAATTCTTAAACTTGTGCCATTATAGCGATGTGGGCTGGAATATAGTAGCAAAAATGTCAGCATTTTGCTTTAATCCTTTTCCTCAGTCACGACCAAGTTTTGAATCAATAGGTAGGAAGTGAAGCATAAAGTACAGATTTCCAGACACAAAAAGCACAAGACCATTTCAGGTATTAATGAGATGTGAAATGTTCTTACCTTGCAGGAAAAGCTCTCCAAAGAAAGATCACTGTTGTCTTTAAGTTATTCTGTGTGTGCATTCTTTAATTAGAGCTGATCTCTAATACAGTTACTGTTCAGTTACAAAATAATCATTTTACTTGAGACACTAGGCTTTCTTCTCTTTTTTATTCCTTCTTCTTCTTGCTGTCCATGGAGCCCACCAGAATAGCTGTCCTGAAAACAATAGCCATAGCAGAGTAAATATAGGTACAGTAGCCTTTTCCTAAAGCAAAGTTTTTCCTGCAGATAAAGTAAGGTAAAATCAGGTAGACAAGTCCCTGAGAGCATTGAAGCATCAACACATAACATGTGAGAATCTAAATGCTCTGCATGGGACTTTGCATGAGAATTAAGTGTGGAGACAGACTTAGCTCTGTATTTAAATGGTAATCTTTTAGAAGGTGATAAAATTGTATCTTTGCTTTTATCTAAGCTATCACAGCTATTTCAATTACAACAGGCAATGCAGTAACCTGCACGAGTTGGTGTGATCACACTGGAGTACCCAATACAGAATTACAGTAACTGTGCTTTACTATCTATCAGTAGAACAATGGATAATCCCAGCTGCAAACTCATGTAGACACTGGGTGCTCTTTCTACAGTACCATACTTGCAGAACTGCACAGAATCAATCTGTTCTTTCTGCGCTTCCTTGTCTATGTGGGGAGAGAAAAATCACAGGTTTCTGATGTTTTTAGGATCAATCACTGTTATCACAAAAGGCAAATTTCAAAGTCATTTTACAAAATGGTAATGGATGAAACGGCTGGCTCTGAAATTGTAGTTGTTAGGATGATGACATAACTACATTAGATTTAATTCAGTTCAATATAGTTTAGGCAGTTAAAATAGCTGGGAAATAAGCAAGAAGACTGGAGAATGAGTCCAGGGAAAAAAATTCACCAAACCTTCCTGGTCAACATCTCAAAGGCTTAGAAAATTATCTTCTTTGCAGGGGATTTCAAGCTGCCATGTCCTGCAAGGCCAGGAGGAATTCACTGTATTCTGTCTAATCTTTCTAGATCACTCTTCATTGCTCCCAAGTATAAAGATGGTTAAATCTCAATGTGCTTAATGGTTAATAGAAAAGGCCTTGTATATTGAAACCTTTTCCTCTGAGTCCAGGACAGAGAGAATTTAAAAGGGTAGAAGACAAGTCTTTAAGGTGCTGTATGAACCTCTCTTTGCAGACCTCATTAACCTGGGCAGCTCTTGGGGTTTTCCTTTATATGCAGCTATGGGGTTTTCCTTTATAGGGGCCCTTCAATGTTGGGTTTCATGTAAACAGGAAACAATTAGAGAAGTGTGGTGCTCTTATTTCCATTGCATTTCCTGTGCAAAACTGTGGGCTGAGACATTCAGGAATTTTCCCCTTAATTGCACCCTTGGTTGTGTAGGGTGTGTTGATTGATTTTTATGTTATGTCCCGCTTCCCCCACCTGCTTGGAACTGATTCAGGCAACCCACCTTATGTAATGAGAGGTGTTTCAGCTCAGTTTGCAATCTGAAGATACTGAGAGCTGGATTCACTGCTTGGTTACGCAAGAGTTGTTGCAGAGAGATTGTGCCCATCTTGCCATGTGCGGGAGGGAGGTGGCACGATATGAGCTCAGCCCCATCCTCCTTGCAGGCATTCCCAGAGAAGCATCGGTGTGATTACAGCTTGTGCTGGCTGCAGGTAGTCGCACTGCGTGGTTGGGGAACCGGAGCTACCCATCCCAGCCCTTTCATTTCACAGGATGATGTGTGTGCTGCACAAGTAAACATTATCGTGTATAATCCTCTGAGCTCAGTGGGATGAGCTGCTCTGTTTGCCTCGGGGCTCCCTGTTTGTTGCAGTGTTGCAGTAGTAATGATGTAGCTCCAAATCAGAAGAAAAGACCACCTGAGGCAGGCAGGTTCTTTGAAAGTTTAGTAGATGCCAGCGAAATGAAGCTAGGACATCAAGGTATAAACCCTTGAAAGTTCAAGGAATTTGTGCATAATTAATAGCAGTAACCAAAGCAGAGCAGCAGGTGAACATCAGTCTCAGCTTTCTTTTGGCAACTGCTTGATATGTCCATTTTCTTAACTGAGAAGAAGTGAGACCAAAGGCAGTGTAAATGCTATCCACCTCGACTCATGATGCCACTGGTAAGTTTTATCACTGGCAATGATCTCAGAATTGTGTCTTACTTTCATTTGGCCTCAGAGATGCATTAACTCTGATGCATCTGATAGATGAATTGGACTGCATATACAGGAGCTAGAAAGCTGCTGGAATTGCCCAAGAGGACTTAGATCTTTCTAGAACTGTGTAGTGCTAATTCAGAATAAGACAAAGGCAGTGGTTCTCTGTGTCTCTGAGGGCTAAGAGAACCATGTTCCCTGGTTCTCTAAGTCTACCTGAAAGTCTACGATTAAAGGCTATAGGTTTTTGTAATACTTGCTGGATTATTCATTTGGATTATTCAGTATAGGTAGTTGTGATGTATGGATGGATGTATTTACATTTCTGAAAGGCAATTTTTATGGAGAAACAGGGAAATAACACAGTACAGGATTTACTGCCAAAAAAGGCTTTGTAAGCCACAGAAAGGAAAAGAACAAATAAATACTCAACTAAATACCTCAAAATATTTTCTTCTTTTTGTGTAGCCGGTGATATGTGCACTCTCTGGCAAGTGGTTCTTCTAAGTAGTACTGAGACACGTGTGTGAAGATATGGTGATTGGGCTTCGAAGTTCCTATGTGAAGTGCCACTTTGCTTCTGCCCATAAATTTTCATTAAAACGTGTTTTATGATAACCTGGCGAGAATTAAGAGATTGGATTCACTGCTACAGAAAAAGATGCCTTTCAAATCTATGTATGTGGTGCAGAATTCATCTTTTTACATAGCTGTATTGAAGGGATGGTATTTATATTACAGCCTAGAATAATTGCAGGAAAGCAAACAATTACATTTATGCATCTAACATTTTAGAAGCTCAGTTTCTTACCTGTGTTTGCTGAATAAATGTCACCTTGCTGGAGATTGCACAACCAGGTGATGCCTTCGCTTGCACAATCAAGAACAATTTAAACATGCAAGAGGACAAAGATAAAATTGGTTTTGTAACGATAAAGCCAAAGGCCTTTATTTTTGTGCAATTAAAATTTCACCTCGGAATTGCGTAGTGAATTGTTTGCATGGCATTTCCTTTGATTCCTCATCCATCCTACCCTGAGAAGGACATGTAAAAGATGTGTTAAGCAGATGCTGAGCTGCAGTTTATTTGGAGCCCTTGTGGGCCTTGGTGCTTGCTTCCAATGGGGCAATGATGAAAGTCTTAGGTTGTGCTTTTAGTTGTAGCCATCCTAAGTCTTTCTTCTTTGATATTTCTTCCCAAGGGCTGAGAATGACCTCCAGTCAAACATTTGTGGGTAGTTTAACGATGTCACAGTTTGTCTGGTGCTGCTCAGCTTGTGAGTGCTTTGGTATTTCTTATTCATAGCCAAGGCAGAAGAAATCCCAGCTTTTCTTGATATTTTTCATCTTTGGCAAAGTGCTTTGTAGAGAAAGCAAGCACACAGTGTTTATGGGCTTTAATGGTACATACAAGGGAGGTTCTGTGATTTCAGAGAGCTTTCTTGGAGGATGTGCCTCTGCATCAACTGTTACTATTTTAGGCAGGTCAGGTTTTCCTTCCACAAAACATGCTCAAATCGATGTCCACAGAGGCAAACATGGAAGAAAGGCAAAAGATTAGTTTGTATATTCAAAAGAAATTTTGCATATTTCTAGCATTGATAATGTTACTGGAGGGATTGGAGAAGCTGTGAAAGAACTGTCAGATTATTTACGGGCCACTGAAGATGCCCTGTGAAGAGAAATATAAGTATTTATCCAAACTCAGCATGTTAGCATCGGAAAAGAAAATACATAGCACTGAAGAGCTTGAAAAGTGTGGCCTAACAATGGTCTGTGCCTGAAGAGGTGAAGTTCTATGCAGAATGATTGTGATTAGTTCCTAGATTAAATGTGAGGACTTGAGATACTCAGGAGGTCGAATTAGATGATGGTCCTTTCTGACCTATAAGCTGAGAATGAATGACCAATTTTGAACCTGAAGTGTTATCTCGATCACACTAATATAAACCCACACCAAACAGTTTAGTAAACACATGGAAAGCTACAGAATGAGAGCACTGTAAAATGTTTTGGCACCTTGGGAGATTTTGCCCTTTTCATAAGTGTTTCCTATCAGTTGTTCATGAGACGGTCACATCTTCAGAAAAATCTTGTATTCTTCTAAGTCGCTACCTAGAAGCCTTTCATGTTGAGTTTCTGGAATTTCATGAGCGAGACAGGGTAAAAATATATTAATCTAACTGCCATATACAGGTTTTTATTTGTAGTGTTTCATGCATTATCAGCACTGATGGTGACATCCCTGGGAGGGAGATAGGGCTCGTTGCCACATAAACATCTGCTGGGGACAAGCTGCATCGCTTTCTTTGCTCTTGCTCACTGTTGTTCACAGGATCGGTTTGAGTGTATGCTTAATCTGTTCACTACTTAGTTTTATTACATACTATGTATGTAGCAGTACTTAAGGATAACATTACCTTGCATTTCCCACTGGATTGTCATGTTCATTTACTTAAATCTTTGCCCAAGTTGGATCAGCCAGAAGATGAAGCTCTGAAAATGAGGAATTAAAAAAAATAATTGAGCTTTAATTATGAATAACAGATCGTTTATTTTTTTCTGAAAGTAAATAATGTTGGCAATGGGTGAAGCAAAAGAATGACATGGTTTTGATCAAATACTGCTCATCAGAGCTGCCACTTGGGTTTCAGAAACCAAATTTTCAGCTAAGATAGAACTAGATCCTTGAAAAGAAAATGATTAAACCCTTGTGAAGTAAGTTTGCATCAACATGCAATTTTCTGCCTGATAGCTTGAACTGAATTAAGTGCTGCCTAGTTTCTTTTCCATACGGCACCAGTTTTGAAGTTTAATGATAGCAATTTAAAGGCATCTTTGCTGATTCCTTTGTGGGCAAGCACAAAAGAAGCAGGCTGGGGGCATCACATCTGAATGCTGTCTGCTCTCACAGGAGTGATGAGCTGAGTCTGAGGGGACAGGTTTGGGTTTTTTTCCCAATTAAATGCCATCTTCCCCCAGTACTTCCTAATATCAGCATACATACAGTATATGTTTCCCTTTCACACAGTGCAACACATAGATGGTCAAGATAGTAAATTCCACAAGCTTATCTTTTGTCTTTCAGTAAAAAGCCCCTTATTGGCCTCTTCTGGAGCAAAGCAGGAAAGTTTATGGCAGGCAGAAGAGAGGAGCGTCTTACATAAAAGATGTTTCCACAGTCCTGCTCAGCTCTGGGCCATCTCTGCTGGTGCTCTGATCTAGCAGCAAGTGACCTCATGCTCTCTGCAGGGATGCAGTGACTCAGTAGCAGACAGATCCCTTATAAACCACTGTAGTGCTGATTGGCAAGTGGTCAAACACAGCAGCCAGCGGGGATTTGAACACAGTGTCTGCAGTTGAGAAAATGAATCAGAGGCAAGGAAAAAGAACCAACCCTTAATTGCTGGGAATTGAAAAAAACCCAACAAAACAAAAACCAGACATGCAACAACCTTAGCACAACACTGATTTGCTTATTAAGAAGATGTCTGCATCTCTCTTCCTAGTAATCTCATCCACTGGTATTTGGTATGTCTGATTTTTGAAAGAATAGGATTATTTTTTAATGAGAAACAGAACAAAATCACTGTGTTCATTAGTCAATTGTTGTGGAAGCAGGCTGCTTATTTTAGTTTATTGTAGGAGTAAAGTATGCCGTTAGGTCAGCAGAGACTAGCTAAGCCTTGTAAAGCTGCTTATGTTGTATTAGAGAACCTGTAAAGTAAAGGGAGGGTCATTATTTCTTCAAAGTTATTTCAGGAATGTCACTGTGAAGTGCAGAAGATCCCACTTTTGAAGAAATTTAAAAAAAAGGGAGGAAAGAAATCATCTCAGTAGAAAGATCTGTCAGTAGGAAAACAGTGCCAAAGCTTGCTGTTTGAGGAAAAATATAAATACAGAATGAAACGCCCCATTTCTCGAGAATCAAAGCATAATATTCAAGCAGTGCTATTAAAAGTGCACTTTTTCCCTGTCGAGTCTCTGAATTCAAACAGATTCAGTTTTGCTACATCAAGATAATCCTTCTGTCACCTTTGCCGTGTAATATCAACGTGTTTCAGAAGCAGCAATCCAGTCTGTTTGGATTGAATATTAGAGTCAGGAAACAAATAATTTGAATGTGGTTCTACCTAAGATGAGAACACTGTCTGACAGCCTGGCTTCGTAGATAAAAGTACTAGCCGCTCATCAAGATGCAGTAGTTATTCAAAGGGTTTTTTGATTTGAGCCTTTTTTAGCTCAAATTGGGGGTTTTACCAAGAGAGGCTGTCTCAGACTGGGTGAAATCAGGGGTTTGCTCAAGGACCGCGAGGTGACTCTGTATCCCAGCTGGAGATGTCTAGCGTGGAGCAGCAGGGATGTTACTGAAGGGTGCATGTGTAACGTGGGAAAAAACACATTTGATTTTGTTGGTGTGGACTTTGGAGGGTTCTTAACTGATTAAGGAATTGTTTGGATCTTACGGCAGCAGAGTAATAAATGTCACACATCTTTGTGTGAAAGCGGAGGAAAAAAACTGCTCCTGCCTGAGCCACTAACTATGGAATTAAGGCTCCAGGACATAATGTGAAAGTTTCACTTTGAAATGTGCATGAAGTGAGATGCTTAACTTAAAATCATAGAATAGTTAGGGTTGGAAAGGACCTTGAGATCATCTAGGTGCAGCCCCCAACTTTGCATACCTACTGCTGTCTCAAGGTTTCCAAAGTGTCTAATGGTTATAATACCTCCTCAGTAGGTTCCTAGTCAGAAAGATCTTGCCATCTGACAACCACAGGCAGGTGCAGTCACTGTCCCCTGTGAAAAACAAAACGACACTGCTCGATGAATTATTCTTGGCTGTTTCTAGTATTGCCAATTGCTGATGCCCAGTCATGTATGTTGTATGTGTGCGTAAATATATGACAGCCTCCCAGTTAGATGAGTGATTGATAATCCATAATTGCATTTGAAAGAGCGCTCCCATCATAGTGTCTTATCTGCACAGGCCTGGGTGATACTCAGCAGTTCTAATTTCGTTTTCCATGGCCAAGAAGAATGGTGAAGGTTTGTGAGATCTCTCATGGGTGCTGTCTTGCAGAAGATAATCTAATCCAAATAGAACTATATTCTTAGGACACTAAAAAAGGGGAAAACTAAGATAAGTTTGCCTATATTTATTGCATTTATTGCATATATTGCCTATTTGTTTCGAAATATGTGCTTCAGGAGGAGGCTTGTTTGGGATTTGTTACATGGCTGTGTTGTGACTCAGTATAACGGCGGGAGTCAGATGGCAGTGTGAAGGCATATGGTGCTGGAGGTATTGATACATAACCTTGGTCAAGCCAATGTAGAATTATGAGAGACGGATTGCCATCCTGAGTGCGGTGCTTGAATTTCTTCTTGAGTAATTATATTGTGCCTACCCTCCCAAAAGTTCCCTATGAAAACTCAATCGGTTCCGGTTCCTCTAAGTCCTCGAGCAAATAATTTTGTTGCATGTCACATTTTGCTGTCTGTGAAGAGGTAGCAGTAATTTGTAAGGCTTGCACTTGTGTGCTGTCAGGGTGAATTTATTAATTTTAGGATATGCTTCTGTATGGGCTGAATTACATCACTACCCAAACAGAAGAGTGTCATGTTTTAAAAGAGTGGATGCAGTATGTGTTGGCTGCTGTTGATGGTCCTGTGTTTGGTTCTGGTGTTCTCAATATAAGAAGCACATGGAGCGGTTGGAGCAAGTCCAGAGGAAGGCCATGAGGATGATCAGGGGGCTGGAGTACCTCCTGTATGAAGGCAGGCTGAGAAAGTTGGGGCTGTTCAGCCTGGAGAAGAGAAGGCTGCGCAGAGACCTCATAGCAGCCTTCCAGTATCTGAAGGGGGCCTATAGAGATGCTGGAGAGAGACTCTTCCTTAGGGACTGTAGTGACAGGACAAGGGGTAACGAGTTAAAACTTGATCAGGGGAAGTTCAGGTTAGATCTAAGGAAGAAGTTCTTTACTGTGAGGGTGGTGAAGCACTGGAACAGGTTGCCCAAAGAAGCTGTAAATGCTACATCCCTGGCGGTGTTCAAGGCCAGGTTGGACAGAGCCTTGGGCAATATGGTCTAGTGGAAGGTGTCCCTGCCCATGTCAGGGGGTTTGGAGCTAGATGATCTTAAGGTCCTTTCCAACCCTAACTATTCTATGATTCTATGTGTAAGCTTTTGGTTTGCTAGGGTGGTGATAGGGTACAGTATACCAGGAATAACATGGTTCACCTCTTAAATGCTTTTCTGAATCTTATGAGTGACTGGTTAAAACTTACAAATAGCAAGTATGATCTTAATGGGTTTAGTATTTATTTGTTTTTCCAGTTCTCTTTAGAATTGTACTAAAAGCAAACAATATATGCAGTGAGTCAGAGAAGCTAACTGTAGTTAGCACCAAAAAATCCTCAACTTTTCCAACTCAAATTATTTCTCTTTTTGCCTTCATTGAATTCACTGCTGGTGAAAGGTGCTGGGTGAACAATCCTAACAGCTGCACTTTTCTGACCTCAGCTACGTGAAAGTAGCACACTGCAGCGACCTTTCTCCGCTTTGCTTTTCTGCTGGTTCTTGCTAAGCATGGGCTTAATGCTACCAACTTGTCTTGCGCAGCTATCGAATAGTCTCCAGGTAGTAATGACCTTTGGTCATGGTGGACATGGGCCAGATTTGAACTAAACACGCAAACTGTAAAATGACCTGTATCCCATTACCAAACCACTATCCAGTCTTACTCATTAACATTTTAGTGGTGAAAGTTCAAATGAGTTATTTCATTAATAGTCATGAAACTAATTACATTGAAGTGCATCTGTCAATAGTACAGGCAACCGACTTTTGTGTTTCTGAATAAATTCTGTCTGCGTTAGGAAATGTTATTCTGCCTCTTAACTGAGAGAAATACATTGCAAATCATGAAGAGGTATTAAAAAGGAGAATGAAGATGTGTCCTAAATGTGATATGCTTGGTGCTGCAGTTCCCTAGTGCAATATCAATTAATGAAATGAATAATCAGAAGTGTGTTTGAGTAGAGGAAGGGTCGTGGGCAATATTTGTACTTCATTTCTTCCCATAGGCACTAAAAATTCTGCAGGAGAGGAAAGGTTGGGGGACAGGAGGTTTGTCATTGACTTGGATAAAATCAAACTCAACTCAGTATCAAGATTAATTTGGATATGTAAAAATGAAACCTAGATAGACTGAGGAGATCTGACCAGAGCCTTCAAAGTGCCTATTTAAGTGATTTCCATGGGAATTTGGCATCCGATTGTGGTTGAGGACAATCATCAAATTTTCTTTGCTCAAGATCACAGGAGAGTTTGTAATAGAGGAGCTGTAGTTTCCTGAGCGTTAATCCAGAAGCCCAACACTGCAGTGACTCCAATTTGCCGAGGGTGTGTGAATTTCTGCACCGCATCATTCCCGTACCCAGTATAGCATGTCAGGTCAGGTCTGGTCCCAATGCAGGCGGGAGGACTGTTACTTGCTGTTGCTGTCATCCTTCCTTTCCCGTGTCTTCCTGAACATGCATGTGCTCTGCAGACACCAAAAAGGCACATATTTGGAAGTAACTGCTGCCTTTAAGAATGAAAAACAAAGTTGTCCTCAGTATGTGGTCATTTACACTCCAAGAGTTGTTCATTTGGGCTACTGAAACAGCCTGTTCCTCCACATGTGCAGATAGATGGGGGAGACTCTCCGTGTGAGACCCAGGAATAGGTGTAGGCTAAAAGTGGTTTGTAGACATGTCTCAAGGGTATCCAAACTATTAAGCTCTTCCCCTACAGTCACAGATTGAGAGTTGGCTGGATTGAACACAAAAAGAGAGTTCTTTGCTAAGGATTATCCAAGAGCATGGTATTTATAATCTTAGACCCCATGAGAAATTAATTGCTCTACAGTCTAAGATACGTTTCTGTCTTTTCTAGGGTAAGCAAATGGAGGAGGAGAAAGGGCAAGAAGTCATAAATCTGTTTCTGCTACTTCTTGCCATTGGAGAGCATTCCCCTACAGAAGGGAATCAAAAGCGAAGATAGGAACTTGGCCAGATTTTTTTTTGTACCACAGTCTCCTGTCTGTAAAATGCTACTGTACTTTTCTGGAGAGAAGTAAAAGCATCAGATAGTGTGAGCAGTAACAAGGTTACACAGGTATTTAAGGTAGATGAACCAGTTTGTATCATAATTACAGCCTGAAGTCAGCTGCATTTACAAACAGCCCACTGTTAGGAAAAGTACTGTATGAATATATAGTAAAAGTAACTGCTAGTCATGACTGTGAATCTATCCATATTAATATGTCTTTATGAGTCTCAATGCTGTGGCATTCTGCACAGGCATGTCCCTCTTGGCTTTACTACCTATTATTTTTGTAGTGTTTAAAGGCTCTAGCAAACACAGCTGCGTTAGGGAGACATTACAGGAGATGGAGTCTCTCCAAAGTTAAAGATGGCAATGCAGACATTGAAAATATCACTGTGTATTTGTTTATATCTGGGCAACTAAACCGAGGTACTTAAATTGACCTACAGTGAAGTTAAGGAGATGGCACTTACATATGTATCATACACACTCTATCCACTGTGCTGTTGTAAACCAAAGATGAAGCTCAGTTACTTTTGCTCCTAGTAAGTTCTGGTTTTATTTCTGTTCTTCAGAAATACTGTACTGTAGAGAAACCTGCTCTAGAGTAACTGCAATGAAGGAGTTAGTGCAGATTCACAACACAGCTAGCCTGGCACCAGTGCAAATATGGTCTTATAGTATTGCCACAAATGCCAGTGAAATGAACTGTAATGGGTTCAGCTGTGTTGGACAGGCCAAAAATTATTAGAAAGAGACAAACTGTTTTTTCTCTAATAGAGGGCACCTTGCTCTTAATTTTGAGTGGAATGTTCCTCCTGGGATCTTCTGAGCTTGCCTCTAGAGGAAGCTGAGCCATAGTGGGACCAGGGGTGATGCCTCCCTCCTCCATGCAATGAGTAGGAATCACATAGCATGATCTCCAGGAAGCAGAAAGGCAAGCCTGCAGTGATATCTGTCCCCTTCTTGCTTCCAGCTGACTGTGCTAAGAGTGCAGAGGTTGGAAATGGCTGGGATTGACTCTGGCAGTTGACCAAAGCTGGAACATGGTCAGATATGTAGTTCTCCTCTTCAGATACCTTTGTTTAACTCACTTTGGGAAGCTGTGGCATGTGAATTTTTTGGACGGGGAATAGCTTTTTCAAATAGTTTTTTCAAAACAGAGTCAGCAAAGAACAGTACTGAACGCTTTAGAGGTACCACAAGGATCCCCAGGGAAGTGGAACAGATGTTCAACGTACCTCTACCTGTGAAGAGGTCACACAGAAGGAGAGATCACTGAAAGCTGGTCTGTCCTGTAAGAAAGGTTGTTTAATCAACAAGTTGTGGCTGCCCCATCCCTGGCAGCGTTCAATGCCAGGTTGGACACGGCTTTGAGCAACCTGGTCTACTGGAAGGTGTCCCTGCCTATGCAGGGGGGTTGGAACTGGATGATCTTTAAGGTCCTTTGCAACCCAAATTCTATGATTAATCAAGAAAAAATATTGGATGAGGGACTTGCGGGAGTAAATAAAGATTGTTAAAGTTGTCAAGTTCTGCTGTCTGTGTCAGGGATGGCAAGTGGCACAAACATTATCTACCAACTAATATGCAACTTTTCCAAAGTGCTCCGAAACTGCAGGGAATTTTATATTAATGCACCTGAGCTCCAGACCAGACCTAAGCATTTCTCTGGTAGTAAGAGAGAGATGCAGTCTTGCCTAGCATCTGTACAGTTTTACCACATATTTTAGCAGCGTTTGGCCTTCTTGCTGTGTTATTTCCCAGTGCGCCAGTGCAGATAAAGAGGACAGGATACAAATATGTTTGTTACTTGACAGGCAGTAGACGAGCTTTGCCTGCCGCATTTATGCGTGGCTTGGAGTTGCTGAGCTGTATTTCCCAGGTCTCTAAATAGATGCTTTCTGCCCAGATCATGCCCTAAGCAAGGGTTGTTCCCTCCCCTCCCTTCCCAGTAAGTTGCAGTAACCTATGAGCATGTCCAAAAGAGCAACGCAACTGATGAAGAGTCTGGAGCACAAGTCTTAAAAGGAAGAGCTGAGAGAACTGGGGATATTTAGCCTGGAGAAAAGGAGGCTGAAGAGAGACCTTATAGCTCTCTACAACTACCTGAAAGGAGGTTGTAGTGAGCCAGGTGTCAGTCTCTACTCCCAAGTAACAAGTGGTAGGACAAGAAGAAATGGCCTGAATTTGCAGCAGGAGAGGTTTAGATTGGATATTAGCAAAAATGTCTTCATCGAGAGGGTTGTCAAGCATTGGAACAAGCTTCCCAGTGAAGTATTTAAAAGACATGTAGATGTGGTGCTGAGGGGCATGTTTTAGTGGTGAATTTGGCAGTGCCAAGTTAACAGTCAGACTTCATCTTAAAGGTCTTTCCCAGCCTTAATGATCTTATAACTTTATGATTCTTTCTTGTTTTCCTGATACATGTATGGTCACAGCTAGAGAATTATATGGACAAGCATAGTGTGCTGCTTTTGTGTGTGAATTTTACAACTGGGAGCAAACACCAGCTTGGCAGCTCTTTTGCCTTCCCTTTAAGGTTGATCCGTGCAGGTCTGTCTGTACCACCTCAGCCTTGACCTGGGCTGAACTGACCTGGAGTGAGAGTGTGACTCAGTTAATTCCCCTTCAGCTCTTTTAGCGGCTACTGCAGCGATGGCTGAGGCTGCCAAGTGCCATCAGTGCAGTGCTGTCCTTTAGCAGGTCTCCTGGGAAGGGGGTTGAGACTACTAAAGACTGTCAGCATCAGCTGGTAAAAACTTCTAATTACCAGGGCTTCCATCTCAGAAACATACTGTTATCTGTAAGAACCAGGCTCCCTTTCTCTTTCCTTTCTGCATACACAATTTAGGACCAAACTGTGAAATCTTTACCCTCTTCTTACTCTGTGGTAATACATAACGAACTCATGCCACTGATCCAAACCAAGCCAAAGAAAAACACGCTCTTACTACAAGTGACATGTTTACTAGAAATGGGCTAGCATGTTGTTTACTGTTTAGTTCCCAGAAAGACAGTCAAATTGGTGCATTGATGCAGCAACACATTTCAGCCAAACAAATGAAAATAAGGAAGAATCCATGCATGGGCGCAGCTTGGTGAGGTTTTCCGAGTGAGGTGTTTGAACATTGGGTTGCCTTTCGAACCAAAGCCCTTTAAACTGTGTGTGTAGCTACAAGGATGCAGAGTGCTGAGCAAAGTTGGCCCTGGCTTGGGGCTGTGTGAGAGCCTGGTCTCTGGTAAACTGCAGTGCTTCCTTGTTCTGCCAGCAAGAAAGACAAGCACGTGGAGGAAGGGAAGCGCAGGCCAGTGAAAAGACTACACTTCTTCTATGAGTCAGCCCCAAAGGAATGTTAATTTTAATTTATTTGGTTTGGGTTGAACTAACAGCATTTAACCATGCAGCCAAAGCCCCTGTGTCTATAGAGCACTGTGCTAGAGGCAGGCTTAGTAGATTGTCAGGGGCCACTTTGGGATCCCTGCTGCCTCAATTGCCAGAGCAGCTGCAGCTGCTCCAGCCTCGTCAGGGACCTTATTTGAGGGACACTGTGTACATCTTGCTCAACAAGTCCCAGCCTTGCAGCCTCAGGAGGTTTGCGTTGGTGCTGCAAGGGAGTGAAAGGGAGAAGCTTTTGCAAATTAAAGGTGCCAGGTTTGCATGCACCTTTGCATGCAAGAAGTGAGAGTTCTCTGCCACCTCCTTGCATCACACCCAGCCATACAAAGCACCATCGAGCCTTTCTTCTCCTGGGTCTGTGTTCCCAGTGACCTCTTTCAGTACAGTCATCCTGGAAGTAAGGGAGTGCAGGCAGGACTGCCCAAGCCCAGTTCTATTCTGTAAGGGACCTGCAGAGTCATGCAGCTCCTCACCTGGTCTTTAATGTTTCTTTTTGCCCCAAACTTGTTAAGCCCCATCTTTGACGCAGGCAAACCTTTTTGCACTTGGGAGGCAGAGTCTCCCAGAGTTTGGATATCCTAATGGTTGGGAGTCATCTTCCTGCCTACGCATAGCAGTGGCTGGCGTCTGCGGGTTTGTTCTGGTGCCAAGAAAAGTGGAAAGATTATGTGCGTTCCTCACCTTCCCCTTTGCATGAGAGCAAACTCAACCTGCCAGTTTTTTTTAACAGACATGTAGCAGGGAAGAGTTGTGTGAGCCTGGGTAAGGCATCAGATCTTTTAATTTAAAGCTTGTGTGGCTAGCATGCACTGAGGGTCAAGATGGTCTTTCAAACCTTGTGAGATCAACCACCCGCTGTGTTTGTTGTGGTAGATTTACCCCAGCCTGCATGCGAGAGACTGTTTCTTTAGAGTTTATCGTTTCAGATGAATGCAGAAATCATCAATCGTTTAAGACACTGCCTCGTTCCCCCTCCCCATCCCAAATTTAACAGGGCTGAAAGGTAAGACTGTATGTAAGCAGAGGCAGCAAAGTCTTTACCCAGTCTTAAAAATTGAATTGGCTTGCATAAGGCAGCTGAGGTATTTTTTAAATGCAGAGAAGCATGTTTCCTTTTCATTTGTTAATTATAAAAGAAAATTCACCAAGGAGAATCTAGTTAAACAAGTCTGGCATTGAAGGGCAGAGAGAAAGAAAAAGGATGTGCCTTCACTCTGTAGCTGGTTGACCCAACTCACAGCCATGACCTAGATTTAGTTTCCTTCAGATTTTTATTTCTATGTTTTTCTCCATTTTCTTTAGTCCAGTCCTGACAGCTTCAGGAAGGACAGCAGAGCCCTGTATTTTGCCTCTGGGCACACCATGAAAACAACGATTTAGAAACTTTAGCATAAGGTATGGGCTTATTTCATGCGACATACACTTGCAGTCCCAGGAGCAGTGGTCAGTGCCCATTACTGGCAGCTGGCTGTAGGGTCTTTAATATCCCAGCGTTCTTGCTGCCATCCTCTTCCTCAGACCCACCAGAGCCATATATTTCCCCAGCCCAATTTACTATTTTGTAAAATGTTTAATTTGGTGGAAGGAGAGATACTTCCTTTTCTTTTCACAGACACATTAAGAGGCAGTGGGGGTTGGAGCATTCAGGCAGTGCTGGAGGAAGCTGCCCTTGCAGGAGGCTGACGTGAAGGTGCTGAAACATCTCACACAGCTTTGACGTGCATGAGGAAAGAGCTACAGCTTTTGGTCTAAAATTGTGCCCCCAGAGAGGCTGTTTGGAGAGCTCATGAGTTTTGCTGGGGAACCAACTAAACAGTGAAGGACCTCTCCTTGTATGAAGGAGCCCTAGTACTGTTGGATTCAGGGTTAGCCCCACATGCGGGGAGTTTTGTAGGACTGTTCATGCTGTCCAAAATGGACTCGTATACAGGAATAAGCCATGCCAGCATCTCTCAGGACATCAAGCCTGTATTGTGCCACTTTTTAGTTTAATTCAGTTGATTTAGTCTTATAGCAGAACTTCACATTTTAATTTTGGCTGCAGGACATGTACCAGAAGGTTGCTTAATATGCCATCCCTATGGTTTAAGCCACTCTGTGGTTATTTAGAATGCCTCAGCATACCACAGTGAGAAAGAGAAGCAGCTGCTTGAGAGCATTTATCTGTTGCTTTGTTGGATAGCTGCAGCCACTAAATTCAGATGGGCAGCTTTTTCTTGGTTTCCAGGAGCTCTCAAACTCTTGCTTATTAACACCTCCTGTCATCATCCACAGGGTTTAGGAAGTCTAATAGAACCAATTCATTTTCTTTCGCTTTCTCAGAAAGGTGTCAGTCTAGCACAGGCTGCGAGCACCAAATTTAGCCAAATCACTTGAATGTAGTTTTACTCAAACGTTACAGTCTTTCTGTGAATGCAAATGTAGCAGTGCAGTTGGGTTAAGGTTCAATTACATGGGGCCTCATTCTTGCTTACTTACCTGTTCAGTGAGTGAGCCTATTTACTTTAATTATTATTTAAGAGATCCATTTAGCGTGTTACTGGTATTAGTATTAACAGTATTATTTGGGTTTTATCTGGAGTACTGGTATTATTTAACAGGTGTGAGTGGGAAGCAGAAGTGGTATTTATTCTTCTCACCATCCAAGCAAACGGGCACATCTAAGACATGGATAAAATATCCTACAGTTCGATAGGGATTTTGGTTTATATCAGCACAATATTTAAATGCACAGACAGAAGAAGAAACAAGCACAAGCTGATTTAAGTAATAAGGACTGGTACTTTTGTGACTGAAGACTGGTGAGGTTCATCATCTAGTTTGTAGTCGTGTAACACCCTTGTTTTATTTAGGGCAAAAGCTGCCAGGGGTGGGGCGGGATGGGTGGAGTGATGGCTGTAGCACGGATCCAGCATTTTTCAGAAGTGTGGACAGAAGCTCAAAGCTGTATTTATAAGAATTCAACCCACAAAAGAACGAACTTGTGCAACCGCAGGTTTGATACGATTTTGAACAAGTCATCAGTATCGTGTGAGGTTGCTGAACGTCTAAGGCAGGGAGATGCTGATTCTTTTTGCTGATACACTAAGTAGCTAGAGGGACTGAAACTTAAACTGTAGGCTGAAAAGAAATAATTTGCAATGAATCACAAAACTGAATGTGTTTTTGCTTGGCCCAACCTATCATGCTTGCTAGCCTGTGCTTGGGTGAGGGATGTAGGAGCTCTGCTGGGATTGCTGGTTAGGGCATTGGAGCAGCGCACTGGGCTCTGCCCACTCAAAAGGGCCTCTGCCCAGCAGGATGTTGTGCTGCTGACAGTGCTGAAACTGCTGAACCAAAAGGCACTTTGAACATGGACTTTGTGCCTTCTTGGTAAAAGACAGAGGACTCGAATACTTTTCATCAGAGGCGTTTTCTGCTGCTTGTCCCTCTGTACACGCAGTCACCTCAGTGATTCAGGCTAGTGAGAAGGAGCAATATGGAGGGCTGTGCTGGAAATTTCCATGTGAGCCATTGCACCCCTGCACTGTGCTGCCCATGTGAAGAGAGCAGCTCAGGGCCCCAGAGCACCAAAACAGCGGTGGTGCCCAAGACCATTACTGCTGACTCGCAGTGCAGGTATGAGTTGGCCCCAACACAGCAGTACTGTGTCCAGGATGCAGGCAAACACAGGGGCACTTGTCTGTGTTTTCAGTCATTGTTGCTGCAGGTCAAGGTCTCCAAAATATTTTTGTTTTCAGTAGGACAGAGTCCCAGTGAGCTAGAGAAATTAAAGTGAAAAAACTTGGCAATTGGGCGGGAGGGGATTCACTGGCATAGGTCCTTAAAATATGAGTAAACGTTTTCCCCTTGGCGTTTTGAGTTCCAACACTGGTTGCCTTTTGCTGGAGTGAAACGTCAGTTCAGACGCAGTGTAATTGTGAAACTCTCTGATATGTATTTATAGTGTGCTTACATTCATGAATCTTAAAGCAGACTACAGCTAAAGGGAAAAAAGCCAACAACCAAAACTGAAAGCAGTGAACAGTAGCAACTGCCATTTGCTCTAGGGTATCATGAAAGTGGAAAAACTTGTTGAATACAGAGAGTTGCAACTTTTTCTCTGAGCAGTTAGGTTAGCTGGGTGGCAAATATGCAGTTGTGTTGATCATTACCAACCTCAAAGAGATAGCAATTGACTTTCCCAAGAATAGAGGCTTGTAAAAGCAAGCTATTGTTAACGTGTACTTGATGCACAGAAACTGGAGTGCCCAGCCCATGGAGTCTCTGGTAGGTGCTCGAATCCCACTGGTTTAGCAAGAAGGTTTTGAGATGCCCATTCTGAGTATGTGTGAGTTGTGCGATGGGGTTGGCTGGTGCAGGAGCAGCAACGGTGACTGGTGCCTGAGCATTTCTTTGGTTCGGCTGCCGGCACTAGCTATGGTGGGAGCACCTCAAAGCTCTGAAGCACCTCAGGGCATTCTCGGGGAAAATGGTATCTTTGGGAAGATCACTTCCTTCCCCCTCTCTGCTACCCATCAGATCCTGCACACAGGTGCCAAAGGACTCCAGTATTCCCGTTGCAAATGAAAGGCCTCTTTATAGGCCAGCCATAACTTAGCAAACCTGCCATGGAGAGAAGGTTGAGCAGAATCCACAAGTTATGGAGGTAATCAGTGGCAGGAAATTCAATTAAGAAAAAGAATAGCAAAAGGGATATGTTTGGGGATGTTTAAACAAATTTTGGTTATGTGACCTTTGGGAAAAAACAAAGGTCAGATGTTTATTTAATTTCTCTACCTTTGTGGGTGGCTATTTTTTGTTTTAAAAAAACATATCTGAAACAGTATCACTGACATGCTAACAGGCTTTCCTATTCATTTGCAGTAATCTGGTCCTCCCTTCTGCCCCTTCACAGCTATGGCCATTAAATTCAGACTACTGTTGTATTTGAATTGTTTAAAAACATATTCCTGTTCCCTTGCTTTGCTCCATTTGTCTGCCTGTCCAGAAATGCTGAACCACAGAATCACAGAATCCCAAGGGTTGGCGGGGACCTCATGAATGTCAATTACTGCTCACTCCTGGTAATGCTCTGTTTCTTTCTCACGGTGTCATGTATGCAGCCACTGCTACTGTAGTCCAGATTCATCACCTTGTTTGTCTGTGGTTTCTTGCCTTTTGGCATCTGCTATCTTTTAACAGATTCCCTGTGACCAAGATTTAGCAGGAGCTAGAACAGAAAACTGTGTATATATAACACTTTAATGCTATACTTGCTAATCCTTTAGTAACCTGTACTCTTTATACCACGATGGAAAGTGAAATACTGCTAAGCAGTTTAGTATACCATCTAATTAGGTGAGGGGGTGGCTAAGGGCAGGATGCAGTCAGCCAAGCCCTCACAGCTGAAAGCAAAAAGAGAGATTCATACTCTTTAGCTGGGAGAGCTGGCGGGTCCTGCCACCTCGAGAGAGAGACAAGGGAGCCCATGCCAAGTGTGAAGGTGTAGGCAGAGGTGGAAAGCCCGAACAAGCTGTCAGAAACATATTGCTGACAGGATAGAGATAAGCTATATTAGTGCTGTGTACTTTGTACTGCATTGTGCCGCTCCTGCTGGTTTATTCCAGTTGTTTCAGGACTGCCAGTGGGATGTCTGCAGGAAACAACCAGAAATCAGCTGGCCTGTGACATTTAGTTGAGGAATGGGTGCTGGTGATTGTAGACTGTTTGCTTGTGTTCCTCTGGCCCATCTTCATTTCCACTGCGGGTTTAGGAATGTCATTCTGCCTTCTAAATTTTGTCTGCATCAGATCCTGAAACCTCAGTAACTGGAAAATTCCTTTTACTGGTTTATCACTGGCGGTATTTCTCATGGTGTTTTATGTTCTCTCCTCAAATAATTTTAATTGGATCCAGGCCAGCTTTCCTCTTCCTTTATCTTTGAAAGAGTCTGCTTTAAAGGTACTTCCTTCACTGATTTCAAGTAAAGCGATTCTGGGTTTAATGAAGAAGCTATAGGTCATGGTCAATAACATGGGAATCATGATGGACTGAAAGTACTGGGAAATTCATCTGCTAGATTAGTTTGGGGACTGAAGACTCCACTGGGAATGGAAAGCATAAAAATCTTCCGTAGGTAGAGGCGAGGTTCAGTTCATGGAAATACCATTTAATCATGAAACCCTTACATATGTAGTGGCAAGGTTTAATTCATGGAAATGCCATTTGCTAATGATAAGGTAGCAAGCTAATGCATAGCTGGCTTCTCTGCTGGTGGACGTGTTGGGCAAGCTGCAAAGCATTGTGTTCTGAGGAGGTAACAGCATGTAAACCTGCCTCCTAGCTACTCTGAATTGCTCCCTATTGCAAGTTTCGAGCACTTGCTGAAACACCTTTGTATTTGTCCTGACCTGCTTCCCAGGTGACTAAGAAGGGAAATGGCTGTTTATCAGGGCTCTTTGTTTTAGAGAAGGAATTGAAAAGATTATAGCCAAATTGCCCCATTTTTCTCCTGGATTTTGCTAGTTTCCTATCAGTCAGGAACTAGGTCCAGGTTAGTGGCAGTGTTTCCATTAGCATCCTTGTCACTTGATCTCTCAGCACTAGACAAGGGTCAGATGTCCTTGAAGGTTTTATTTGGTACATCAAGCAGTCGTTGACATCGTGTGTCAAAAAGTACTGCAGGACCAGTCAGAGCAAGCAGTTGATCTTCAGATGACCTGATTTTTTTCATGCAAGGATGCTGAAAAATATTCTTCCATTTGCTTCTCTACCAAAATGCTGGTTTTTATGAACTCCATTCACCCACTTCTCTTCCACAGGGCATGTGAGCCTTTATAGGGTTTGAAAGCAAGTCCTTTCATTCCAGAATTCCATTACTGCAATGTCACTGGGACCGGTATCCCCTTTTAATCAGATCTAGGCCACAGAATGGTGTAGCTGGCTTGCTCTGATCTGTCCATATGGTTTTAGGTTTTTAGATGGGGAGCAGAAGTGTAAGTGTATATTCTAATTCATTATGCTTTTCAATCATCCATCTCCTTAGTTTGGTTTCCTCTGGGATAATTTAATATTTTCCAGCACTGAGAGAGTTATGTGATCCTTTCCATAAGGTGGTCACCAAACCCTAGCTGTAAAGGCTTATTTGTACGTTACTTTTGGCTGCCCTGTTTCTAAGGTTGCGCTCTGCTCCACAGGAGAATCTTACATGTCTTTTTTGGCTGGGAATGCTCTCAAAAAAATCAGAATGGTTTTTGTTGGGGTTTTGCAATCTGCTGGCAGTTGTAGCAACATCATTTTCTGAGGTTATATTGGAGAAGGTTGGAAGGGAGCAACGTCCACTGGAATGTCTTTGAGGGTGGGTAAGTAGAAAAACAACACACTGCTTGTAATCCCTGCCTTTTCCATGTTTTATTTTGAATTACGGCTTTTTTCCTACTTAAATATTTTATTAGGTCCAACAAACATTATTTCCAAGACTATTTACAAGTTGCATTTGCAAAGGTGGAGAGAGCTGATCCTAACCACTGTGGTGCATAGGCTTTCCTGCAGGAGCAGGGGCAAAAGTAGCTTTAATAATGTATTTGTATTGATGTGTTACTTGTAGTGTTGTGTCCTGTTAAATAAATGTCTGTCCCCTGAGCAGTGAGAAAAGCAGCACTTGTCTATATAAATAACATATGTGAGTTGCTTCAGAGATCTTTCCAGATCTGAAGGCCTTACGCTGATGTAAGTGTAAGTGTAAACTTATTAGGTGTCATAACCATTGATTGATTTGATCAGATAAAGCACATCAAACGAGTAAGGCATTATGGAGATCTAGTTATTTTCATGCTATGTCTCTATGACATACCTCCACTAGCATCTTCATTAACCACTTTCAGGTGAGATGTGCCTACAGAGTGCCTTCAACTGGTAGACATATAGGTTAGTAGGCCCAAGTTCAGTTGCAGTTGTGTTTACTAGCTCCAGGTCTTTACTGTGGAGGCCAGAGGTTTAAATTTACATTGATGGAATTAAAAGTGAAAGTACTGTAGCTTTTCATCAGAACTGCAGTGCCCATGACCTACATTAGTTTCCCTGCTCTATGCTGTCTCTTTACGGACTGCTTGAAGGACCCAGCAAAGCCTGGAGAAACCCATGGCGGATCCAAGGGGACACTAAGATACCCTGCTTTATCATCAAGTCTATGTATTAAGAACTAGGTATGTTGTCAGAGTGATACAGATGGATATAGCAGAGGCTTCCAGTACAGGAGGAGTTTCTTTGACTACACTGACCTGCTATGAAGACTGTTAACAGGGACAGGGATGGTCATTGTTTTGCCAGTAGGCTCCATGATTCTTCTGGGGCCGCTGTCAGTTCTTAGCTCTGGTGACATAAATTTTGGGGGGCTTTTGCAAAAATGGTTGTTACTTATGATCAGTGTCAGTAGCAGTAGGTCAGATGCTGACCCATCTCTGTGGAGGAGTGGTGGCATTGAGGATGGAGCGATGCAGGCTTCAGCACAGGCTGAATGGGGTTAGCTGGGTAGAAGGGTACAATGGGGCTCACCCCAGCAATCCAGCCCACTGGGCTGCAACTTGCACTGCTGTTCGTGTGAGGTGGAAACTGGAAGATGGCTGTCATCACCGTGAATACACCGTTAGCTGCCATCTGCACTGACTGGGTCACCATTCAAAACATAACTTAAAAGTAAAGGAAATCTGGGGCAGAGCTAGAGAGGAAGCTGATTTGCCTTCAGTGGTAACAAAATCTTGGCAAGCTGGTTTCAAGTCCCAAAGTTTTGGGGGTTGTTTTGGTTTCTTTTCGGAAGCCCTTTCCATTTGAGGAGTAATTTTCTCTTGTAACGTTGCTTATATTTGGAATTGTAGCTTAGGGATTTTTAAGGGTGTATGGTTTGTTCGATTAAGGCAATATGAGGCTTAGAAAGAACAAAGGACTTCATATACTTCAGAATGGAGTTTGCCACTTCTATGTGGAAGCAAACAAATAAAAATAAATTGTCCCTAAATTTTAACTTCAATTTCTCACCCTTAAGCTTCTCTTACATTTTCCCATTGCAAAGGGACAGCAAGCAAAATTTGCTGCTGCTGTTTTCATCCCTAGCTGCACACATTTTAGTTTATAGGCGGTACTCTGTAACATATATATTCTACAAGCATGAGTGTGACAAACTACTGGCAAACACATTTCAACAGAAAAAATGCAACCATCAGGGAGGTGCAGGACATGAGCCATCTTCCGCAGTGCCTCCACACTGCTGTGCCCTTGTTTCTCCTCTCTGTAATTTTAGGGCTGTTACCTGCCCTGCCAGTGGCATGCCTTGGGAGTGCTTTCCTGCTCCTGGGTCTGATTAAATGTGATGTGGGGGGAGGCTTGGTTGGGCACAGCGCCTTGCTCCCTGGGAAAGATGCCCATGCAGGTTGGCTGGTTGGGAACTGGGGCTGTTTCCAGCTGGCCCTCCAGCTGGACCACAGCAGGCTGTGACCTCATGATACACCATAAACACCAGCAGTTTCTCTGCTCTTCAGAGTTACCTGGCTTGGTAGCTCTCATCTTTCCCGCTTTGACCTGGGCAACAGGGGGCCTGAGCGTCTATCCCTTAGCTCTGCTATTAGCACTTATGGGGCATGAGAAACACATCAAAATCCTTCTTGGCCAAGTTGAGCCTGGGACAGTTCCTGCAGCAGTCCCTCTGGCAGCCTCCCAGTGCTGTTTCCTTACTTTCTGTGGGTTAAGGAGTTGGGCAGATACAGGGTACTGTCTGGCAGTAACAACATGAATTGGGTGACGGGAACAGGACCCGGAGAAAAGGCAGATGTGGGGGAATAGCATTCCCTGCCTGAGATGTGCTCCCGGGGCCCTGACCCTTCTTCTCCAGGGTGCCTTGTGGGGAGCACAGACCTACATATCCAACAGTACCTGTCATGAGGAGACCGAAATGGTCTTTTGGGAGGCAGGCTTTAGAAATCAAGGGATCAGACTGGTATGAGATACATCCCTGTTTATTCTCTGATAGCCTGTTACATCAAAGACCATCATCGATGAGTCACCCGTGTGTGTGACTGTCGTCGTTACTGCTCTAAATATAAATGTCAAAGGATACTGAGCTGTAGGAATAAATCAGGCTTCATTGGCTTGTGTGTATCAGACAGGTCTTCCTTTTATGCATGTCCTTCTCTCTCTGTTATTAAGGCTGGTATGGTCAACAGGAAACAGCTGCAGAAACTCAAAGCTAGGAGTGCAGGTTATATTTTCATATGCAGATCTGGGATAGCCACACATTTGATCTCTTTTTGCTGGTTCTGTCAAAATTGTATCTGGGAAGAGCGAGAGAAAGGTTTGTTTTGACAGTATTTCAGAGGTAGAAACACTGAGAGACTGAGAAGCGTTTTCACACCCTTTTTTATACATGCAGAGTGTATGATTTTTAAATAAGCACCAGAGAGAAAGTAACTTTGCCAAGGCTATCAGTCACTGCTTGTAAGCTATGGACATGGGTACGCTGTGTGATTTACACTGGTCAGGTTAACTCTCTTTAATTAGGCTCTCTGGTTAGGAGTTTCAATTAGAAACACAAGTGATTGCTGTTGTTTTCTGTTGAAAGCTGAGAGAAACTGGTAAGAAAAGTCCCCTATCTTTCATCTTACTGAGCATCCTTTTCTCTTTTTTTTTCCCCACAGTAAAATCTGTTTTCTTAAGTCAATAAAATGATGATGAAGAAGGCCAAAAGAAAACATTGGGAGCCTGAAATTGCCTGTTTACTTGCCAGAAGCACTCTGCTCTGGCAACTGCAGTGGTTTAGGGTTTTTTTTACCTCTTGTGTTCCGTTTCCAGCATATGAAGAAGTGGTAATGAGCTTAAGAACAAGCTCTGCCTGTGCAAAGTAAATGCATCTTGATAAAAAAAAAAATCATTTAAAATCCCTATAGGATGTAAATAGAGGGGCCTAACACTGATTCACTTTACTACTCCCCTAATGAATGCTGTTATGAGGATAATCCTGTGTTACGTGTTAGAGGATAGTTAAAAGATGTATGATAAGGTTGTCCTTTGTGCATTTCTGCAAAGGTTTTCCTTAACGATTAAAGAAAATCCCATGGAAAGATTACATTTATTAGCACGTATCTCTGTTTCAGTTTGCTCATTAACATCAGAGAACTCTACAATAATGACTCAGGCTTCTATTTTCAAGGAAGAAAAATTACAACAGTGCGTCTGTGCTGAAACCACTTCCTTCAGCAGCACTGCAATATTCAAGGCTATTTCACTTTGCTTCAGAGACACTGGTATGTCTCATGCTACGGCACCTGAGGCTCACCCTTAGGCTTTGGCCCCTTAGTTTAGAATGCTGTGGCAATTCTTACACTTGGAGCATTTTATAAATAACGTACTTCTGGGGGAGTCGGGATTTTTTACTCCTTAGCTGTCTGCTTACTGTTGCTATTCCTTTCTATGTTGTGTTTTCCTGCCTGAGGCTGGATGGTTGATCTCTGCCTGTCACTCCTTGGTGCCTGAGAGGGCTTTTCTGGGTAGGACTCCCTGGCTATGAACAAGGAGAAGCTTTGTTCCTGGTGGGGTGGAGTTCCTCTGTGTTCCTTTATCATCCCCAGGTTCTGGCTCCCTCTGCTCAATTTTCTTTTCTTCTTTCCTGTCTCTCTTCTACCATGGGGAAGATCTAGTAAAGAATTTCAGGTTCTGAGAGTGCCCAAACCTTCATCCATCCTCGATAAAACACATCACCTGCCTTTACACAGTGCAGAGGGACAAGCAGAGCCCACAGGCTGTGGTCCACGGGATTATACTACATGCCCCTGTTGTAGGATTTTTGCAGGAGAGAGACCAAAGCTCTGTGTTCAGTGTGGGTAGCCTGAGCCTGTTGGTGTGCACATGGGTGCAAGAAGCATTAGTCCAGGGGCATCAGCAGCCAAGGGACTACGAGCCTCCTTCTTTACCATGCTGTTCCAGCTTCACATCCATCTCTTGACCCCAGCCCCTCTCAATTGCTTCCATGCTTACTGTTGACCCTTTTTCTTCTGTTTCTCTCATCATGTCAGCTGCTTCTGCCTGTCCCATTGCCTCATGATACAGCCACCTCTGTGCTAGCATCCTGGGAGATCTGCGTCATGTCTTCATCCTGTAGCCCAAACTCTTGCCTTGCTTTCTTGTAGTTACCCCTAGCCCAAGCAGAGCATTTATGGGTTCTCCAGAAAATTCCCTTTTGGGGGAAGGAGCTGGCAACTTTTGACAGGGAAACATGGAGTTGTATTCAGTAGAGAGAGTACTTAGTTCCTGAAGTCTGAAAATGTAGGAAGGTGGGAGACAACTGTGAGAAACAGAAATGCCAGAAAAATGTGGAGGATTTGGCAGCCCTGTCTTTATGTCTACATGTTATCCTGCAGAACAGAACTGAAGACAAACATACGAATGTGCTAACATTGAAGTTACTGGATGCGAGTCTTGCTACTGAATTGCTTTGGGGGATTTTTCTTTTTTTTTGTTTCAAGGTTGTTTTTGGTTTTGGTTTTTTTTTTTTTTTTGGTCATCATTCTGCTCTATTTAGTTCCTCTTCAGAAAATAGTAATGAAAAGTTACAGTGCTCCAGAACAACTCCAAAATTCTGTCTTTAAAAAGGCTCATTTGGTATTAGCTGCCTTTGGCTAAAACCGTAGCAAATGTAACTGAATGCTGTCAGATTGCCATTGCTTTGCATCACCACCCCAGGAACCAGACTGTAGGCATGAACCTTTCAGGAAAATCCATCATAAAAACATTGGTAAGAAGCTGGTTAATACCAGTCTAATGCAGTTAAACAGATTATCTTAAGAGTACATAGCTCTGCAACCCCTTTGTAACTACATCACCTGGACTACCCAGTTCTTTTAACCACTATTATGCTGCAGAGGGGAAGATTCAAAGTCATTTGGATGCAGAAAGTTATGAGAAGCTGTCAGCAGGTGTCAAAACAGAGTGATAATTTCAAAATCAGCCTACTCAGTAATTCAGTATTGTGCTTACCTCTGACAGGAGGTGATACTACTGCATCCCTCCTTGTCTGAAACAGTTTACAGCTGCTCTCCGCAGTTCACGTCATGTGTGCAATCAGATCTTCCTGTGTCTGCCACCACCAAGACAGCTGTATGCTGAGGGAATACCATTTATCTTCATTGCAAATAATGCTGAACTCATTACAAAGCTGTTAAAATTGACCTAAAATCTATCTGTTCTAATTAGTATAATGGAACTATTGACCTCAATAGACTGAACTCACAAAAAATAGTTTCAGTAATGAGAAGCAAAACAAAATGTTACTTGGTGTAAGGGTATCTTGCCCAGGAAGAAGTAGGGTATCTTACCCAGGAAGAAGGAGTCAAACAGAGCACAGTCCTGAGCTGCTAACTCATTCAGACTGGTATTTTTTTCTTGAATTGGAACTGAAGTTGAACCATTACTTTCAAGTCTTACAGAACTGAGCAGCTTCGTACCTGCCTGCCTTCCCACAAAGAACCTTTAGCTACTGCTCTTAAATCCTGACCTCCTCCTGTGCCAGCCTATGCAGCCCACATCCTGTTGGCAGCTGCATGGCAGCACTGTGTTGCAGTCTTTTTCCCTGCACCATCCTGCAGTGTTTTTGGTTGCTTTGGATCTTCATGCATGGACCAGTGCAACACAGACCTTCCCTGTCTCTGGCATGAGGGTTTCCCACTGCAGTGCTGTGAGGTGTGTGTGGCATGGGGCTGCAGGGTCCCTCCTCTGGGGTTCCTGCATGTGACCTCGCTCGAATGGCCATACGTATATGTCATATATGAGCATCTCCATACCTCATTGTGTGCATTGCCATCTGTCTGCACTGAGCACTGTAAGCCCAGATTCCATGGGACTGAAGGGGCAGGAACATGCAGAGGGGATGTCTCTCCTGATGCCCGGGGGCAACCAGGACAGCACTGCAGGCTGTGGTACAGCCCACCACACTCCCTCTGCCTTCCCTTACTTATGCCCAGGTTGGCAGTGAGCTGTTTCGCAGGCTGCTGCTGAAGAGGCTGCAGAGGGAAGGAGGTGGGAATGCAGTCCAACTTCACACTGAGAGTTTGTTCCTGTCCCATATCCCATAAATCCTGTCTTAACAGTTAGGCAGCTTGGTATGAGCAAGTTTGAGTTGGTTCATCACTACGCAAACTGGTTAACAAACATTTACTGATTTCCAACCAAGCTAAACTGCAATCAGATTTGATAAATGTGGTAATTCTGCCCCTTCCCTGACTGAAAATCAAGAACATAGAAGTGAAAATGAATGTTTTTTTCTTTATTATGATATGAGTAAGGGCCTATGCTTTATTGTTTTCAAAACACGGTTGTTATAAATAGTGCCATGGCAATTAGACCATCTCAATGCACAAGGTGAGAGGGTGGGGCCTGTAGCCAGCATGGATGCTAAAGCTCACCCAGGGGACCACAGGCACTAGGTCTTCGTTTCTCAGTGCAGAGCACTGAGCAGTCGGATTTTCATGCAGTTGCCTGTGTTTTGCAACACAGAGCTATAAACATGTCAGTAGAAACAGAGGAGTTTCTAAGTAGACAGAAAATGGCATGCTGCTGTATGTATACTGATATGCCTCTGTCTCTTTGGACTTTGCTTCTACTTAGCTTTCAAACTCACATAAACTCACTATTTCCAGTGAAGGCTGCATGTGCTTTCCTCATACTTTCTATCAGATGTGCTTCTATATCTTTTCTTAGCTTTCGTGGACCTCATGGGAGGACCCTTATCCACTGAGGAACTTGTGATCCATGCACCAGTTGCCTTGAGCAGGTGCAGGCACGTAGTGTGCTGTGCCGTACTGTACTGCACATACTGCTTGGCCTTCCGGACCATCCTGTCCTGTCCGTAACCCTTTCCATGGGGTACCCTCAGCTGGCTAATCATAATGGAAGAGCTTGGAGGTGGGACCTACTTGGCACTATTAGGCACCACAAGCACATCGTTGTCTTTATCTTGAGGTGAAGCAACATAATTTCATAGAAACATCTAACTGAAAATCCTATACAGAACACAATGCAGGTGAACCTTGCCTCTGACAGGCAGTCTGGGCAGCATGCCATGCCGTGATCACAGGTTGGTCTGGTGCTGCGTCATCTTGGGGTTCCAGTGTCATAAGGATCTTGTTCCTTGCTGCCGCCTTGTCTGGGATATTAATGAAGTAGTCAAACCTTTATTGAGAGTGTTTGTGTTTCTTTTTGGGGGTTCAAAAAGAACCAGCATCTCTTGGTGCGAAGCCATAGTCCACTGATACTTGTGAATATAATTATAGATTTTTTTAGGGAAAAATCCATTCCTAAATGTATACCCGTACAGTTAGGCCACCATTAATGTTGCAGATCATTAGGTCTTAGTCAGTGTATTATTGTGCTGTGTGGGAAGGAATCCTAATCTGAGTCTATTTTTGACTTTTAATGGTTGTTTTACAATGAGTTATAGTAGCAGAGTTCAAGTGTTTGCTGATTATTGCTGAGCTGGACTACTATCAGGCAGTTTTAAAAATAAAACTTGCAATTCTAAGAGTATCATTGAAGTTCCTTAAGAGAGCCCTGCTTGGCCTTTAAGCACAGTCACTGGGTTTCCTGAACTGGTGCTCATAGGCAGGGCTTGTGCAGCAGGGCAGTGCCACCCAGCATGGTCACTGCTTAATGGGGCTATTGACTTCTTGTGGTTCTCCGCTTTTCATGGAGTTCTTCATGTCGTGATGCAGTTAAGTGCCTTCGTGGAGGAAACAATGGGAAACTAAATTTCCAGGTAGTAAGGAGCCTGCAGGAAACAGAAATTGATATGAAAAAGATAAATGAACCACAAAATGTGATCAGCTGGTTCACATATCAACTGTGTTGTGCTTGCAGAAGTGTGTCGGCTCTGCAATGTCTGTTACGTTCCTCACAGAAGTTCACTCTTCAGAAACCAGAGAAGAATGGGAGCCAAAACTGGCTGTCTTTTTTCAGAACTTCCCCAGCATCAGTTTTGCCTGCGCTTGGACCTGGCCTTGTGTGCAGGCATGTAGGTTCATACGCTAACAATAACCTCGGCTGGGCTGCGGGAAGGTCACTGAAAGAGTTTCAAGGAAACACACAAGCCCTTGGCAGTTATATCCAGATGTAACTCTCTTGTCTATCTAATGCTAATTAAATAATTGACAGGTGTTTTTGTTTTTGTTTTGCAGGAAGAAATCATTCCTGTTTTCAGCTCTGTATGCTGCCTTTATATTTGGTGGTCGGCACCTAATGAACAAACGAGCAAAATTTGAACTGAGGAAGCCATTAGTGCTCTGGTCCCTGAGCCTTGCCGTCTTCAGGTAGGCATTTCTTCACACCAACTGCCTTTGACAGTAGTCCATGATGAGGGTTTGGGGTTCTTCACATACAGCAGCACTGCTAATGTGACAACAAGCTCACCCAGAAATGGCACTTCTTTAGTTTTGCTATTCAGGGTTATGTCCTGATCTATTCCTATCACTGAAATGATCCCCTTTGACTTACCAGATCACAGTGTTTGAAGAGGAGAGAAATCAATAAGCTTCTTGAAGAACAAAGATGACAATAAAGTGAGGACATAAGAAAAAGCACGTATCATTGTGATAAATTTACTGTGCAAGTTGCAAAGGAAAATAAGCTTGTTAAGATGTTACTCTTGTTTTCACTTACCAGTTATTATTGTATTTACATGGGTGCATATATGGAATATTTAGTCAAGACTGTAATCTCCATTAGAGTGCTGTAAACCTAAAGTCACTGCTTTGATGACACATCAATTAGGCTACTGTACTCAGAATCTGGCTTCTGGTTATTCTATCACAAAGAGCTTGTGAATGTAGCCGAAGGGTGGCTTCATGGCAAAAGGCAATTTTTAGTGATGAGCATCTCTAGCTGTGTGTCGACCCTATCATCGAGTATGGGGAAAGTCAGGTTCAGATTCTTGATAGTCGCTGAAGTCAGGAGTAAAACTGAATTCCACTTTATCTGCTTAATATGGTAAGTTTTAGTGAGACTGAAGACAAATGAACAATGAACAAATACTCATAAAATAGCCCTTGAAAACACATGAACTTGTGGTACAACTTACTAATAATGGTACACAGAAGACCTGAGGATTGTCTTTCATTTCAGTGCCCATTGGAAATATAAATTATAGTTCACTCAACTGCATAGAAACCATTTGCAAACCATTAACACTGATACCTGCATCATTTTCAAATATCAATATAGCAATTGCCAATTACATTAGTTCAAAAGTACATAAACCAGGTTTGCTTACTGCGCAGCTGTGAATGGTGTATAATTTTTCACAGGATGGGAATAGTTTGAGCTGAGTTTCTACAGATTAAAGTTAAGCATGAATGGAGAAGTTTGCTTTCTTTTGTGGCTTTTCCTTTTTTCATCCAAAATTAGTTTATCCCATTGACACTTTCTGAAACTCTGGCAGGGGAAAATAAATTGTATTTCTAAGTTGTCTCATCCAGCTGGGACATGCTAACAGCAGAAGGGTATGTTGGCTTGATTTTAATAGGTCATCAATACCTTTAAAAAAATATATCCTGGTGCAGACAAAAACTGCTGTGAAGATTCAGAATTTCCATCTGGTTGCATTTGATGCTGTACTTCTGGTGTGTGTCTAATGCAGTTTTACTGTTAGGGTCCTGTAAGCAATTGTCGCCATTTGTTCCAGAAATGGCTGAATTTCAGCAGCTGTTGAACTGGTTTCTTGATGGCATGTCATTCGTGGATCAGTTTGTAAAGTGATTTGTAGCCAGCAGGATCCCAAAATGCATATTCCAGTAACACCTTCTTACTGAATGTAGATGCTAAGAAATAGCTGATTTAACACAAAGCTTTTGTAGTTTAATTTTGAATCCAAGGGGAAGAAGCATTATTTCAGAAGCGTCCTCTGCATAAGGTGTCTAAGACGAGTTTTTAAATGACATTATTTTGAGATGAGTCTGTGGCTTACATTCACAATGTTGGATTTGTAAGCAGTTTCAGTAATTAAGTTCCGCCTGAAATCATAACCTAGCAAGAATACACACTACGTTGTGAATTTGCTGTCTAGAGGGACTTCAAAATCGATGTGTTCATTAGTTACTAGTTGGAGTTTCCCATCATGATCATACGAAATAGCTAAGGCATGGGCAGAGTGAGCTGCTGAGTGATGCTGGGTGAAATCTAACATGTGGACTTCATGTTTTTTTGAGCCACAAGCTTCCAGGCTGAACGTGCCACAGAGACCACAGAGACTGAACAATGTAGGCATTTGATCTGAGCTCTATTTGTGCAGACAAGAATCAGTGGCCAGAAGGGCACAGTTTGAGAGGAGTTCACCACTGCAGGGTTTGCTTTCTCTATCAGCTCCAATAGCACAATTCAGGGACAAGTGTTCCCCAAGCACTGTGGAACATACCCTTTCCTCTGCACATTGGGAAATAAGGCATCAGGGTAGAGAAAGAAGGGATGAACAAGAGTGTGATAGGTTTGGAATACACAGAAGCATTGAGCATTTAAACTTCTGGATTTGCTATCAGGGACCAGTTGATTAGGAAATATACATGGCTATGCTTCGAGGCACTGAGTAGTATGCAGCAAAGTGAAGTAGGGACGGGGAAAAATAATTTAGTGATCCCATACCAAACCAACCCAGACACAAAACCTCTTGACTTCTTGCCCAGAAAACAGAGGAAATGCAGAATATTAATTAAAACCTGAGGCGAAGACTTCTTATAACAAGTATTATTTAGAACATCTATCTCCTGGTATTTTACCACAGTGTCCTTTCTAGGGCCATCGGTCACTTCCGGCCTTATTGACTCTCTGAGCAAGCTGCACTAGACTTTGAATGCTGTAAACATTCCAAGTAACTTGGTCTTTTTTTTTTTCTGGCTCCTGGCATAACTGTCTGTTTCATTTACATACGCTTGTCCTGAAGGACGTTTCTGCTTCCTCATAAGGTTGGTGAAGGTAGATTTAGATGGCAGTGTTCTGCCTGTAGGCTTGCTATGGATCCAGAAAAATGTTCCTTAACTTTAAAAGGACTTCCTTTTTGGCTTTCTGGGATGCTGAAATGCTATTACTTTTCCGATACCTTGCAGAAATTCTAAGTAATATATTGGTCTGCCTTAAGTGGTTGTGCTGAGGAAGAAAAGCCAGCTTGGAGAGCTCTCAATTTTATGCCCTAAGGTCAGTGTGAGGGTTTTTTCTGGAGTCTTGTTTATCTCCTTTCTGACACTCCTACCATTATACCTGCTTCAAAAATCGTCAGAAATAGTAACACTTAGCAGAGGCTGGAAAGATGTGGTTTGGGTTTAAAAGAAAAATAAAACAAAGAAAATTGCCTGCCAGGCAATTACACGGTCCCTCTTCAGAATGTATCTTTTACACTTTGCTCTTGCCAAGATCATTTAAATGTGGTAGCAGCCACAGTAGGAAACTTGCCACACTTATAAATAAACAAAACAACTACACCACCCTACTGAGCTTGTTGAGCATTGAGAAGCTTGGTCAAGAGTGACTTTTGTGTCAACACTAGCAGCCAGCAGGATTTCTGAGGCAGAAAAGCAGCTTTATTTCCCATTGGAAGCGTTGACAAGTTTTGAACATTTTGTCTCTGCAAAAAGGTTACCACTCCTCAGTGAAAACTTCCGTAGGAGCAATGACAGTAAATCTTTCTTTTCACTTGGAAACTACTGTGAAAACATGATCTTCTGAAATCTTTGGCAGAGAAATTAGTTTGGGATATTTTCCTTGGGTTGTTGGGTTGGATGTTCTTTTCTCCCTAGCAGGTTTGTTGACTTGTTTCAAGCATTCCGAGTTTATTGTTGCCTGAAATGTTTTCAGTCTTTTGTTCTGTTTTCTACACTTGAATTAAGTGGTTTTGGCCAGCCTGGTTATCTGCTGAGGTCCTGAGGGGGCAGCTCTGTGCCGCTCTGTGTCAATGGGAACCTGCTGTTACAAAGCTGACACAAAAGTTCATTTTTCAGTCTCACAAGACCCCAAGGAAACTGTTGCTGATTCACCTCTACATGAAAGCGACAGTGAGCCCTGTATTTCTGAATAATTCCTGTGGTTAAAAATCTGCAAAAACACATTGAATCTGAGTTGCCGCTTTTATATTCATGCCACTTTGAACATAAAGTTAGGGTCATTCATTGAATTTTTTACTGAGAGTGTATCAGAAGTGTCATACTGGCACCTCTAGGAATTAGTGAAGCTGTGACCAGGATTGTCACAGTAGGATAAAAAGTCATTACTTTATGTTTTCATTATATCTCAGCTGGATTTTTGTAATTCCTTTTGTAGCCCGTAGAGTCTCTGTATGGCTATCATCACTATCAAGGAGCTTAAACATGTATTTGATCATCTCATCTTCATACAAGACAGCAGCATGTCACCATTTTCGCTTGCCCTCCATCCTTAAGAGGCTGCCAACAGATGTCTCAGGGTCAAGGCACTAAGTAATAATAGCAAAAGGTTGTCTTCTCCAGGGAAAGCTGTCCCATCAATATGGGAGTTGAAGATGCTAAAACATCCAATGTGATGCAATGATTTGTAGGCAGAGGCTAAGCCCAGCTATGGCTGGTGCAGCAGAGGAGGGATTTTCTCTTTGTCTAGCCAAACCACACAGCCATAATGCTATTATCATCACCTATGATTGCATAGATTCTAACCTAAATTCATCTATGCTGTGTAGCAGTGGTGGAAATCAGTTGATCTCAATACAGGCTTTCCAGATGTCTGTCTTCCTGGGAAACAATTTCTCTCAGAGTAGTAGGAATGGTATCAAATGTAGCTAAAAGGTCACTAACTGCCTGCCACAAAGATAAGCAGAGCCTCAAAAGTAAAGTATTCCAACTGGTCTTATACTTGAAATGCAAAACCAAACAGGCTCACTGAAAGAAGGTGACTCACTTTACTCTTATGAGACTGATAGGAGATTGATTTGATACTGCAAGCACAGCAGCATTTTGTAGAAGGGTTTGTGCTTGTTCCGCAGACAGTTCCTGACAAGGCAGTCCAAAGCACATCTTAACGTGAGGCACTCAGTCCTAAGCTGAACTGAACGGAAAAGACTAAACATGAGTTTAAAGAAAGGATTTCAATTGGTTGGATGTATGACTCTGAAATGCATGCTAGTTATCATGATTGTAAGTGGGAAAATTGATGAAAAATCCTTCAAATTTATGTCTGTCTCAAGAGCTGCCGTTCAGATATACTTGCCATGGAGATTAAAACACAATTTCATATGTTGCCGAGCAACCCATGAAAATCCTGAAATACTCTGAACTTTTATAAAGGTTGTGACAGTAGATTCAAAGAGAATACTAATTACTGAAAAGGGCAATATTTGCCAAATAACATTACAATTAATAAGCAGCATTTAAGGTAAATTAATAATCTCTTATAAATCTAAAAGCAAGGGAATTCCATGTGAAATAGTCCCTGTATTTGTAAAGTGTTAAGGCATATCCTCAGTAGGACATTTCTCAGAATGCAAATTAGTAAAATGCTTAATATATACCAACTTAACAATTTTTCTCTATATTACCATGTTCATCCTTATGTACTTACGTGATTTTCTTATATAACAGGTATTGGAAAGATCTTTTCATTACCAGTTTGGAGCAAAAGTTGAAAGTTGGGTGAACAGTAGGCATTCAAGATGATTGTTGAGAAGACAAAAATCCCTTGGATGAGTCTTTATCAGTTTAAGAAGAAAAATCTATTTTCTGTAAGCTGTACTGTAATCCCAATAGGGAAATGCAAGCAGTGCTATGTTGGGTGTATTCATACATTACAAAACAAATGCTAGCTGGCATTAAAAATCAGTGTAGGGGTGATAAAAATATATAGACCAAGAGCAGAAAAGTACTGTCAAGAAGATGTATCACCAGTATGTGCTTTATTTATTCTAAGAAGATCATCCCATGAGAAATACCTCTATTCCCAGAATTGTAATTGATGCCACATGACAAAGTGCTATGCCCGTCCAATTGTGAAATCTCACCTCTTCATTCACTCTGCTGCTCCTGCTGTGGAATCTGTTGTGTCCATCAAAGCAATTTTGAATGTAAACCGGTTTGACTATTTTTACCTAATCAGGCCTATTTAAAAGTAAACTAAGGATCCACTGTGAGGCCTGGCTAATGCTGCTCTACAGGAGATATGGATAGGATCTCTTGGTTTTCAGTGCTAAGATGGGCCTCCTTCCTTTAAAAACTTTTTTCTCTGCTTGCTTGCTTGTTTGTCTTCATTGCTGGAAAACTGAACTTAGCAAAGTGAATTCAATATATTACTTGGAAAGCAGCTGTTGTGCTTGTTTTGCCCCTCACTCTCACAATCAATGAGTGTTGATAACTCAGTTTGTCTGAATTGTATCTTTCTCATGTGATCACCCTGGCCCAGCTGACAGGAGCCATCACCCACCACCACGCAACATGAATGTAGTACTCAGAGCAGAGTCCCCCTGGGAGTGAGACTTTCTCTCTCCATTTTAAATGGGGAGCAGTCTGAGAAGTGTATTTGAGGAAAACAGAACATCTGTCTGGTTGCTTAAGAAGGGAATTGTACTGGAGAGAAAGTAGATAATTCATTCCAAAAAAATTAAACCTCCCATCTGTCCTCCTGTGGCAGCACTTCTGCATTTTACTGAGCCTTGGTACTTTGTTCATGTGCCTGGTGAAAGGTTCTTCCCCCATGCAGAAATCCCTGGGGAATAGAAATCTCCATGTATTTTGTTCTGAGTAAGTCCGCAACAGCTTGTGCTTGTTTAAGACAGTGGGAATAAAACACCGAGAGGTGTTAAGTGGCATGACCCATCAAATCCAACATTGCATCTGCAGACGAGCATGTTAACAAGCACTGCCTAACAGAGCAGTGTTCACATACAGGGCTGCACATGGGTGTCAAGCAGAGTGTCCGTTTTGTGGCAACTTTAACTTTTTCTAAACAAATATGCATCCTCATGGGATACCATTCAGCATCTTCCCTGTGTTGCTAAACAGATAAAATACATATTTGTTGTTTACTGACTGTAGGCAAATCCCTGAGATCTGAACTTCTCTAGGTGCTTGCAGGAGTACTGCCTTGGTGAGGACAAAGTGAAAAGGAAGATCAGTGGCTCCAGGCCTGTAATTGCCATTAAATTTGTGTATCTGAGCAGCTCATTATAACTTTTAACTTCTTTAAGCCTTTTTTATTCTGTCAAATGCTAGCCTTTTCCTGTAGCTTAGGTTTTGCTTACTTTGTTATCTGCCTGTTTTACAGCTTTAGTGATGACTGTTGCCATTGGTTGCCTTGATTCTCTGGTAAATCTTTTACTTTATTACTTTTTGGCTTTGTTTGCCTAGGATAATTTCAAACTCCTGAATACATACATTTAAATGCTATACATGACAGTTACTATACCAACTTGATACATTTGATCCTGTAAGTATCTTTACTTTATCCAACAGAAATAGATGTGCCTCTTTTTTCGGATTATCATTTAAATCACTGCAATGAATTACAGTTGTTCTAAAATTTTCTTGAGATAATGTTGGATACTGAGAATAATTCCAGTAATGACACAGGAACAAGTGCAAATGCCCCTGAAGCATTCATTAAGGATTGCTTAAGAGGTACACTGTGCTTATGAATCCTCATGGGCTACTTTAGAAATCCTGAGATGGATTCCTTAATTCTCATGAGATTTTGTGCCAAACACAGGACTGAAGTTGAAAATTGATTTTTTTTCCCCCTGTCCTTTTGAGTAATTTATCCACGTCCAAACTTGCTGAAATAAATATGTAAGAACTGGGAACCGTTTCATGAGAGAAAAACATCTCCCTGAGTATACAGCCTTCACAGGGTGCCAGGGATCTTCTGCTGCAGGAAAGGTCCAATTATTGTTTAGTGATGGAAGAGTGAGTTATAGCTTCAGAAGTAACAGCTTTCATCAAGAAATATTGTTCCGGCAAGTTGTTACCCTCCATGTGTCAGATAATCAGGGAGCAGCATCAGGTAACAGCACATTGAGGAGGGCTAGGCTGGATGATAGGTAATTACTATTGATTAGCTTGTAACTCTTCTCTTTGGAAATCAGATGAGGCATAGGGAGGCACAGGTAGAGCTGAAAAATTACTTTTTATTCATTGAAAGCACACAGTGACATGTTTTTCTGCAGTGTATGGTTACATGGGTGTCCCTGTAAGCAATTTATGCTCTTCTCATGTTCCTAGGGTAAAGATGGAGTGCAGCTGCCCTTCAGCCTGACCACTGCTCCTTGTTTCTCTCTACCAAAACCCAGTGGCCCTTGTTTAGCCACCGAGTGCTCTCTGTAGAAATCTGTGCAAGTATAACCCTTTTTACCTCTGCTAATTATCTTCTCTGTTGCAAAGACCACTTGTGGGAATGTAGCCCTGGCATTTGTTTTTCTGCTATGCTTTGTAAGCACTGCAAGTTCTTCCACTGGACCACAGAGCTTTGCTTTATTGATTATTTTTGTACTCTGCTCCTCTGGATTGTCTGAATATAGCTAATCCCAAACAGAAAGAAGGCAGCTCTGGGGGATCAAATTGCATTTCCTGGAGAGGGAATTCAGGCTCCGTGAGGAGGGACTGGAAGGCAGTAGCTGTGGTAGATTAGATTGATTTTTATCCACACATATAAATAACCCTTCTGAGTAGTAGTTGCAGCAATTGGCAGAATTGTTGAGCTTACCACTTTAGCAAGGGAGAATCAGATGGATTTTATTCTGCTGTGGTGTTAATGTGATTAAAATCTCTAGATGGCAGTGCCCATTGATCCAGAGCCCTGCAGAGATGTCACTGTTTGGGTATGCTTAATGAGGTCCCTGGAGAGGGAAGGAAGAAAGTTGAGTCTGGTTTCTTTCCAGTTTTGTCAATGAAAAGGACAAAGAAGTGGTTCTGGGAGCAAGGTGAGTTGTGACAAGGAAATCTGCCAGCAAGAGGGAAGGGCTGAAGGGAGTGGCCCCACAATGAATGATTTATTGCTGAGGACTGAAAAAAGGGCTCATGCAAGGAGCACAGTATCTGCTCTCACTTGAAAGCCACAGAGTGAGCTGTCACTTTAATATCTCATTTCCCTCTCCAGAATTTATCACATGGGAAACTAATAACCACCCAGGCATGTATGCATATGCTTATGGATATATAAACCTGCACAAATGACATATTATTTCTTAGAGCCATGTAAAATATTTGCACAATTTTAAAATCACTCTGAGCTGGCCTGGCTTCAGGTTTTTGGTCCCAATGGAAAAAAAATAAACTTGATTTGCATTGAAAGGCCTACTAAAAAGACATCTGGATCAGATACAGTAGAAGGTCTGAAAGGCAAGGCTTGTGTGTTTGGTTCAGTGATAGGGGTCTTTTTTAGAGATGGAAGGGGAATTCAGTCAAGTTTTGCTTTGGGATTTTGATAGGACTGAACCCAAACTTCAAAGTGAGAATGAACTTATCCAAAGAAAAGTCTTCTGCCAAAATGAGTGATAAAAACTGTGAAGATCAGCACAACGTTTGCTGACACGTGGCACAGAGAGCTAGAGCTCCCCATTATAAAACACTTCTACTACTGCTGACCACAGGGTTTTAGGGTGAGTGCCACACTGAAATAAAACATATGTTATTCCTCATTTCCCACTCTTCTTACCCTTTTTTTTTCAACAATGTTGTGGCTTGGACTCCTCCCTGAATGAGACTCCATCACCTTCAAGAAGAACAAGGGAGGACTTTATGTGATCTGCAAGACCTGTGTGTTAAGGGTAGGTGTCAGGATGATGGAGCTAGGCTTTTTTCAGTGATATCCAGTGATAGGACAAGGGGCAATGGGTGTAAACTGGAACATAGGAGGTTCCACGTTAACATCAGGAAGAACTTCTTTACTGTAAGAGTGACAGAGCACTGGAACAGGCTGCCCAGGGGGGTTGTGGAGTCTCCTACACTGGAGATATTCAAGGCCCGCCTGGACAAGTTCCTGTGTGATGTACTGTAGGTTACCCTGCTCTTGCAGGGGGGTTGGACTAGATGATCTTTTTAGGTCCCTTCCAACCCTTGGGATTCTGTGATTCTGTGATTCTGTGTTCTCCTTCCCATTCAGAAGATGGGCAGGGGGAGAGGCTGAGGAGAAGCTGGGCAGCAAGATGTTAGAAGAAATGTTTTGCTGTTGGGACTTGTTGAATTCTTGGTGGTTTAATGCCCTTGCAGAGATGGTAACTATTTGGGGAAGTATGTTTTGGAGGCACCCAATTCTGTTAGTCAGAGCAGTGGATTATATAGAGAGAATATATAGCAGGCATATATAACAGGCATGGTACTTAATACAGCATTCATATGGTTCCTGCTGCATTCTCAACTATAGCCTAAGTGTATTTCCAAGCTTTTGAGTCAGTCCTGGGATTTTCTGTCACTCCCTATAAAGAACGATATCATAAACAAGATAGAGCAGAGAGATGCAGTCCAGCATCTGAAGTGTGTTTTCAGTGGCTTCCCAGAGCAGACTAGCTGCTCAGAGTCTGGTGCCACATTTTGAACTCTGTAGTACTAAAGCTATCTGGAATGACTCCTGCCTTCCCCAGTCTTTGTTTTCCCTCCTGTGATTGACAGCAATGAAATCATGTCATTAAAAAGAAAAGTGGAGGAGAGACTGTCTTAGTTGCATCATTCACCAGTCCAGTTAAATCAGCATGGCCATGCAATCAGCATAGCTGACCTGGAGGAAGTGGAGGCAGCTGCCTGCCTGTAGAGTGAGCCATGGAGTAGCTCCTGTGCAGGAGGACCACTCAGTACAGACACAGGAGCTCAAAGCAGGGAAGAGCCACAGAGAGTGCATGCCACTAGTTATTGCATACAGCTCCTTGAAGAAAATGGACATTATCAAGCAATGCATTCTCTCATCTGGAGAAGTACAGTTGCAAGTGGGAACTACAAGCTTTCAGGGAGTTTAGGAAGCTAAAACCATCTTTTCATCTAAAACAGTTTTGAAAATTGTGCTCTTAATTACAATAGCACGGTCATTATGAAGGATATAGATACCTTATGGCCTTTCAGACACATGGGCTGAAGAGTTTTGTGTTCTTTTTAAGTGATGAGATTAATATAAGTGCTCTTAAATAACTACTTTGTTAATTTTTGGAAACGTGCTTTTAAAGGTGTTCAGTTACCATAGGGAGAAGATGTATCATGGGACCAAGGTGGGGTTTTCATATTTTTTTCTTGTTTCTGCTTTTTCATATTTTTTTCTTGTTTCTGCCCATTGTAAGAAAATAAATAGTGGTCCCAAATGATTTTATCAATAGGCTAGGTGTTGGAGAACAAGGGAGTTACTATGCTTTGAATTATCTGTTAGCAACTGAATTGTAGTAAATGAGCACGTGGTTGTCTAAACCCAGTTACAAAGGGGTAAAATATGGTAGCACAAACCTCCTTCCCTGATTTTACAGTTCTATGCTAAAATTTGTATTTACACTGAAATTGCCATAGACAGAATGAGCACGTAAATAGTTACCATGGTTCATCAGTATCAGAGGAGAATCAGTAACATATTTCACATCTGTGCCCAAAGTTGGTTTTGTTAGAGGAAAATATGGTTGCCAGCGTGATTTATATTTTTTCCCCCAGCAAAGTGCAAACAAACTAGAGCAGAAAGGAGTTCAGCTGAGGTGTGCAGTAATGGCATGATAGTCTCAAGCCCCAAACACACAAAAAGTGAGCATTGCAGTCTTCTGCAAGACTGACTTTGAAATAATGAGATTTTTTCATTTTACAGTGATGGTTCAGTGTTCTGTTTTTCTCTGTAGCTGACTCACTAGTTTTGTCTTCAGGCTTTTCTTTCACAGACTTTCCTGCATAGACAAAGGGTAAATAGAAGCCTTTTAAAATGAACTTCCTACAGAATCAGCTGCTGCTGAATGGGATTAAAACCTACTTTTTTGTAGTTCTATCAACAGAGGGAAATAGTAAAGAAAACCAGGATGTTTTAAAGAATATTGGCATTGAATTTTCCACCTCACTAGCATGGTTTTTGTACCTGCCTATGTTACAAGGAGTTAGGCACCCCCCAGTGTGGATTCTGATCCATACCTGATTTTCTTCTGGAGTTCACTGGTGCAAGTAAGTGGATCAGCAGGGAGCATTAATACAAAACAACTGCAGTAGTTAGAGCAACAGCAAAATTCTCCCTATTAAGGCAGAAGAATCCAAATATTTCCTCCTGTGGCAAGGTCAGCTGCAGGGGTCTGGTCCTACGCAAATTCAAGGGGAAGGACAGCGAGGGAGAGGTAGAAGCAGGGATGCGCTTAAAACTCATTCCGAAACTCATTCTCTGAGGCTTGTGTCCAGCTGTGACAGGCCAAATCCTCCCTATTTCTGGGGGGAGGTAGTTGCCCAATGTGTCAAGGAAAACAGACGGAAAGTCGTAGTCTTGCCTGAGTCTGTGTAAGGCACGTCTGGTCTTCTGGCTAGGTCAGGAAGTTTTCAGCTATTTGTGTTTCTAGGGCAGCACAGCTTTGTAAACTGTGCTTCACTGTATTTTTAGGTCTTGAAAGCATGCTGCCAAAATCTCAGATGTGCAGACAATGAAAATGTGATGTTGAGAGGTGTAACAACAGATTTTATGTCTAAAAATGATTTATCTTTAAGGATATAGGTGTACCTTGGGTAATTAAGATGGAGAGTTTGGGACCTGGAAGTTCAGAGAATAACTTTCAATAGTGAAAAGAAAATCTATAGCAGGCCGAAGGACTCTGAAGAAAATTTGTCCTTACTGGAGTGTGTTTACTGTTAATTCAATAATACTGTTTTCACTGATGCCCAGTGAGGTCAGACCTCTTTCTGCTTACCTCAGATGGACTGCATGGGTTGGGCACTGAATCACAACTCATGATGTTGCACATCATTTCCCATTCTGGCTCAGGCACAGATTTTTGACAGGACACTTATTTCAGTTTGCGTCACCTGTCTGTCTTTGAAATGGATCTTATGATTAGCCACCTTACTGGGCTGTCACAAGAGTAAGGGCCGTTCAGGACTGTGAAATATTCACTGTTGGTGAATATTCACTATTTGATTAACACATCCAGTATGTGGTGAACACACTATTGGTGTATTCACTGTTGGCGAATACAATGCTGAGAGTTTTGGAGATGCCAACACAGACATAGGAAGTCTGAAAGAAGTTAGGTCTGAACTTGAAGAGACCGCCAACTTATGACTAGCTTTGTACTTAGCAGTTTGTCACACAGGGACATCTGACCTAAAGCGGTTGCTGGCCTGAATATTGTTGAGGTGTTGGTAATTCTGGGACAGCCCAAGCTAGAGCTGCTGGGTCACTTGGCTGTTGGAAAGCAAACAAGACCAAAATTCTGGTATGGCAACAGGAAGGTCTGCTCTGCGGAGAGAATGGAGATGTCCTTTTCATCACAAGTGGGTTGGATGACAGGGTCTTCTGGGAAGGTACTTGGATCAGTTCTGGGAGGTAAAATAGAGAAGTGCTTTGCAGATGTTTTATAAGAACAGCCTGTCTGCAGGACTGGGGCTTCTACTCTCCATCACTAACCTTGGTGTTGCTTGGAAGCACTTCAGAAATGTTGAAAGATGATGAAATAACAGCATAATTACATTATTTTCTTAGCCATTTCTTAGAAAAATAACAGTTGGGCTAAGTTCATCAGTTGTAATTTGAACAAGCATCTCTAGGATTTCACGGTAACTCACTATTAAGAAGTCCACTCTTTAAAATGCTCGTAGAATGCCTCATAAATATTACATTCAGAATTAAGAGAAACCAAATCCATGGTCACTACTATTCATTTTCAAACTTTTTTGTCACTTACTTAGATTAATACTGTGTTGCTTCACTGACCAGGAGACTGATTCATTTATTTTGGAAGATGAAACCCTCAGTTCCACAAATCTAACAAAATAATTTTAATAACCAGGTGCAGACTTACAAAGCTGGTTCTTCTGGTAAGTTATCAGTTATGAATATTTCATATAGGCTGTCCTTATGTCGCACTGACCATTTAGGATGATGGCGCCAGATCCCTCTCTAGGCTGCTTTTCTGTGAGATTAGAAGACATGTCATATTGCATTGACTTAGGCACAGCTCTCATTAACTCTTTGAGATCACAATAAGAGTCATTAATGCTGTGTAGGTTACTGAACAACAGCCAGATGATCTCTTTCAGTCATTGCCCACATTTCATTTCTACTTAATGATCAGTTTCTTAATGTTATGTTTTCTCACTGTACAGTGAAAGTACCATGATTTTGCAATCACAGATAAGCCTAAAGCAACCTTATGGTTTCTACACCTGTTTAAATACAAGAAGATCCATGGTTTTATGGAACTGCATTTGAATACAATCAAGGCAAACTAAGACAGGAGTCACATCTGAGATAACAGTTATGTAGTCTGTCAATCTTTTATTGAAACTGTATGTTAAAATTGTCATAGGCTTAATTAATTCCTTTACTCTTTTGGAGAATTTAATCCATCTGGAAATCCCAACTTTTTTAATATTGCACCATCACGTACTGCACATTGCCCAGAGAAGGTAGTGCTGCTCCTCCCTTCCCCAGCAAAGCTGGCCAGATGTGGGTGAATGTGTACATCACTGGAACAAAAAAAAAAACCAAAAACCCACAGAAAGAGTTAAGAGGTGATTTATTTAAATAATTAAGACATAATAAATTAAGAAATCTAGCCAGTCTACAGACTCCCAAGAGCAGCTTGGGTGTTGGAAAGCAGAGCAAAGCAGTTGCGAATTGCCTGCATGACCCACATTTGCTCTCTGTGATACTCTGTGAGCATGTGCCCATGTACTTCATTAGCCAGGAAATGTATTCCTCACTTGCCCTTTGCTTCCATATGCTGGAAGGTTGGTGTGTGACAGGAGGTCTTGCCGATCCCCTCCCCATGGAGGAATGAATGTCATGTCTGTCAGGCAGGCTCTCGGGGTTTTAATTCTTCTCCTAGCCTTGAAACACACTGCATGTCTACCCACAAAATGATTTTGGCTCAGTAGGCTTTAAATAAGCACCAGTCACTAGTAAAAGTCACTACGCTGTTGGTCCATAATTCTGGTAAGAACAAACCATACCGCTAATATGCTTTCCTCATTTGACACCACCGAGATGGCCTCTTTTACTTGGACATTCCCTCTCATTTTGGCTCAACTTTAAGAAGAAATTACCATCATTACAGCCATATCCTGGGAGAACTGGAGAAAATGCAGTTTCATATGTTTGGGGTTTTTTTTACAGATTATGAGGGCAGACTCCCATAAAATCTCCTTATTTAATTAACAAAATCTTGTTTGACAGTCTTCTCTTTTTGGCATAAAGGTTAGCAATTTCCCAGAGTACTCTGCTGCTGCGGGGCCTGAAGCCACCACAAAATGTAAGCACAGATTTTAGTTTGGGAGCAGGCCAACAGTTCATTAAATCTTTCATCTTTCCCACTGGTTTGATAGTGTAATCACCACAGCATTAGCAAAGCAGCAAGCACGCTGTGATCTGACTACTTCACCTGTCTATACAGATAATAGTTTATGTATATCTTCTTATAATACCGCAGTGTATATGGCATGCAGTCGCCATACAAATGCATGTTCTCAGAACTCCTGCCCTGTCTGCTAGGTAGGACCTGTCCTCATGTGCTTCCTCAGTGGAAAGGGCCATTTCCCAGTGCTGGTCTGCCAACTTTATCTGAAGTCATCTAGGAAAAAATAATTCTATACTAAGCTGGGAAAAAACATTCTCTTTGCTGGTTTGCAAGGCAAGGAGTCCCTTCAATGCTTGCATGCTCTGGAGGTGCCTCTCTGTCTTTTGAGTCAGCCGAAGTGGCTGAAGCAGGGTTTTATAGGAGACAGATAGAAATCTACAAACAGTTTCATTTCCAGCAGCAAAATCCATCATTTCCTTAAGAAAGCTGTCACCTAGCCCTGTCACTGCTGTGTCATCTGCTTGGTGCATATCATTGATGGACTGGTACTTTCGGAGTATGTTTCATGAGACTGAAGAAGGTAAGAGTGATTTGAAAGAAGCTCACCCTTATCAGGTGAAGAAAAGCTCTATAAATACTTCCAGAGAATTAGAAAGCAAACCTACCAGTTGTGTTGCAAAATTGCTTTGTTATGAACTTACTTTTAGGAATTAATCAAAGAGCACAGGGAGTAAGTGGCTGAAAGCTGTGAGATGTTCCTTCACATGGAGATGTGCCCCCCTCGGTACATGCTGCTTGACAATACCAGGAGTTTCTGGGTTTCTTTACTGATATGGGGGTTACTGCTCTATTGGGGAGTTCAGGGCTGTCTGATGAAGGTGGCTTCAGCTGCATTTCTTTTCAAGAAACTTAGTTCAGAGAGTTGTTTCTCTAATGGCAGTTTTCTCTGTGTTTTTTCCCAGTATCAGTTCATACTTCACATTTTTTCTGTTGCTTGGCTAAGCACATAAATATTCTGCTGCCCTTTTACATTAATGCTTTCTCTAGGCAAGCTTTTGGACTACCCTCCCGCCCTGACCAGTCAGACTGAGGGGTCACTGTGCATCCTATGCTCCTGTGCCACGGCGTTAGCAGCACGACTTGTTTCTCTTTTCTGAGGACGGCAGGTTTTAAATCAGAAGGGCACAGAAAGGCCTTTTTATTGTGTTAAGAAACCAGCTCTTCAGCAGCAGAAGCAAAACTTGATATGAGTGCTGAAATGTTCCTGCTCAACAGAACAGAAATGTGAAGGTGGTTTGATTTATCACAAAGGAAGGTGTAAGAAACTACACATTCTTCACCTGCTGACCCTTAAACATCTCTTGAATTCGGACTGCTTCCTTTATAAAAAAAAAAACCCAAAAACACAACAAAACCCATCCAAAGAACCTGCTTCCTATTTATTTCTCGCTGTTACAGTACAATCAGGCTGCAGTCTGAGAGCTGGGATTGCATGTATAAAGTGATGTTCGCTGCTCTCTCAGGAGCACTGTCTGTTCCATGTGGCAAGGAGGACCACATGCTCTCCACCACCTCTCCTGGGGCACAGACTCACCTGCTGGGACTCCTGTGAGTTGCCATGTAAGCAGGTTGGGGCAGAATTAAGATTTCCTCTCACCTACAGCCAGGCCCCAGGCTGGGAGCTGGACCCGGATCCAGTGGGAGCTCTAGCTGGGTGCCCGGCTGGCCCACTGTTTGCTAGCCCAGCACACCCATGGCAGAGGATAGCCTGACACCTTGGAGACTGGTTAAACCAGCTGGGTTTTGGGCCTGGGTGTTGAACAACATGTGGGTCTGGGTAAGGAGGGCATTGCTTGAAGTCCCTGCCAGCTCTTCATTTTGTGCAGCACAGCTGTCTCTGGGCTCCCTGCTGCTCTCTGCTGGTGCTGTGTATGTAGGATGGCATGCTTTCGAGCATAGATGCTCCACTTCCAAGACGTAGCTTGTAGCTGACATATTTTACATTCACCTTAGCCATAGTCAAGACTTCTGTCCCCTTCAGTGCCATCCTTGCCTAGTTCTGCAGATAGAATTTTCATGGGATGTTTGGTTAGTTGAAGTTGTTTTGATAAGACACAAATGAGAGCAGAGAATTTTGGCTCTGTGATTATCACAGCACTAAAATAATTTAGGAAATGTTGCTATATTGTGTGTTGAACTTTTTATTTTTTTTAAGTGTGGAGTCACATTCCCTGATGAATTCTGCAGTGTTGGTCCTGGGCTGGAATGTCCAGAGGTGTCAGGAGACAAGTGCAGTGAAGGGTCTGCACAGAAAACCACTCTAGCAAAAACAGGCATTGGCCTTCTTACTGCGAGGAGGAGCTGAGCCTGCTACAGGGGCAGCTGGGGTTGAACTGCCGCCCTGTCAGGCTTTTGAGAAAGAAGTACCTCAGTCTCTCCTTGTTAAGTGGGATAGAGGGAACAGAAAGCCCTAATAGGCTTTGGCCACTAACTCCTGCTTTGTCTTCCCATCAGCTAGCTCTCCAGCCCTCAATTTCCCTCCTTAATGCTGACCCTAACCCACACATGGGACGTGTTTTAAGGCCCTCTTTATTAGGTTTGCTTGGCAATGTTCTGGTAGCGGTGGGGATACAGGGGAGGCTTCTGTGAGAAGCTGCTGGAAGCTTCCCCGATGTCTGATAGAGCCAGTGCCAGCTGGCTCCAAGATGGACCCGTCACTGTCCAAGCCCATCAACAATGGTGGTAAATGCCTCTGGAAAACATAGTTAAGAAGGGGGGAAAAACCCTGCGCAGCTGCAGCCAGAGAGAGGAGTGAGAACATGTGGGAGAAGCAGCTCTGCAGACACCAAGGTCAGTGAGGAAGGAAGGCAGGAGGTGATCCAGGCACCGGAGCAGACATTCACCTGCAGCCCATGGTGCAGCTCATGGTGAGGCACTGTCCCTCTGCAGCACATGGAGGTCCATGGTAGAGCAGACACCCACCTGCAGCGCATGGAGGATCCCACGCTGGAGAAGGCGGATGCTCAAAGGAGGCTGTAACGCTGTGGGAAGGCCCTGATGGAGCAGGCTCCTGGCAGGATCTGGGGCTCTGTGGAGAGAGAAACCCGTTCTGGGACAGGGGAAGAGTGTGAGGAGTCCTCCCCTGAGGAGGAGGAGGAGCAGAGACAATGAGTATGAAGTGACCATCAACCGCCATTCTCCATCCCCCTGTGCTGCTGGTGGGGAGGAGGTACAGAATTTGGGAGTAAGGTGTTAAGCCTGGGAAGAAGGGAAGGGTTGGGGGAAAGTGTTTTAAGATTTAGTTTTTATTTCTCATTATCCTCTGATTTGATGGATAATAAGTCAAATTAATCTCCTCAAGTTGAGTCTGTTTCTCCCGCGACAGTAATTGTCCCTGTCCTTACCGTGACCCACAGGCCTCTTGTATTTCCTCGCCCCTGTCCAGTTGAGGAGGGGAGTGATAGAGTGGCTTTGGTGGACACCTGGTGTCCAGCCCGTGTCAGCCTACCACAGCCTCAATTGTAAACAGATATGTGAGGGAAAATTATTAGTTTTTATTTTACTCATGAGTACATTTTGATCATATTGTGGGTAGTAAAATATCAATTGGGCAATTGGCCATTTGTTAATCTACCAGAGAAGTCAGTGCCTGAAGGGAGGAGAATGTAGGACATTTTGAGTCTGAATAGATGAGAAAGCTGCATTAGCTGGTGCAGTTCATTTCTGATCAGTCTCTGTAGTTGCAAAAAGGCTGTAATTGTACAGTAATTTACTGCTACCTGATTTCTGAAATCACTGCAAATGATTCCCACCAGACAGACTGCTTTGGTAAGCAGTTCATTTCAGTACCTCACAAAAGCTACAGCACAGAGCAGGGCGAGGACAAAATGAAGCAGAAGTGATTTACTGAGCAAGCAGTGTCATCACTGCTGCACATCATGTCTTTGCAAGATAGAAATTTGTTGGTTGATCTTACCTTACAGAACAAACAAGATTAAGTGGCAGAGGCACAAAAAGCAGTCCTGGCTGTCCGGGTCCAAGGAACATTTGCAGGCATGCATTAGGTCTTTTTCTGTCTCCAGTGGCGTGTGCTTGTTGGCAAGGTAGTGTTTTGGCGTGCAGCGCATCTCATAAATAGCTACCTGCTCATGGCATCTATTTAGGTAATTGGATCAGTTTGCCATCCCCCTTACTTATGAAGCCTTCCCTTGTGAATTATTTGAAACTTGGTTTTTACTGATTAAAAATTCGGATTACTCTGGCTCACACCGTGTAGAGCAGTAGCTGGAGTCACTTCTTCTGGAGTCATGGAACTAGAGGAAGCCACCGTCCTGTGTAATTACAGAAAGTAAGTGTGGGAGTGTGAGTGCGTGAGTGCACTCCAAGGAGAGCTCTGCAGTAGCTGCTAAACAGAAAGTCAGGAAGAATTAATTACATTGGTATAATCTCAAGGACAGCAAAGTGAAACCCTGTAATCCCCACAGGACAAATACTCTTTTGCTCTGTTATCAGTCTGGATTAAATCCCTGAGTTTCCATACTCAGTCACTTATGGTTAGGTCAACATTTGCCTGGTTTTCAAACAAGCAGTCTTCTCAGCTGAGTTAGTGTTGATGGCACAAAATTCTCTTTGGTTTTAAAACTTTAATAAGGAGTGATATTTTAGAAAAGCAGTACAGTTTCTGTACAGAGAAAGCTGTATTTCTTGCAGCTATTTGATTTCATAATTTAGAATTTCCTTTTTCCCCCCACTTGAATGTCAGAGGTATTTGCTAATTGGGGAACCAGTGTATCATTAGATATTCTGAATGATCTTCCTCCACCCAGTTTTTGCCACCACCCAAAACACTGGAGCAAGCAGCAGCCTGTCCTGACTAGCTTGAGGAGTTCACTGCCTCAGGAAGTGATCAAGATCACATCTCTGTCAGCATCTCCTCTCTTCTTGCAAATGAGAAATGTAACTCCTGAGAAAAAAGAAACCAAAGGCATGTGTTAAACACTAGAGAGAAGACACAGAACGAGTTGCACCTCAATTTCAAAACTCCTCCTGCAGGCTTTAGCACTCTGCCGAGTTAAAAGGACCAATCTCCAAAAGACATAAGAAAAGCATGTTGAGAAAGCATCTCTGGGGGCGAACAGCCCTACACAGAGAGCATGTACTACAGGTTGCGTACTTGATGAGAATACTGCACTTTCTTGCGTGCAGGCATAGATGAACTTGAGGCACTGCAACAGCTATCTTGCCTAAGCCTGGGAACATGTTCATTGCTTTCTGCTGTGCTGATGGGAAAGCTGGACTTGGCTAAATTCCTTCGGTACTCCGATACCACAACAGAATGGTTTTTTATTTGCATATAGCACCAGAGGACTCATCTGGCAGTAGAGACCATGAGCACCTATCATGATACAAGTAGCAGATAATACTGGTAGCTTCTTAAATGCTCACTGTAGTCTGAATTTCCTGATGGCACAGTGAAATCTCAGACACTGAAATGTAATGGTGTGGGAGTCAGGATGGTAACACCTCTCCGTCTGAGCTCCATCTGACAGAGTCTTAAGAGCACCATACAGCATGGTACTCCACTTGGTTGAGGAGTGCTGTGGACAGCAGAGAGCAAGGTGCATAGCTCCTTAGCAGCAGGCAGGTTTGACTGGGTATGTCAGTGCTGCAGATTTGGAAAGCTAATTACTTTGTGCAAAAAATATATATAAACTTAAATCAACAGCTTTTATGCTCGGCAGGCTTACTTAAACCATGATCAACTCTGATCAAGTGCCATAAGAACTGCCACAGGCTCACTTTTTGAGTCTGCCTTGATAATTCTAAACCACATTTTTAAAATAATGCTGATTTCACAAGACAAGGACAAGTAACAGATAATCTGTAACTTCGATGAACTGTTCCTTATTTCACACACGTTGCATAAATGGTAGCTTGCATTGCCCATGTGTCTACACGTAAGTTTTAGGTGGCTTGATTTGTTTGCTGCTGTGTGATAGTCACAAAAGACGCCAAGGCAGAGCAGGAACCAGAGGATTCATGAGTAGGACAAGGCCGCAAAGAAGTTAAAGGGGAGCTAAGATCAAGCAGGGTAGTGGCAAAGGAACATATAATGTAGGCATAAAATGAGATATACTCAACCCCAAATGAGATTGGGTCTTTCTTTGCTCCATTTTTCTGAAAGCTGCTTGTTTCACCCAGTATTTATCAACTTCTGAAGGGCCAACAAGTGACAACGGTAGACAATAGGCAAGCATGTCCTTGCTGTAAAACAGTGAGGCAATTCCTTCTGCAGAGCTCCTTGCTGCTGAGACAGAAGCCTTTGTTCCTTACATCAGCTGGATATCTTTTGTTATCTGAACCTGTCTCCTCTTTGATTGCACTAATTAATACCATTGCAAATCTCTTGATGTTTCTCATTTACAGAACGCTGTTACCTTACACCTCACTTTGATGAGATGTGTGTGAATCTGCTGTTTACAACTCCATTCAGCTAGTCAATTCCTCTGTTAGCAGTGACCTGTTAAGAGATGAAGGTAGCACGTGCACCAAAACACCAGCCCTGACTGACACCCACCATCAAAATCTCTGCACCCTACCCGTGCTTGTCTGTGCTCAGAGCTCCTGTGCGTGTAAAGAACACAAGGCAAGACAAGAGAAAATGCTGAGGAAATCAGAAGAGGGAATTGGTCGATTATGTTGATAACAGCTCTTTATCAACTCATTTCTTGTAGTCTCCCAGCTGTCAGCATTAAAACTGTGCGTGTTGTTTTCAGCTGAAGTAGATGTCTCCCACTGCTCCTGAAAAGTGAAGGGTCATTCCTGTAGTAATGAAGTAAAAATCACTGACATTACCATTCCAGACTTTCACCAGGGGATACAGCTGCAGTCCAGTTTACAAATCTGAGCTCTGAATAACTCCCTAGAAGCTAACAGAGTTGCTCCAGCATCAGGCTCTCTCAAACTTATTATTTCAGCACATTTTAGCCTTTTCTCATGATGGTTTGAAGTGATGGCATGTAGATTTCAAGTGTCCACTCAACTTTCTTCATTTTCTCTTTCTGTTTTGAAGTATATTCGGTGCTGTTCGAACTGGTGCTTATATGCTGTACATTTTGATGACCAAAGGCCTGAAGCAGTCAGTGTGTGATCAGAGTTTTTACATTGGACCTGTCAGCAAATTCTGGGCATATGCATTTGTGCTAAGCAAAGCACCCGAACTAGGTAAGTACCCTCTGTCCCTTTCTCTTGCTATTCATATTTAAAGCAGAAATAGCTGTGCAGAAAGCACAGGAAGGGTCTCAGCGTTGTCAAAATCTTGTTTTAGTCTTAGAAAAATTGAGCAAACAAAACCAGCCCCAAACTCTGCATGTTTTAGTCTCTAGAGATTAAGCTTGACTGAAGTTAGAGCAATGTGCAGTTGAAAAAGCCTATTCCCAGCCAAGGGATAAATTGCAGTGATTATATGTAACAGGGCAGTCAAGAGGTAGGAGCAATTTGGTCCATACTTTTTCCTCAGCTACTTGGAGGCAAATCTGAGTAGCATAATTGGCAGTCACTAACCCCATAGGTACAGAAGTGAAGGGTGGGCAACAGCACCTGTGTCAGGAAGAAGCTTTGAGTTAGGTTCTGCCTCCATTATGCAGCATTCATCCTTAAACACACATGGAGGAGTACAATTATGAACAGTAATGTGCTTCCTCCCTAAACACTGAAAGCTGTGGCTGTCTGCTTCCTCCAAATAGAAACCAATTTCCTTTAATATCCCTAGCTTTTCCAGACCTGATTCTTATAGACTCCCCTCTCTCCAGCTCTTTTTTTTTTTAAGAATACTTATGATATACATGCCAAAGCCAACTTAATAGGAAGTCTGCATATGTTCTCATCTCATGGCTTATTAGTGTCAGAAAGTATTGTTTTGGGAAGGAGCAGCCATCAGTTTAGCAGCCCCCCAGCTTTCATTTTGGAGGATGCCCTTATGAAACCTCAAAGGGCTGTAGCACTCACTGTGTTCAGGTGTACAGCAAAAATAAGCCTTTACCTTTCAGCAGAGAATTTGATTCAGCAAATTACAAGGACAGCAATACATCAGCATAACTGGAGAGAGACAAGACACTATTTGCCTTGCTGTGTCAGAATCTCTTGGTTTCATGCTGTTTACTGCAAAACCACAGAAATCTACGTGTTAAAACTGGAAAACAGCAGCTAGAACTGCACAGCACCAGTAAATTGAGCATATGATTATTTATTAAAATGTGAGTCAACATCTTACAGCTAATGAAGTAAACAGTAGCATTACAGCTTATTACTGACCTTGTGCAGACGGTGCAGTTTTGGTTCCACCCATCACTAGTATTCATTACATGGATTTCCTGGGATGGATATATGTAGAAATAAGTTTCCAGATTCAAATCTCAGGGATCTTTTTGGAAACACCGTGTCTGTAACAGTGGAAAACAAGTAGCATATATATATATATAGAGAGAGACATATCTAATTGAGCTGCTCAGTGCAATAATGAGAACCAGAAGGAAGGAAAAAGCAGGAACGAAAAATAAAGTTTACATTTCTACAATAGCAGCATGAATTTGCAGAAAAGGATGTGCATTTCAACATAAAACAAATTTCTTTCTAGAAGCATTTTTTCTAGTAATTACATACCTTTTGGTACTGTAGGTTGCATATGCAATAGCTTTTTGCATAGCTCAAAAAGATCTACTACATTTAACTAGGTTCAGTTTGCAGGTAGGCATTTGAATCTGAGGACTTCAGATACTGTGCTGCATCCTGTTGAGCTGCATTTCTCTTCTAGTGACAGTATCTAATGGACAGTCTCCCAGTCAGAGTCGATACAAGTGCATCCACCTGCCTCACCTCAGACTTCAACAGATGATGAAACTACAAGTATAGTGCTACCAAGTAAACCTATGGAGTTTTCAAATGGGTTATCCACACAGGAAAATGTGTGTATTTTGGTTTTCTGAAGATTGCATAGAGATTAGGAGCCAAGCTAGCCCTCAGATCAGACAGATCTGAGGTCAGACAGATCTGATCTCAGTTCTGGAGGTGAGCTGGTGGCTCCAAAATAGTGTGTACTCCAACATCAGCAAAAGGATGAAAGCGCTGCGGTAATTACAGGATTGTTCGATATGTTTCTCATTTCCTTCCTTTTTTTTTTTCTTTTTTTTTTTTTTTTTGTGTTTTGTTGCAGGTGACACAATATTCATTATTCTTAGGAAACAGAAGCTCATCTTCTTACACTGGTACCATCACATTACTGTGTTACTTTATTCTTGGTATTCCTACAAGGACATGGTGGCTGGCGGTGGCTGGTTCATGACCATGAACTATGGAGTACACGCTGTTATGTACTCTTACTATGCCTTGCGGGCTGCTGGCTTCAGAGTTTCACGCAAGTTTGCCATGTTCATCACCTTGTCGCAGATCACTCAGATGTTGATCGGTTGCGTGATCAATTACCTGGTCTTCTCCTGGATGCAGCATGGCCAGTGCCATTCCCACGTGCAGAACATCATCTGGTCCTCTCTCATGTACCTCAGCTACTTTGTGCTCTTCTGCCATTTTTTCTTTGAGGCCTATATTGGCAAAACCAGAAAAGAAAGGAAGGTTGACTAGTGGTAGAAACGAGAAGCCATAGCTCAGGGTCATCAAGAAAAACAAAATTATAAGAAAAGAAAATGGCACAAGGAAACACATATATGTATGGTGCAGCTAAAACTTGGCAGCTTAGGGAAAGTTAGCTTGGTTTAACCCAGTAAGTTTATGATCCTATCATGGTGAGAACTCACTGAATTCTACTCTATCTCAAAGGACTGCTGGTGAAAGACAACTTCCTTCTTGTACCTGTCTGCTCTAGAAAAGAAAGGAGAAAAGAAAGAAGAATAAAAAAAAAAAAAAAAAAAAGAAAAAAAAAAAAAGGAAAGAAAAGAAAGAAGAGAAGAGAAAAGAAATGAGGGGAAAAAGGTTACATTAAATAAGTATTGTGTTTCCCCAGGGTGGAGGAAAGACTTACTTAAAGTTTCTAAATCCTTTCTAATATTTTTTCAGCATTAAACTTGAAGAAAACAAAGCAGAGAGGTTACAAAAAGAAAAACAAATCTGCCTGTGATAACAGCACGATTGCAGAATTAAAATCTTTTCCATATAGGGTTGATACCTTTAGCCAAAATGAAACCCAAAAGGTTGTTTTCCGCGTGGAAGGTGGCTGAACTCCACGCTGTGGTCATGTATGGAAAAGAGAAGAGATTGATTTCTCCACTATATACTCTGCTAGGGGAGCAGATCTGGGATGCAGAGTTGCCTCCCTCAGAAGGCAGAAAGGAGCAGTACTTTTACAAGAGTTTAATGTGAAAAGATGCACTGTTGCAATACATATCTCAGAGAGTGCATTTTCCAAGTGCATTTTTCACTTAAAAGCAAGGAGTTTTTACAGCAGGATAAGTCATAGAGGGTTAAATCAATCAATATTTGCTAAATTACCAGGGGCTAATAGCAGAGGGATGTTCAGGAAGGAGAGGGAGGCAACTGTCCTCGTGATTTTTAGAAATTACCTGTTAATTTCCATTTAACCCTCAGCAATACTGAATTAAATGAGGGAAATCAGAAGAAATCCTAGTTAGCTGGAAGAGAGTGATGTATCTGCCCACTGTTTTCAGAACAATGCCCCATGGTACAATACGGATTCTATATTTTTGTGGACACAAGGATACCTGCCTGGGTGGGAAGAGGTGTCAGGACTGTGCGACATTGGGAAACACTGTGCTTCTGCATCTGCCTCCTGGGCAGTGCAAAGATGTTCAAAGTGCCCTCCTCTGGTCATGTGGAGATACTACTACAAAACATACTTGGAATAGGGTTTTCTTGAGATTTGTGTAGAGAAAAAATAGTCTAAACGGAGTAATTTTGCTGCAACAGCTTAACTCTAAAGTCCAGAGAGAATTGCCCTTCATTAAGTACATCTCTCTGCAGAATCTGTACTGTAACATCAGACTGACCACTTCAGAAGATGCTCTTTCTTCTCTGAAGTCAGCTACAGATATAAGGAGAAACGTATTTCACTCTGAACCTTAGAGAGTTAGTTGAGAACAGCCATATTCTGTCAAAGACAAGTAGATTGCATTAGCTGTGATATTCCAGTCCTTAAAAAGCCAAATAAAATGTGTAAAAGTTCCTAGTATTTCAAAGACGCAAGTATGTAAACTTGATGTTAATTGTGTTAATGTAGTATTCTAAATTGTATCAGTTAGGTAGTTTAACTAAACAATTAGAAGAACTAGATCAACAAAATAGGGACTGCTGTTCTGCATAGAATATACACACACCTATAACTACACCCATATACACATTCTGTGAATTGTCAACAAGAAAAAAAAAGCCCAGTGGCAGAGAATCACATTTCCTGGCTAATGCAAAAGATTGTCATTATCTTTCTTGCTTTAATTTGAGATTGTACAGTACAAAGATTTTTTTTATTATGATTTTTAGCTTTAATTGTGCTGTCATTCATGAAACAGAGCTGCTTTAGTATCCTGTTAAGAAATGACAAGGGCTTTTGGTGTCTCATTCTATACAAAAGAAAAACAAATAAAGCTACATTCCATGTTATGTGAATGGTCTAACAAATCAAAAAGCCTTTGCAGGCTAAAATCATAATTATAACAAGCAGAAAATGAGTTTACATTTGTGTTATTTAAGTTATTGATGTGCTGACGTTATTTTATGGTACACAACAAATAGCAAAATGTGATATGCAGTAATGAAGCTATGATACTCATTAATAGGACTACTGTATACGTGGAAATATTAGACAAAACCTTAAATGTGCAAACCATTTTGTTATACAGCTTGGGAGTAGATAATTATAATGCTGAATAAGCCTTTTTCCTCATGCTTAATTTTGCCCTGGCTAAGAAGCAGCTTAAGACCAGTTGAGAGTGGAAAAGGCAAAATTAAAGTCAACTGCAATTAGATGAGAAGTCTTAGTAGAAGCTCACCATCGTGCCATTTAGACCCTCAGTCCTGTGTGTCTTAGGTCTTTTAAATAAAGCAAGAGGGGTTGGAAGTGTTCTGGCATCTGAAGCTGAAGTTGGAGCAGAAGTCTTGGACCCTGTGAAGTCAGTGGAGATTTTGCTCTGCTGTGAACAGAGCCGCTGTGTCTGACTGCCTTTACCTGAGCAGGGTGGGAAGGAACCGCACACATCTCAGGCTAATTTGAGGCTTATGGCTAATGATTTGAAACCCCCTAAACTTTATCAATGTGAAGTAACACCACAGCAAGGCAAGGACTCCTTGCTCCTAAGTTTAACACGGGCAGAAAACAGGGTGGGTTGCAACCAACCTGCCATGTTTAGTACACTCTTTTCCTAAGTTGCATAAGGGAAAAAACACACCTGTGCATGCTGGATGGCAATTCTGGCAATGCCAATACTGACTTCAGCAGAGCAGGGATTTCACCACTCTTACCCCATCCTTCCAAAGCCCTTGCAGGCACCATTGCGCTGTTCCCAGTGCCTGCTCCATCACATGCCGAGCACCCCACCAGCCAGGGCCAGGCGGGCAATGGCCACCTTCCTTTTTGCGGCTCCTGCACAGAATCCAGCTGGAGTGACCTCCTCAAGGCACATTGCAGGTGTACCCCTGGCATGCAGGCACTGAATTCAGTGGATGTCCTGGCAGGTGACTAGGCTGCAGGCAGGCATATGTATAGGGAAGGGGCAGCAAGGTCAAGCACACAAGGGACAATGGTAAATTAGGGTACATTTATTGTCACACAGGAAATTGGCTGTCACACTGCCATTTGCTTCAGCAGATGGCATGTCACATGTGCATTTACACAGGTCCTATAGCCCCAGTATAGCACTGGGCTTTTCTCTAAGCTTTTACACCGGAGTGGTACCTGGCATTAAAGAACTCGAGGATAAGACAAAAATCAGCTTACACTGCTTTTCTTACTTCTTTTTTTCTTCCTAAAACATGCGCACATGATATTTAGACTTTGCATTTAACCCACTCACATGTACTTAAATACTGGGGCAGTCAACCCTAATGTAATGACACCTCAACAATAACACAGCGTTCCAACCCATGAGCTAATTGGGTCCTATTTATTTCCCTTGCTTTGAACCTTGGAGTCACACTTCCAAATTTTTCTGCCTGCTACCAGAACCCCTTTTTTTCCTATATTATTTTAAATAAAGCTGTAATTCTGTTGCATTCACACACATCAGGGAATTCAAACTTTATGTAAATTACCAAGCATTATGGGACTTGTGACAGCCATTACAGATGCTGGAGATGCTGTTACGGGATTCACTATTGAAGTCAAGGAGAGTTACACTAGTGATAAGGTCAGTCTGCCGGGGTCAAAGTCTGTTTTATATTTTGATGCATTAATCCAATGTACTGAAATAAAACCAGAAAGGTTGGTATTGATTTACGCTTAGGCAGCTGTGAAAAGAATTTGGTTCTTCCTAAACACTACTGCTGTGTAGTGGATGCTCCAAGGAAACTATATTCAGCTATTTAAGTGAAAGAACAAAAACTTGGGTAATTCTCAGCCTCTTTAAATTGTGCCTGTGACAAGAAGGAAACCTCTTGTGCTTACAGACCTTCTGTAACTTGGAGTCAGAAATTATATGTGTCTGGGCTCACTGATAACACTCAACTAAGAGCAGCTGGCTCCAAAAGAGACCTCTCACGAGAATCTCTCAGTAAACTAATACAAGCTTTTACTTACAAGATAAGGGCCAAAGTGTGCAAGAGGAATCACCCAAAAAAGCCAGTCTGGGTAGTAGGAAAAAAGTATTGAGCAGAAGCTGCTGAAGAGACAAGGAGGGAGAAGCCCCATTCCAAATCCCAGGAGAAGGTATTTCCAGGCTGAGCACTCACTCCTTCTCAAGATGAGGAAAGGCAAGGCGGGAGGAGAGTGGGCTCCACAGCTCCAGGTGCCCAGGACAGGCTGAATGATGGAGTAAGGCTTGCATGAAGGGGTCCCTCCTACAGAAGTGAAACAGCAGCCTTTGTAAGCAGTGCCAGATACAACATATTAGTGCAGAAATATCTCTAGTAGTTGTAGTTTATCCTGTACTTCAGAACCAGTAACAGGAGTATAACTTGTTTATATACAAATCATAAACACATACTTCAAATTATAAAAATTGCCTTGATCAAAGAAGAAATCAAAACAAATTGCAGACCGTTCTACTCATAAGTTCAGGACTTGGTCCAGTGCCTGCTGAAAGTGAGATTGTTGGTGAGATGCCTAGTGACTTCAGCAAGCTTTGCTTCAGCCCGCTGCATCCTAGTTGCAGAGGGTGATGTGAGACCTAAATCCCCTTGTTTATTTAGTGGTGACATGAACCACTTGGGGCATCACTCAGGCCCTGACTGGGGTCTTTAATCATATTTTCTAGCCTAGCATCAGTGAGCTCTCTGAAAGGGAAGATACACAACTCGGAATTGTCGGTTGGTTTCTGTTGTTTTATTTCAATACATTTTCCATTCCATGTATTTTATGAGAAGCAAGCTAAAGGACAAGTCCTCATCCTGCTGTTGTAAAGGTCCCGTTGCAGTCAGGGCGACTGCGAGCGGGCACAGAATCCTTTTGCGTACAGGCATAAAGGCAGGATCAGTGCCTTGTTACGGACTTTAATTTCTAGCAGAGCAAATACTACAGGGTAGGATTTGATTTCTGAAATTAAACCAAGTGTACCAACACAAATAAGATCTGCACAAGAACTCGAGAGCTGAGGGGAACCAGGGCCCTCCCCAGCACATCATAAAGCTCAGTGAAATGCTGCATGAAGTGGGGTTAGAGCATATTCCCCAATGGGTATAAAATAATACTCCCTTGAAACAGTGACCTTTCTGAGAAGTCTCACTTCTGTCCAGTCCTGGACAGCTTCATGCAGGCCTATCTGCTGGAAAAAAACCCAGCTGTTATTGACTTACCTGCTTTCTCAAAAGAGCCACTACATGCTTGAGGCTTTTGGGAGCCTTAAAGCTCAAGCTAGATTTATATTCAGAATTAAAAGCAACCTTAAATATGTGTACAATAACTAGGAGAGAATAGTATGAGAAATATCTTTATTTTACCATTTTCAAATGGCTATTTCACTACATAAAAGGAAGTTTTTATTTTTATTTTTTGGGGTATGTTGATATTCCAAAATAAAATTTTAACTTTTGGTTCAAAATAAAACCTGTCTCTGTGTTTTATTAACATCCATTTTGTTCTCTATACTGACACCAAGTCCAGCTGTTGAAAACGTGAAGTGGTTCTCCAGTTATGAGACTACAGCGTGGCTACTCTGTCTTTCACTTCCCAGCAAATCTCTATCTTTTGTGTACCACACATAGACACATTATATGGTTTTTGCTTGGTATGTATGTTTACACATGCATCTCTGTATGATACATACTCATATCACACAGATAATCAGCGCTAGAGTGTCCTGTTTCTACATGCTTACATCTAGGAAATCCTAATGTCTGCATCTCTGATAAGAAACAAAGTCCCCATCTATCATGATACGTTCTGAGCAGGGGACTCTGCAAGCACAGCAGCGCTTGCCAGCGAGCCCAGCCAGCACTGTCACACGGCTCCCGGTGGCACTGTCTGCTCTTCAGCGTTTCTGCACCAGCCTTTTTCTGAAGTCATTTGTCCTTTATTCCCTGAGCACCACTTTTAGCCATCCCCCTGCCTGCAGCACAACTCGTGCAGAAAAGCACCCGTGCTGAATGGTGGGCACAGCCACCACCCCTCTGCACAGCAAGAGCATTTCACAGCTTGTTTTCCTCTTCACATTTTGTAGTCAAACGAAAGCAGTCTATAAAGGAAAACAAAAGCTTTGTTATCCCTTATACACAAGTCAATAAGGTGACTTGCATCTATTGCAGAACTAACCAAAAACTGAGGCAGGACCCAAAGTGTAAATATTAGGGCTGCAGCATATCCCAGCTGAAACCCCACCACTCCCCCTCCCCATGGAAAGGTTTCCAGCCCCATAATAGGTTTCTAAGCAAAGGCAGCATGAGCTGGAGGTGGAGGGAGGAGGGTAAAGCAGAGTGAGAAGACCAGGATGGGCATGCATGGGGCTGTGAGAGACCCTGGTGATCTACCTGAGGAATGGTTTGGGAACTAGCCCACGGAGCAGCCTGGAAGTGGAGCAGCAAGAAGAGAGAACTGGACATGTGACAGGGATGTGCTGCCTATTATCTTCAGTATTATCACAGGGAGCGTGGAAGAGCCAATGTGGCAAAGCAGAGGGGAATTTCCAAGGTAGGCAGCAGCTCTGATGTTGGGAAGAGCTCTAACAATAACTAGGGAGAGAAAAAATTGGATTTTTTTTCAGGCTTCTGGTGAAAAGTACATTTTCTTGGCTCCACTGCCTACCTCTGTATGCTTCTGACAGCTACTTGTGACCAGGTTGGGTTACAGCTGTATTTGAGGTAGGAGCAGAGATTAAGCCTGTAAATCCTTCTTTCATTAAGGTTCTGTGGAAAACAGAGGGGTACAGCTTTTGTCGATGTACTACACACTCTGCCAGTACCTTTGGCAAGGCTGTGGGTAGGGAGGGTCATTCCACCCAAGCATAAATGAGCTCTCCTTTCTAGTTTCCTCTGTCAAGGTGCCATGACTTACAGTGACCCTGTGCTGAAAGTCCCCAGCAGAATTGGTCATCGTGACATCCCACCAAACGTGGCCTGCCATTTACCCAGAAAGATGATACTGGGACAAAAGAAATTGCGTCATGCTTGTCCTTTATCACTGTGTGGTCAGGCAGGTATCTATCACCACATGACTCTAGCAGTGCTCTGTTAGTTGCCATCCTAGCAAGAAGAAATGCTTTCTGGCCCAGAGCAGGTGAATGGCCAGGCATGAATGACAGAAGCTGACCCCATGCAATAGCCCAGCCACAGAGCAGGTGACATGAGGCCACAGCTGCTGCTTTCCTGCCTGCTTGTCCTCGAGCACAGCACAGCCTTACCTTCAGCTATACTTTGCCCCTCATGCATAGTGTTTGCCTCAAAGACAAAGCTGAAGTGTTTCACAAAGCTGACTGTCCATGCAAGCAAACACAGATTTCACAGTAATGCTGAGCTTAGCCAAGGAGTTTCTTCAGGCTTTGCCATATCACTTAATGTGAAAATACTGAATAAACATTCTTTGTCCATCCTTCTCCAAGCAGCTTCATGCCCTCTGTGCTCGCTCAAAGTGATGTGCCCACAAAATCCCTTCTCTGGATTTGCCACCTTCCAGCCCTTTGGAGGCCTAAGGGCATGTCAGGGAGCAAACCCTTGCAACTGCTCTATCACCAGCTCAGCAGAGAAGGCTTAAAAGGAATTACTTATGTCTTTCACAGAAAAGGAGTAGGCTGCATTGCTTAATTACTGATCTGGGGAAGGCAGGTGAAGCCAGATGAGCCCTGCTGTGCACAGGGCTCTGTCTTGCCTACGCTGCTCTTCAGCTTTCCTCTCTGCTCTACACAATGAGCCTAAAGACAGCCCCAGGCCCTGCTGCTTCAAGGACCACGCCAGGCTTAGCTCCATGGCTTTGCTCAACAGATTTGTCCTTGTTTCTGAGCTGCCCTGGGCTAGCTGCAAAAGGAGGACTTTTCCATCCATCTGTAAGAGCACTGGCTTCAGTCCTCATCCAGCTATCGGCAGCTGCAGTTCCCTAAATTACATTTACAATTCATTGCCTGAATCCTTTCTGCCGCTGAGTTCACTGTAATTCTTCATGCCCCAGCAATGCACCCAATGCTGCTGGCACCATCACCAACCCATAGGGCAGATGATGAAGAAAATTGCACTAAGCTTCTCCACATCCTATTTTGCACCTCTAATAGGAATGAGATTTCAGAGTGTGGTGTCAACTTTCCAGATCATGATTAGGGACGCTAATGCAACAACTCACCGTTAGTAGAAATACTGTGTTTCCATGCAAAGTTATTGAAGAAGTACCAGCACTTAACTGTGTCAGCTGCAGCTGGTGCAAATTTAGTTTTACCTGTTAAAAATGAGCCACGTGGCTTCTTGTGTATTTTACATCTTACTCATTTAAGCATAGAAATAGTACCAGACGAAGTTATAACAAAGCTAACAGTAACAGAAAATATCAATTTTGGAATGTGTTGTATAGGATAGTTTATTTTTGCTGAAAAAACCTTAAAGGTCACACATAAAGGATTTTATGGGTCAGGATTTTTATTCGGGCAGTACAATGCTGGCACTTACACCCAAATGGTGGCACTGGAACTGCTGAGGGCATTTAAACCGTTTTCCCCAAGCATTCATTAGACAGACAGCTGAATACAGTTAAGAAAGACTTTGCTGTTCTCCTCTCCTGCTTTCTCACTAAAGCTTTCCTTTCAACATGACTGTATCTATGTAAGATAAACAGATCACATGTAGGCTGACGACCATTCAGGGTATCTGTAAGATAGGTAAGGTCAAAGCTGTTTGGGGAAGTGCTGTTTGCTTGGGAACATTTATTTTGTTGTGTAACAGAGGCTAGGTATAGGGACATAAAAGCAGTCCAGGCCTGTTATCACTCAATAGGGTTGTGCATCTTATGAATGCAACTCTGTGCCATTTCGGAGTTTAATTCACAGCTACTGATCCCTGAAGAGTTTTAGGCTGGAAGGACATTACATCACTTCAAGCATAACTCATAAAACTGTTGCTTTAGGTAGAGCTTTTGCAAGCCCCAAGTAAACATCACCTCACCTGCCCCACATGCTGGCAACCAGCATGAAGCAACGATGGAACATGGAGCCACACACAAAAGCTAGAGAGAGTGTGTCTGCAGCAGATGTGCTGGGTCTGCCCCCCCAGCTGTGAGAAATACCCATCCCAGGGGGTCTCTGCCTCTGTCTGTGGGCAGCAGCTCCCCACAGTGGGGCACACAGTTGCTCCCAGGGAGCCTGGAGAGGACCTAGCCACCCTTGGCCATTGGGCTGACCATGAGGTGTGCTCCAGGGGTGCTGTTGGTGGGAATTCTGCCCCTGGGCTCACTCCATGCATTTTTTAGGTTGGCAGGAGAGGACCTTGACTTACCCACGCAGAGTGACTGGAGCTGTTAGATGCAGCTCAAGTGTGTGGCTGCTGATGCTGAGGATAGCATAGATGTTCTTATTCTTCACAGGGCTTATTTAAAACAGAAAAGGAGGCAACTCGGCTTCTCAGAAACCCCTGCTGGTTTTAGCTGATGGGCATTCAAAAGAAAACTGGGAAAACTACGACTCAGTCTAAGGTCTTGGTTCAATCTGAGCTCCTCTGTGAACTTCCACCCCACTTTCTGCTACTGCAGCCAGCCTTGTCAGTACCAAACTATCCAGCGCAATACACCTTGTGAGGCAGGAGAAAAAACTGTGTGAGTTAAATATTTCTAAGTATGACTGCACTCAGGGGAAAAACTTCCAGAGTATCTGCTCCTACGCAATATATGACTCCTCAAGAAGATACCTTTGAGCTGATATTTTCTCTCCCTGATTCTAGGCTCATTTGAATTAAATCAAGCAAAACCTGTTCCTTCAAACAAAAGAAGAGCACGAGAAATGAGACTTGGCAGTTGGCCAGAATCCTTGCATGCAGTGTGTAATATTGGTAGCTTGTATGGATTTGCAGACAGAGGCTGGGAACACCTGGCTTGCTCAGTGTGAGCAGATCAGATAGAAATCCCTTGTTAGACAACTACGAAGGACTCACACAGCCTTCTCACTGGGTTGCTTTCTTCCCTGCAGCTGTAAGCAGCTTCAGCCTTCCTTTGCTAACTCACTCATTGGTGCTGTTTTAAGTGGACAGCTCTAGCACCCACAGGCTGCTCACTTCTTGCACTGCCTTGAGAAAGTATTACTTGCTCATGCTGTGCAACCTCAAGATGTGACTTCTGTCTGTGCGTCAGTGAGGGAGGCAAAGGGCATTCAAAGGGCTTTGCTTTGAGCAGAAGTGATTCATTTGTAGCAGTGAAGGAGGTGGCTGCTGTGTTAAAGCTCTGTACTGTCCTGGAGAGCAGCAAGAGTGCTGGTGGCAGGTCCTGTGTGCTGATAGGGGCTCCAGACCACATGCATGAAACAGTATGGCTCAGAGAAAGAAAGCTTGGCAAGGAAATGCTGCATTGGAGCCTCAGAAACAGAGACGTATCTGTCTCCTAGCATCATACAACATCACAGGGAGGATCTAGTGAAGGAGCTGTCAAACACTGGGCAAGAAAAAGTCTCCTTTCCCTTCCACGTCCCTCAGCAGAGCAATGCTAATCAGCTTGAGGGTCTTCCTCTTTGAAATAAAAGCACTAAGTGCTGAACAAAATTAAACCACTTCAGATGCAAAACAGAAAAAAACCCAAGTTGCTGGTATTTCGAAGAGAGCAAACAAGGTGTCATCAGTACCCCAACAGTCTTTGTTTCACATGCTGCAGCAGCTCCAGTGCTGGGTGCTGGTGCAGCCAGAGCTGCACAGAGAGGCTGAGCAGTGCCTGTGCTGGGCTCTCCAGCTGCCCAGGGCTAATGCCCACCAGGGACTGCTGGCATGGAGCCGTTTTCTTCAAAGGTAACAACTGAGTTTGTTCTTAACCCCAGGAGGTTTTTAAAGGAACATATAACCTCCATTTTGAATGGCGGCTCACTGCTTGAGAGTATCCTACCCAAACTTTGAACTTGCGGTGTTGTAAGAGCTGTAAAATGGCAGCCAAAGTATACAGTAAGTTTACAAAGTATGGTTTTGTTCCTGATGCTGCCTTCAAAAGAGGGCTCATATAACTCTGCATGCAGGATGCACTTGTCACTCCTCCATGAATTCACTCTCCCAGTGGGAAAGGTCTCAGCAGTTAAAAACCCAAAGTTAGAACCATTCAGGTGCCTGCAGAGTGAACTGTGTTCATCAGACATAACGGCTTGGTTATTTTCTGCTGTTGCTTTTACTTTTTTAAAGTTCAACAATAATGGCAGTTTAAAAGAAAATATTGAGGCTGTTGCTCAAGTAAACTGTTCTTCACTGCTACTGATAAGCTTAATTCTATAGTATGGCGTGCACTCCAGGTGCATACTAGTGTGTTGTGTTTCTGTAGAAATACTGTATTTCTGTTGAATATTGTATGATATTTTTTACCTGTAGAATATTGTATTGTATTTCTATAGACCTTCCTTTGTAAACTCTCATGCACTGCAGTTCTACACACAGCCTGAGTTCCTGAGTCATCCCCTGCTGAAGAGGAATGAAGCACACAGGTTACATCTAGCTTTGTGTCTATTTGAGCAAAAACTTCTCCCAGTCTAGTTCCTCTGTAACACACTGGCAAGTCTAGAAAATGGGAAGTGATGTAAAAGAAATGAGTTCTTTTCCCATATGATGTCCAATGAAATAATAGAAGTGTCACCTGAACTCTCTTCATGTGTCCTAGAAGAGGCAGGTAGAGAGGCTGCTCATGTCACTTCATCACCACCGGGTGTTCTGAAACAAGGCATCTGTATCTTCAAAGCAGGTGCTAGGACTGCCAAAGGCCCAGGCTGGCTGGGCACTTTTATCCTCTCTGCTGTGGGGAGGTAGGAAAAGTGAATCTGAGGCATGTCCCCAAACAAAACACAGACATGAAAGTATTAAGAGCAAACGCTTTGCATGTGCTGTAGCCTACAGAGCTGTGACACTGATATTGCAATGCACTGAACCAGTTCACTTATCGAGTTCTGGATGCAGGATTATTTATATCCATGGCTTAATGACTCTGACTGCTTGGTGAAATGCATCTAAGTGCTTGTAGCGGGTCAGTTGTGAGCCTGCTGTTAGCCACAATATGTTTGTTACTAGATTAGTTTTTCCTTTCTTTCTCCTGGTAACACTAGGCTCATATGCAATTACTGATGAGCTCTCAACATTGTTGGCCCCATTTATGTGTATCGAACCCAGTTATCATTACTCTCACAATCAGTGTTAACTAGACACATTAAACTTTTCAGACTTTCTAGTTTTTACTGAAATTGTCTGGGTAAGACAGACACCATCTGGGTAAGGCAGTGGTTGTAATTCTGTGGGTCTCCAGATTTTAAACTATTTATTTAATAGAATCATAGAATGGTTTGGGTTGGAAGGAACCTTAAAGATCATCTAGTTCCGACCCCACTGTCACGGGCAGTGACACCTTCCACCAGACCAGGTTGCTCCAAGACCCTTCCAACCTGGCATTGAACAATTCCAGGGGTAGGATATCCACAACTTCTCTGGGAAACCGTTCCAGTGTCTCACCACCCTCACAGTGAGGAATTTCTTCCTAATATCTATCTAATCTAAATCTGTCCTCTTTCAGCTTGAAGCCATTCCCCCTCATCCTGTCACTACATGTCCTTGTAAAAAGTCCCTCTCCAGGTTTCTTATAGGCCCCCTTAAGTTACTGAAAGGCTGCAATATGGTTTCCCCTGAGCCTTAGCGTATTTTCCAGGAGGGTCTGCTTCATGATCTTTCCTGGCACCAAGCTGAGACTGAGAGGCCTGTAATTCCCTGAGTCTTCCTTTTTTTTTTGTACCTATAGAAGCTTGTTGCTCTTAATGTCCCTGGCCAGATTTTGTTCCATCAGGGCTTTAGCTTTCCTAACCTGATCGCTGGCTTCTCTGACTATTCCTCTATACGCTTCCCAGGCTACCTGTCCTTGTTTCCGCTCTCTGTAGGCTTCCCTTTGCCTCAAATAACTCTCCTTCAAAGTTCTACTCAGGTATTTACAAGCTACCTCTTTATTTCATCATCATTGTCTATTCCTTGTGTTGGCATGCTCCATTTAGATGCTTTTCACTGGTTCCAAAAAGTAAGATAATTTTATCTACCAACTTTCGTAATTCTTTATAAGAGCTGCAAGCGTGAAACTTCCAATCCTGCTTGCTGTTTGGTTGAGCCATTCCAAGTCACACTTCCCTGTACTTACTGACGTCCATGGCAGTAGTCACGAATTGTGCAAGAATAATACAAACAGTCCATGAAATCGTAGAGACTGTTTATACTGTTAAGCAATATATACCTTAAGGGGATAATAACTATAGAGGGATGCATAGTTAGAATAACAAAGTCAAGTTAAACTACAAAACTTTTAACTTTAGAAAGTAGTGTTCATTGCAGAATGACTCATCAGCTTTTTCTTTGTCTTCCACAGCTGAAGCTTGAGCTGAGTACTGTTATAATGATTGTTAACTGGAAATCTTCCAAAGCAAATGTATAGAAAGGCCCAGAAGAATACATTTTTATCTTTTATCTAAAGCTAACCTCTACATCAGTCATGTAAATGGTAGAATGGAAGACAATGTTTCCCTTTAAAAAGAGGTATTTCACATACAGGAGTTATTTATGAATCCTAAACTCTGAAGTAACTTTTGCATCATCACTGCTTCAACTTGTTTTCAAAGACACAGTGAAAATCTTGATATCATAATTAGACGGTAGCATGTAAT